>NC_066842.1:26182561-26500305 GCF_001640805.2 Lates calcarifer | reverse complement strand
GATATGTACAGGTGGGAGCCGAAAAAAAGGACAATCTGGTTTTGTGTACCTAATCTGTTTTAGAGCCATTCTGAAACAAAACAAACACACACACACACTCAGGTTAGCTTGGGATATTAGACTGTGTCTACCGACCGTTACAGATTATCAGCTAAAAGCTAGTCCATTCATTTTTCCAGAAATGTCATGTTACCGATTGAACTTAGTCAAAAGGCACCAGTCTTATGATGCGCTAGACAGCCTTTACAGCATTATATAAATATGTTATAGGCCTATTCTGTTATAAATTTGTATTACGCTAGTTTTGACAGTGAAAACAACACTCACCTTTCACTATCGTTTTCCTAAGTTTCTAACAGTTTTTAATATATTTGTGATACTTGTGAAGATGCTTATGATGATGCTTGTGTCCTCACGGTTGCCATAGCGATGGTACCAGCGCAGGCAGAAGTGTCAGCAGCCATTAATAGCCGGTAGATCTCAAAACTTCTAGAGAGCTAATCTTTATATACTATATATTTTTAAAAAACAAAACAAAACCTTGTGTGTTTTGTTTCAGAATGGCTCCTAAAAAACACTACATTTAGCAAACCCATCAATACACATGTCAGCGGTGTGTGTGAGGACCAGCGCTTTACAGAAAGTGGAAGGTGTGGTCTGGTGTTATAAAAGACAATGTAGTTGCAGCATTTGTTTGTTAGTTTATATTTCACCAATAATCCATCCCTTTTCGTGTTTAGTCATTATTTTTGTTGTATATTTTTGTTTTATTATTATTATTTAATTATATTATTATTATTATTATTAATTGTATATTTATTTTATGAGCTTTTATTTTGCTAATGGGTTTTTCTTCACTTCCAGTGAGCAAGTTTTTAAAAAATGTTTGCAAATTAATGAAAAAGGGAAAATATTTTAACATCACATTTACATAAGTATTCAGAACTAGGTTTAACTGATCAGAATGGCCCATTAGTTAATGTGTAGATGTCAGTTGTGTGTGTGTGTGTGTGTGTGTGTGTGTATGTATGTGTCTGTCTGGTTGTGGTGTGTAAACAGGACATATTGTGTTTAAGTGTCCCTTTCTTTCTCTGTGTATTTCAGCGTCTGGCTCTGTTAACCCTGTTTTATTTTGAAGAATGTGTTTTCTATCACCAACTGATTTTGACAGAAAAGTTACTCCTGATTAAAACTGCTCTAAAACCTGTTTGAAGTGAAAACTGTTGAACTGTGAATCCATGTCTTCTATGTGCTGTGGAGACAGTTTGTAGCAGGATTTTGACAAAAAGGTAAGTCAAGAGTTTGATAAACAGCACAAATGTTTACAAATCACAATATATATATAACATCAAAGAGGAAATGAAAGAGGCCACACACAGAGACAGTATCTTTCTCAGCTGTTACAGTAATACTTACCATTTGTATCTGCAACTTTGAAATAAAAGCATCATATTTTTTTAGATGTTCAAATGTTTTCAGCCTATGGAAGCTCATTTCCACCGATATAAGAAAAAAACTGCTCACATTAAGTCAAAGAGATAGTAAGTCATAATCATGAGATGATACACTGAAATTGAGATAATAATTTGGAAAAGTCTGCATGCACTCCAGTGGCGCACCAAGCTGTCTCTCCAGCAATATTGTTATCCTAAATAAGGTAACCATGACACTGACAAGATGTTTCCAGCTGCTGTTCAATGAAGATTGCCACTTCAGCCACATCATTTTTATTCTGTCTACACAAGACCTGCTTCTCTTTTCAAGGGTGTGTTTGCTCCATATAATCCAGTGTGAATCAGCAAGCAAATTAAGTATTTCATCTGTTGTAAAGCCCTATTTAAAACAGTCTTCAATGTGCTCACGATCCATTTCACTGTCAAGTTAAATAGGAGAACTCACGCCAAAGAACTGCTACTTTGAGTGTTGTGTGAAAGTATTTTATAATTTTGACATTATCTCATAATTATGACTTCTTATCTCATAATTCCATTTTATTTCATAATTTGGACATTATCTCATGATTTCAATTTATCTCAGAATTTCGACATCATCTCATAATTACAATTTTTTAATCTCACAATTACGACATTATCTCATAATTCCGATTTATTATCTAGTAATTTTGACATTATCTCATGATTTCAGTTTATCTCATAATTTCGACATTATCTCATGATTTCAGTTTATCTCATAATTTCGACATCATCTCATATTATGATTTTTTAATCTCACAATTTCAACATTATCTCATAATTTCAATTTATTATCTCGTCATTTTGAATGATTATCTCAGAATTTTGATGTTATCTCATAATTATGACTTTTTATCTCATAATTTCGACATTATCTCATCATTTTGACTTATCTCATAAATTGGACTTCTTATCTCACAATTATGACTTTTTATCTCATAATTTTGACTTTTTATCTCACGATTTTTATCTTACGGTATTCTGTGTAGAAAAGGTAACAGAAACTGTGGGCCATATCCTCATGTTCCTCATTCCTGTGAGTCGGCCACTCTGTCTGCAGGACATCAAAGACAAAAAAGTGAATCTACCTGATGTAACATTTGACCATCAAATACATTATTTTCACAATTTTGATGAAGAGCCACACTACAGTTAACATTGTCATAGACTAGCAAATAAGATTTTTGTCTGTTAAAAGACCGTGACAATGAAGAATGGCTGTCTTAAATCAAATTCAGGAAATACTCAACAAGGCCTAACAATAAGATTGGGAAGAGTAATTAATTGCTCCTTACTTAAGACATTTACATTCATGTCAACTATTACAATAACTGAACATTAGAAAATAACTGAATATAAGAAAAAGCTGTAGCAAAACGCTCTCCTGATGCAGGCACTCCTTTCACAACCCTGAACATTAGCATAGCTTTCAGCCTTCTGCCTGAGTCCAGCCCAATACATGTGAGTGGCAGGTAAATCAAGCAAATGTATGTGTCAAAAAGGCAGCCCACTGCCTAAAAATGCTGTAATGGCATCTAAAAATTGAAGTTTGCTAACAATATTTTTCAACACTCCACAGTGACAAGCTAAGTAGTGTTAGCATTAGCGAACCACGCAGTGCTAATAACCATGTCATGTCGAATCATGAAAAAATGACTGGCTGTAAAAATATAACACACGGTGGCTAACAACGTTATTAATTAAAACCAGTTCGTTGTATGTACTTACTTAGTTTCCATCACTTTCTCTTGCAACGGTCACGCTCACTCATCCAGCTCTGGTGGGGGGGTGGGGGTGTAGTCATGGGACTGTTGGAGTCTGGAAAGGGGTGTCCCTCCCTCACTTCTGACTAGGGATGACAGCTGTTTCAATCTTAGCTTAGCTCACATCAGGAACTTGGACTCATTACAGACCTCCAAAGCACTAATCAAGATCCACCTGTTCAACCTGGCATTTACATAACTACAACTTTATTTAATTTACTCATTTCTTTTTACTTTTTCTCTTTTCTTTTGTTATATTGTTAAGCGTCTTTGAGTGTCTTGAAAAGCGCTATAGAAATTTGATGTTTTATTGTTATTATTATTATTATTATTATTGTTATTATTTATTATTATATATTATTAATGTTAATAATAAGGTGGCAGTGCAAGTAATTTCTAATTATATCAGCAGGTGTTGAGTGGGGTTGTAGGTCAGACTCTACAGCTCCAGAGGCAGAAATACCTGCAGAAAGTGACAGAAGAGGAGACAGAGATGGAAGAGCACACAACTATGGGAAAGGGAAAATATTGAGTTAGTAACATATAACTTTGGATATGAATCCATACTGAACAGAGAGAGAGAGAGGGAGAATGAGAGAAAAGCTTTATGTGTCATGGGGAATCTCCCAGCAGTCTAGGCCTATTGCAGCATAACTAAGGGATGGTTCAAGCCTGAGCCAACCCTAAGTATAAGCTTCATCAAAAAGGAAAGTTTTAAGCCTACTCTTAAAGGTACACAGGGTGTCTGCCTCCCGGACAGAAATTGGGAGAAGGTTCCACAGTAGAGGAGCTTGATAACTGAAGGCTCTGCCTCCCATTCTACTCTTAGAAACTCTGGGAACCACCAGTAAACCAGCATTCTGGGAGCGCAGTGTCCTAGTGGGATTGTAGGAAACTATGAGATCTGTACAGTATGATGGTGCCTGACCATTAAGGGCTTTGTAGGTGAGGAGGAGGATTTTCTATTCTGGATTTGACTGGGAGCCGATGTAGAGAGGCTAACACAGGAGAAATATAGTCTCTTTTCCTAGTTCCTGGCAGTAATCGTGCTGCTGCCTGGAAGTAACAATTGCATGGACTAGTTTTTCTTCATCCTTTTGAGACAGAAAATGTCTACTTTGGCAATATTACACAGGTGAAAGAAGGCAGTCCTAGAAGTTTGTTTTATATGTGAGCTAAAGGACATTTCCTGGCCAAAGATAACTCCAAGATTCTTTACAGTAGAGCTGGGAGCCAGGGTAATGCTGTCTAATGTAACTACATCATTAGAAAAATGTATTTTTCTGACATGTGGGACCAATTACAATGACTTCAGTTTTGTCTGAGTTCAATAGTAAAAAATTGCTTGTCATCCAAGTTTTAATGTCCCTAAGGCATGCCTGAAGTTTGGCTAACTGATTGGTTTCGTTAGGCTTCATTGACAGATGTGCTATTATCTGCATAACAATGGAAATTTATGGAGTGATTCCTGATAATGTTGCCCAAGGGAAGCATATACGAAGTGAAGAGAATTGGTCCAAGCACCGACCCTTGTGGAAGTCCATATCTAACAGCTGTTTTGCAACTTCTTTCTCCAGGATCTTAGAAATAAAGGGGAGGTTAGATATAAGTCTGTAGTTGGCTAGCATGTCTGGATCAAGAGTGGGTTTTTTTAGAAGAGGTTTGATTACAGCTACTTTATACAACTGTGGCATATAGCCTGTTAATAAGGACAGATTTAACATATCTAATACAGAACAGCTGACTCTATGGATGCTGTGTTGTGATATAAATCAGTGTTGGTTGAAGGCAGGATGTGATTAATTTTGTCTTTAATAGTAGAAATTTTATCATTAAAAAAGTTCATAAAATCATCACTGCTGAGGGTTATAGGGATGCATGGATCGACAGAGCTGTTACTCTGTCAGCCTGGCTACAGTGCTGAAAAGAAACCTGGGGTTGTTCTTATTATCATCTATTAATGATGAGTAATAGGCGCCTCTAGCATTACAGAGGGCCTCATTATATCTTTTAAGACTATCTTGCCAGGCTAAGCGGGATTCTTCTAGTTTGGTGGAATGCTACATTCTTTCAAGCCTACTTGTTATTATGCTATTTGTTTCAGTGTACAGGTTTGAGAGTTGAACCAAGGAGCTTGCATCTTGTCCTCATTTTTAGGGGGCGATATAGTCAAGTCAAGTCAAATTTTATTTATATAGCGCCAATTCACAACAGAAGTTATCTCGAGGCACTGTACATATAGAGCAGGTCTAGACCATAACACTATCAATAACACTAGTAAATGTTTTAATTATTGTCGCATCATGGGTTGAGCTGGATCATGGGAGCAGCAGGAGACTCTCCAGCTCTGGAGGCAGAACCCTGCAGTGAGAGACAGTAGCAGAAAGAGAGAGAAGCACAGCCTGGGCACTAATGTGCTTGAGGGAAGAACATACAGTTAAAGTGATGCAGTGATATTAAGACAGTTAATAGTAATCTCGTCGGCAGGACATCATGGACAACATTTACTAACTATTAATCTTAACTGATGCATTGAGACTGACCCAACCTGCCAAGGGAAAAATGGTATCCTGAAATAGGAACCAGAATAATATGCTAGTTAAAAGTTAAGGCATAAAGATGAGTTTTTAGTTTGGATTTAAAGGCCTCAACTGAGTCAGCCTGTCTAATATCAATAGGGAGGTTGTTCCAGAGGAAGGGGGCCTGATAGGGGCCTGATAGGCCCTGCAGCCTGCTGACTTCTTTTTGACTCTGGGGACAGATAGCAGCCCTGCACTCTGAGAACGCAGAGCACGGAAGGGAATGTAAGGGTTAAGAAGATCAGACAGGTATAAGGGGGCTAGCCCATTTAGAATTTTATAAGTCATTAAGAGAACTTTAAAGTCTGATCTAACATGAATAGGGAGCCAGTGAAGGGAGGTTAAAACCGGGGTAATATGGTCGAACCTTCTCAATTTGGTCAGCATTCTAGCTGCAGCATTCTGAACCAGACTAGCCATATAGTCTAAAGTAGTATGCAGGGAGTCTGCAACACTGTCTGTAAGATGATTAAGCTGGGAGGGAGTGGCTTCTGCTAAACTGAGATAGGGCACTGGACTTAGGTTAGTGGGAATCATTTTGAGGAGGGGGAGGATATGGTGCGAGTGCCCTCTATTGGAAAAAGCAGGTATTTTCTCTATTTGCCATATATGGTAAAAAAAAAAAAACCTTTGCATAAATCATCAACTATATGCATGAAAAAAGGATAAAATATGCTAGACATTAAAATCCAAACACAAAAAATGTGTATGGGTGCTTCAAAGGGTTAAAGCCAAGAAGGAAATGGAGAATGAATTGGTATCAAAGCAGGAAAACCAAGTATAATTCCAAAAAATGTATCTATCTGTATATACCAGTTGGAAGATTCACCCCAAAGAGAAAATGTGATGAATTCAACTTGAATGTCAAATGTCAGCTGAATGTCTTGTCACACTTTTTTTTTTTACTTTAAAGTGGCAGTAATTTATTTTCTATTTTATTTTCAAGTAGCAGAAAAGCTGAAAACACAGCACTGATTAACTGTATATAAAGTTCTTGAGACCTGTGAGTGAGACCTTCACAGGCTTCCATATATACAGTGGTATACAGTATATACAGACACCCCATGCATTTGTGAAATACTGCATTAAGAATCACTCTTAGGTCTTCAAGTGCAATTTCTTGTAGTACAGTCACAGCCAAACTACTAGACAAATCCTAAAAAAGCCATTAAAAACTTTAAAATTGATTGGTTCCATAAAAATACATAAGAAATTTTGAATATTGGGTCATTTTGGTACCGGTGATCCACTAATGAAGGTCATGCTTTTTATTAAAAGACACAGTATTTGTTGCCGTGCTACATGTCTATATAAAGCCAGCACATTTGTAAGTTCTTCAAAGACAAAAATGGCTAAAACAAGGAACCTAACGCAGGAAACACATTAGAAGATACAGATTCTCAGCCAGGAAGGGTACAGCTACTGCCAGATAGCCAGGAAGTGCAGATGTAGTCCTTCAGCAGTTGGATACACTCTGCAGAAATATAGACGAACCAACAGCTTGGAAGACAAACCAAGATCTGGGCGCCCGAGGGTTTCTTCAGCAGGAAATGACCGCATCCTGATCTGCATGTGCAGGGTAAACCACGGAATGACATCACAGGAGCTTCAGCAGCAGTGATCAAACCAAACTGGTGTCCAGTGTTCCACCCGCACTGTACGTGGCCAACTTTTAGATCGTGGCTTAAGGTCCTACAAGGTTGTCAAGAAGCCTTTGATCAATGAGAGACAGAGGTTAGCCCAGTGTTGTTGGGTCCAAGCACACAAGAACTGGACAGCCAGGAACTGGAAGAAGATTCTTGGGTCAGATGAGTCCAGTTTCCAGCTTTATCCTCCTCCTGATAATGTGAGGGTACGCAGAAGGCCAGGTGAAGCATTATCTCCAGCATGTACAGTACATGGTTTGGGGATGCAGGAGTGCTGCTGGTGTTGGTCATCTCACTGTCTGTGATGGCACATTGAACTCTGCCAAATATTGTGTCATTTTCGAAACCCACATGCTCCCTTCTGCACGTGCACTGTTCCGTCGAAGTCAAAACTGGATGTTTCAACAAGATAATGCCCCTCACCACACATCCAGGTAGAACTTGGCTGCAGGATTCCTTTCAGAATCCAGTAATGCCAGTGAATACCAGCAAAAAAACTCTCAGGACCAGGGTGGAGAGGCTTTTGTCATCTTCTCCAATTAGGAGTTGAATGATTGGGTGCTTTGGATCTAACACCACAGGATGTATGATGCAGAGGTTTTCACCTCTCCTCAGATGGCCTCCAACATGGATCAGACTGGTGACAGATTCAAACTCAGGTGAGAGGGAACACAGGCTTATCCGACTGGAGAAGTGTGTACTCTTCAGGGAAACTCTGTTGTTGTGCAGGTCATAGAATGCAGTTCTCAACCTCAGTACGGTAATTTCTGGACTATAAGCCGCTACTTTTTTCACACGCTTTGAAGCTTAAACAACGATGCAGCTAATTTATAGATTTTTACGGGCTAACGAGCTTAATATTATAGATAAGTGTGGCCTGTATATGTACTTTTTTTTTTCTTTTTAATTTTAGTGGGTGCGGCTTATAGTCAGGTGCGCTCAATAGTCTGGAAAGTATGGTATATTCAAGGGGCTTAGAGGGAGGAGGTTGTGATGTCAGCAGGAGTATAACATGAAGGACTATTCTATGTGACTATGTGACCACAGAATGCTGGTTTCCTCCACTCAAAGGCAACTTTCTTGGGGGCAATAGGAGGCTGTATGGGCCACTGATCCGATGGTAAGTGTAGGAAGGGAGGTCCTGTGGTCCAGCGATGTGGCACTACTAGTTCCAGCAGCCATACCTCTGGTAAGGTCATCTGCTGGTTTCAAGGAGAATGAAACATACTTCCAATCTGCCGGGTTAGTCCAAGATCTCTATTAGTTGCTTTGCGACAAAGATTTTGTAGCGACAGGTCTCTGAGTGGATCCAGGAAAGCACAGTGGTGGAATCTGACCAAAGGACTGTGTGACTGAGCGGAAAGGTTTGTTCTGAATGGAGCAGTTGGGATAAGCTGGGCTCCAGAGAAGGCAGCACACAATTCAAGGTGAGGCACTGTAAGCTGACATTTGGTTGCTACTCTGGAGCAGGCCATGACAAAGACCAGGTGACACTGGCCTTTCTTATCCACCTCCCTCAGATAAGCCACAGAGCCATATGGGATCATACTGACTAGCTAGGACTTTGTATACATTCCTGAGGATCAAGGAGGAGTACTTTACTGGTCAGTACTTGTAAGCAAGGCTGTCTGTAGAACAGTGCCACACCAGGGTTCCACCTTGAGGTTCTGAGTGGTTTCAACCATAGCTCTGAAGAAGCAGATCAGGCACTGGGGGGTAGGTGCTGAATGACTGCAGGATTGTTGCTGGCCCATTGATGGATCTCAAACCCACCTGAGGCCAGGTTCTTGGCCTCATGGGCTGAGGGAAGACTGTGTAGACAATTGCCCACATAGGAGGATTGGGGGACAGCCTGGAGAATGTCTTCATTACCTGGTTGTGAATTCTGAACATGATGCTGTAGGGCATAAATGGCAAAACAGGCACTGCTGGTGGACTCTGCTTCAGCCTCCAGCAAGGTTGCAAAATCAACAACATTGTATGAGGTTCCAGCTTAGCCAGAAGGCTCACATATTCTATCTCCACTTGTTGCTGCAGCCAGCGCATGGGAGTAAGGATATGGGCTGTTGGCATAGGAGAGAGAAAGTTGTCAAGCAGAATCTAGCTTCAGGTGATCCAGCAAGATATGATATTTAAGGTTGATGATATTTGAGGTTCCTTTGGGGATAGGAGGTTATGAAGGGCCATCTAAAGCATTGTAAATTCCTGTGGGTCATCATGAATTAAATCAGAAAATGAAGGTCCTTTGTGGCATGACCTGAATGAAGCAGTCTGGTACACAGGTAAGATGACAAGTGGCACCTTTGTTTGCTGTTACAGATGAGGATGGAAGGAAGCAGCGGGTTGTGAAGGCGGAAGCTATGGGGGTATGCCAGCTGGAGTTTGAGTGGGTGTTGTGCCTGTAGGTTAGAGAAGGAAAGGACACCAGCAGTAGCTGATATAGTTTGAGCTTGAGGTTCAGGGGCATCAGGTAAGGAAACTACAAGTTGGGGGGCTGAGGAGGAGGCTGAGCTACAGGCTGAGTCACAACAGTGGGTGCAGCCAAGAAGACAGAGGAGGCAGCAGGCAGGGGAAAGTTTGGCACTAAGCTGGGAAGGAGGTAACAACAGTGCCAGATAGCATATCTGGTTGTGGTAAGGAGCTGACCTGTGTGGGGGAGTTATTCACTTGATACAGCATCCAGGAGGGGGGAGGCACACATGAGGGAACACTAGCCAAGGCACTAGGAAGACCAGCATCTATGGGTTGCTGGCATGGAGATGTGTGGCACTGCATGGTACATAGTGTTTTGTGAAGGTGTCACACGGGGGGCAGCAGAATGCCCTAGGCCAGGGGTGGGCAATTAATTTTTGTAAGATGCCACATAAGACTGGGACTGTTGTGGAGGGCCAGTGCAATAGGATGAACTCGTTTTTGTTCAATATGAATTACAGCTCTCTATAAAAACCAACATATTGTATGAATAGTGCAAGAATAGATGTTACAATTAGGCTATAAAAATGAAATTGAAAAAAACATTGTAAAAACACCAACATATCATTATTTAATCAACATTCACAAATGCAATTTTGAAAATGTGCATTTCAAAGATATTTCAAAGACCAGCATTAAATTAACTTTATACAAAAAAGTTATAAGCACTATTTTGTATGTAGTTTAATTACCTCATTTTCTGCTGCTTTTCAGTTCTTTTTATTGTTCAGTGAGTGAAATTTAGTCTCTGTTGGGCTTCAACAAGTGAAGTCAGGCTGAATGTCTGAAGTGGATATGCGAAGGACAGCTGACAGGTGCTCATCTGTGAGAGAGGATCTGTACCTGGATTTGTTGAACTTCATCACTGAGAATGTTTGTTCACATATGTAGATAGATCCAAAGACAACCAGCATCAGTGAAGCTGTGTTCTTCCTGAAGTCTACAACTATCTGCACTGTCTTCACGGAATTAAACTCCAGGTTGTTTTTATTGCACCACATGAACAGCTGGTCAGTCTCCCTCCTGTAGGCAAACTCATCCCCCCCAGAGATGAGCCCAATGAGGGTGGTGTCATCAGCAAACTTCAGGAGCTTGACAGACTGGTGACTGGAGGTGCAACTGTTGGCGTATAGGGAGAAGGAGGGAGAGAACACAGCCTTGAGGGGAGCCGGTGCACACACATGCTGCCAACAGGAAGTCTGTGATCCACCTGCAGATGCAACACCAAGCTGAGACTGTACCAGAGCTGTGTCCTGTCCACCTTGATGCATGGCACTGAATGTGGAAAGCAGGTGAGACAGAGACCAGGAGTCACAACACTTCTGCTGACACCTGGGAGGAGACACAGGGGAAGACAGAAAAGGAACAAAACACAGGAATCAAAGATTCAAAGAGATTCAAAGAGTTTTTATTGTCAATTTCTCTATACTGGACATACAGAGGAATCAAAAAAACGTTTCTCTCTTCCTAGTTACATAATAAATATAAAAAGTATAAAGGTATAAAAGTATAAAAAAGTAACAAGTGTAGCAAAAATAATAGACAAAGTATAAAGTGGTGGTAGTGCAAAGACAAGTAATGTGCCGATTTATCATCATTAGGGAAACTTAAGGTCCAACGTTAACCCATGACACATTTCATATTTTTGTTGCACTGGCCCCTGCTAAATCTGTGAACCAAAAAAAAAAAAAAAAGCAGCTTCATACAGCTCTATTATATATGGAGTCAACTGTTTGATTGTGTCATACAGTATAAGTAATTAGAAATTTAATTAGGCAAATGAAGATATATATTAATCTGAGCCAGAAAACAGCATCAGACTAAGAGTTTCTCAAATGCAGTACGTGCTGATCACACTTTTTAATAACCTACAGTCAAAAAAGTTCAAATAACAAAAAGAGGGAGAAAAAAGAAAATTATATTATACATACATATTATACATATAACAGAAGTATCACAGTAACTTCAAGCCTGAACTACATCAGCTTATATTCATATTTGATATAATTTACATTTACTGCAGCACTTACACGTTTGATAAACACAGGGTTCTGGGACTTTTTTGCCTCATATAAGACTAGAACTGTTAAGTCAGTGATTCAGCTGCTGTTCGTTCTTCAGACCACCAGACGTCACTATTCTGCTGCATCTGAAGCTTTTTCAGTGGAATACTCCTTTATTCATCCTGTGACCCCTAGTATGTGTGTTAGTGTGGCGATCCGAGGGAGACTGTATGAAAAGCAGCCAGACAACGCCACCCTGGGAATTTCACCCAGAGAATTATGGACTGGTGACGGTAGAGCCTGTAAGGTGCCCAGGCCCGTCCTACAGATAGGTAGGGGACGTGGTTCCAGGGGAGGAAAAAAAAAAACTTTATTACAAAGAAATAACCAAAACACTAAAAACCACCACACACGCACTGTAACAACGTTTTTTTTTGGGGGGGCTAATCAGGGCTGAAGGAGGTGCCAGGCTGTTGTGGCTGTGTATGGTTCTTCCACACGCTACTGAGGCTCCTGTTTGTTAAATGAATAAATTGTTAAATTGCCAATATGTCTTGTTTCTTCAAACTTCAATCAGAGAGAGAGAGAGAGAGAGAGAGAGAGGTATTTGGGTTGGCCTGATTTATAGTACAAGGAAGAAAAGCAGGCAGGGAGTGTAATTGAAAGAAAGATTGAGGATGGAAGGAGGAGGATGAAGAAAGTAAAGTGATGATGCAGGAGAAAAGGGGGACTGGGGAACTCTGGTTTGTTGTTTTTTCTATCTGTAGAGTTATTTGAGGCTGTGGGTATTCTACTGTGTGCATGTACATGTTTGCTTGGGGTTTGATGTTACTGGCAGAGTCTTTTAAAACCATGGGAGGATTCTTTATTTGATTGAATACAAACCCTGTCTATTTCTGTATCCACAAATGAACAGTGAGGAGAGAAGGGATGGCTGCTCCTTCACCCTCCTCACTCCCTACTGACTGACAAGCTCATTAACTGGTTATCTCAGAAAAAGGATGGTAGGTGGGCTTGCAGACACTAAAAAACACTTGTAACAGGTTCAGGCTGGAACTTGGTCACTATTTATGTGTTAAAGCCCCAGCCCAACTGAACTTGTAATGCAAAATTTGAGACCCAACTTGTGAGTTCACCAGACTACTGTACTTTGACATTTCCCCTGTTTTTCTCTTCTCTGAGTATTTGATATCTGCTTGATATGTGCAAATGTTTGGCACAGTCAGAGGGAGGAAGGAAAAATGTAATTATGTTTGAAAGTAACCAAACTCAAACCAACCCTCAGCAAAGCACTGTGTGTTTAGGTTTCAGGTTGGATTCCATCACTGCAACAAAATTCTAGAGAAATGTGGGTGAATTTATGGTAGAGAATTAGATACAATGAACCTGTGTTCAGCAGTTTCAAGACAAAATATTGCATTGTCTGCCTTAAAGTTAGATTTTATCATCATTTAGTCACTCTCCTCTTAATCCTCCTCTTCATCCTCTTGCTTCATCTTCGCTTTAGATGTGTCACATTCCTGGCCAATAATGTTGTAGCTGAAGTCAAATTTCAGTTTTCTTAACACATTTGACATAAAAAATGTACAATATTAAAGATTTAATTTAATATTTGCAAAGACATTGAGACAGCACTAATGTGTCTGGATCACAAGAAGCTGCTTACATAGGCTGTTGCACACATAAGCATTTCTTATGGATGTGCCAAATGATGCACATCCATTGAAATTCAGTTTTTTTTATAAAGCAATCAAATGGTACAGAAATGTATCTAAAGGAATCATTCTGAATTTGGGAAACCATTAACAAGACTTGGATGAGGATCAAATGAAAGCAAAATGCTTTTTAATTTCAGTCATGAGGAAATCATGAATAATCATGACCTATAACCGTCTGCTGCTGGGATCCTATGGGAGCTTTCCCAATCCCAAGGTTCCTAGTTTGATCCCTGCTTCAGACACTGAAATGTCACTGCACTTTCTGCTGTAGAAACTATTCTGCTATGAAAATGTTTCACTTTTTAAGCTTTTTACTGTTTTGCTAATTCAACTGTTTGCAACTGTTTATGCCTTTATGCTATTTTGCGATTTACAACAATTTTGCAATTGTACTATCACTGCAATTGCTTTTACTACCAGGCCCTACACTGTGGACTTCAGTGGCAAGATTGGTAACGCGGCTGCCTACCAAGCCAAGGTCTCATGTTCAAGCCCTGACCCAAACAAATATCAAAAACCCCTCCTGAGAAAAGAAATAATGACAGTAACGATAAAAATAATACTTATTGTTATGCATATTTTGCTATTTATACAATTTTGCAATTTTACTGCCACTACAATTCATTGTAGCACCACACAATATCCTGTGGTCTTACGTGGCGCAATGGGTAGATCAGTTGCCTATAAATCATGAGGTTGCTGGTTTGAGTCCAGCAGTGGACGGGTGGTTATAGCTTTTTAAAAAACAGTATTACTAATATGAATAAAGATTTGAAGAGCAATAGTGTGGATGATGGAAGCACATTTTCTACAGGAAATACAAATTATCTAGTTAATAAAAAAAATCATATAAAATCATACAAGCATAGGATCAAAAAGTTGAATACATTCCTGAAAGTCCAGCAGAAGCTGAACCTTTTCATACCTGAATGATGTATGTAGCATAAAGCGTGCAGGACTAGTTAGGGACCGAAAAAGGTATGGAAAAATAATAATAAAGGAAAGAAGAACAATTAAAAGTGAAAAAAAGAAAGAAAAACAAGAACCATACAAAATATACAGAATATACAAAAAATTACAGAATATTACACAAAATACACATTGTGTATTGTATTGTATTTGCTTTTGGTTTACTCAGACTGTAGAATGAGCAAGCACAACAGTTTGACAGCCCAGTCCAATGTTGTGCTAGACAAGGCAGATCTGTCTCCAATATGCCTACCTTCTGGATTTACATTACATGGTGATTTGCAGAATCATCCTGCCATTCTGCCTTGTTTTCTTTTTAGGGTTTCTACAATAATGAAAAGCTCTCCATACATTTCACTTTGACTGGGTAAGCTGATGAACTGTAGATAGATAGATTGTGACCCATGATGCTAAGACACAGACACTCAGACACACATACATACATAAAAAGGCAAATACACTGTGTAGTGTGTGGTTTATAGCCCCTAAAAATAGTCCTCACTACAGATATGACGCTGTCTGTGATGATGAAACATCAAAAATACTCTTGCATAGATGAAGAAAAACCTGGGTAATGTCAGAATCATACAGGGAATTGAATTATGTTCTATTTCATATCCTGAACATGATTAAATATCATCAAGGACTTGTGTAAAATTATTTAAACTGTCATAAAATATTGTAATGAAATAAACTGAATTGAATAGTCTCTTCGGTTGGGGTGCTGGTGGAACATCAACCAAACTGTCCAGACATAACCTTGGGTTTAAGAAGACGTTAAGAAATACAGGTGGAAAACACAGGTTGGATATAATGTAAGATGTCATGTAATTATCAGTCCTAAGTGAAAGGTGGGCAATAAGTAGCTCCTTGTCAGTCAGGTTTTTAATTCTGAAGTGTGGTCCCTGTTTCTCAAGCTGACTGCCTGGTTGACTGGTTGACATAATCAATCCAATGTAATCCTCTGCCATCAGCTTTATAAAAGTATGCCACTGGGATTAAGGATGTTCCTCATCCCCTGCATCTGTGTATTTGTTTGTGGATATGTATTGTCATACATTACTAACTGCAGATCAAACCAAACCTTCTACCAAACCAACTGGTGTCACTCTGATGGGAGTAAGGATATTAAGGCCAGCTGGTCCAAACCTTGTGCATATGTCTGAGGGGGTGTTCTGAGATTAAATAAAGAGCAGTAGACCCCAGACCCCAGACCCCAGTCTCATATGGAAAAAACATGGGATTTGATGTCACAGAGGCCAAAGCACATACAGCACAGTGTTTTCTTTTGGTCTGCACTAGACTGTCTATTTAATATGAAAGTAAAAATGCTTCCCAGCAAGCTAACATGTCTTCAGCAGATCAAACATTTAAACAACACGAAGAGATCAGAGGTGTTTTTAGAGACCATTCCTCTCTTGGAATAGAGATGCTCCTGTTTGTCATTGTCTGTATCTGTATCTGATAAATGTACCTTTTCATAGGTAAAATGGTTGATGCAGATTTACTTCCTATCCCTGTGTATTTCCTGCTCCTGTGATTGTCTGCTGTGCCCTGATGTGTTGCACCTGTGTCTGATTGTCTAACTCTGTCTTACAGTATTTAGTCTGTGTGCTCCCTGCACTCTGTACCAGTTCATCTTCATTCTCTGTAGCAAGTGTTCCAACCTTTCCTGATGATAGGTCTCTTGTGTGACCTCTTGACAGTTTTTTGACCCTGCCTTAGCCCTTTTTGATTTGTCTGCCTGTTTCTGATTGTTGTTGGACTGAGCTATTTTTCCCAGTCCCTGAAGTTTTGGAACCCTGTTTTGTCTCTTGTGCATTTGAGTCCCTGCCTTGTGGTTACCAGTCATTACACTGTCAAAGATAACACACATGCAATGACATGGAGTTGGATGTAGCCAAACAACACAAATGTGTAGCTACGTGCCTAAACCATTTAGAAAATTTTAACCTGTAGAGCAGAGCAGCAGTGATATCCAAGCCTGAGAGACATACATGAATGGATCAGTTTAGTGGTGCAGCAACAGTACTAATACATCCATCCATTACCTATACCGCTTATTTGTTAAGGGTCTGGGGGCTGGAGCCTATCCTAGCTGTCATTGGGCAAAAAGCGGGGTACATCCTGTACAGAGTGCCAGTCCATCGCAGGGACAACATATACAGACAAACAACCATTCACACTCACATTCACACCTATGGGCAGTTTAGAGTCACTAATTAACCTAATGTGCATGTGTTTGATCTGTGAGTACCCAGAGGGAACCAACACAGGAACAGGGAGAACATGCAAACTCCACACAGAAAAGCCCCAGGCAAACCAGGGCTAGAATCTTCTTTGTGTGAGGTAAGAGCACCACTGTGTCACCCGGTACTAATACAGCTATGTTGTTCTATTAAGTTGTTCTTTAAAATTTCATTAATTTTAAAGAACAACTTAATACTCCCTTTTAGCTTGAACATCAACCCTTTCACAAGTTAAAAAAGATTTCTTTTACTATTATGTTTTTAGGAACTTAAGGCTCTGTGGTATTAACTAAAAATTAATAATTTGATTAGGTTTGTTTTTATGCTGATAGTAGTAGTAGTAGTAAAAATTAATTTTGGAATATTATATTGAACAAAAGCTACAAAAAAATATTTCAACATTAAATCTTCTTAGCAAAAAGTGATTGACTTGATAGATACTTGTCACTACTTTAAAGTTTGTCTTGTTCACTTTTGGATAACACACATGTATCAACAGGCTAAGCAGGGTATTCCAGACATCCCTCTCCAACATTTTCCAGGGCTGTGGTCAAATAGTCAAAAAAATCTCCTTTCCTAACCACTTTTCCTTGACCAAGATGGAAAATGTCATGAGTTCAAGGAAAGACATGAAGGAGAATTGATAAAGACTTAGGAAAAGAGAACTGCAGTATTTAGAGAATCCGACTGCACTTATGCTGCATTCCATTTACCTCCGAGGTCGGAACTCAAAACTGGGAGTGATGTCACTCACAAGATAATGGTGTTCCAATTGAGAAGTCAGAAAAGCATGGATGCTCACAGAGCCTTTTATAGTTGCTCTGTCAGAGTACAGACAACTTCAAAACAAATATGCACTTCACCTGGAGAATACCTCAGTTGTTAACATTTGATTTTAATGTAAACACTTGAACGCCATGAACGTTAACCATTTCAAACGTATTCTGGACAAGCCAATGTTATTGCTAACAATTGTTATTGTAACAACTGATATTGCTAACAATTGTTTGCTAACAATTGTTATTGTAACAACTGTTATTGTAACAATTGTTAGCAAACAATTGTTAGCAATATCAGTTGATATCAATGCTCTGCATGGTATTTTGCACATCCAGTTGAAATTTCCGACTTGGAATTGGAAAATGCTGACTTCCAAGTCCAAATGGAGCGCAGCATTACACTAGGCGTTTTTTTAAGTGACAAACTCAGTGCTGTAGGCTGCAATTCAATAAGGTTTCCTGTCCAATACTAATAATATAATAACATGAAAGGAATATACAAGTTAAAAAAAAAGTTGAACAATTCATTGTTAAGAAGAAGTAAGATTGGATTGCATGTTATGGCAGTACCTAGTAATTCAGACAAGACTTTAGCTACACAGGCCCCAAAAGGCCTGAACAGAGGTACACTCCCAGAGTCCTGTAGGTTGACCTTCATCTCCTGATAGCTGAGCAGGCCCTTGTCATCATACAGGTCCCCAATGACATTAATACCTTTCAACAACCATGGTTTAAAGTGGCTTGTTTCCAATCTGTACGTTCATATTGTGCCACAAGCGGGCATCATTGTGCCATTTTATGTTCACCTTCAAGTCTTTCTCAACGACCCTGAAATTCCTGATTGTGTTGGCAATAATAGGGCCACAGTGCAACATACAATATTTATCTTTAATGCCAGAAAATAAGATGTCTTCCAATCTCCTAGGGTGAACTAGGTTCTTCTCTAAAGATTTCCATGAGACAGATGAGCAGCTGTCGAGCCAAGCCATGACAGGGCGTAGGTGGAAGGACTGGGATTGGGGAGGGCGAGCCCGTCCTGCTCTTCCACTAAAAACTTAAGTTTTGGATGGCCGTTATTCCAAACATACCAACATAACAGTTTATCAATTTTAACACAGTAGTCTGGAGAGGGAGAGAGCAGAATCATCATACTCAAGAAATTAATGCAAGGCAAAATGTTCATTTCAACGAGGCAACGAGGCAGGTAGCCTGGTCCAATTTGCAAGATCATGTTCAACTTCCTTAAAAATTTTTTAATAGTTGCTCTTCACTATTTTCTGAAGCAAAGGGTGTATCTGTATGCCCAAGTATGTGATTTGGTTTACTAAGGGAATTTGGCTTAATATTTTGACATTTCAGCTTCATTTCAGCTTCATTTAGAAACATCAGAGCTGACTTTGCTCAATTGATCTTAAATCTTGACCGTTGTTTGAAATCCTCAAAAGCCACTAATAGAGAGTTAATAGAGCTTCCTATGTCCGTCATATATATGAGGATATCGTCCGCAAAAGCTGACAGGGTGTGAGAAGTCTGTCTGATTCGAATAGGAGACATGACTGAATTTTGCCTAAGGTGCTGAGCAAATGGTTCGAGAGAAAGAATGAACAGGCCCAGGGAGAGACCACAGCCCTGTCTCGTACCACGGAAAATGGGAAAGGGTCTGGAATTCAATCTGTTTGTGCTGACCATGGCCAAGGGGTTTGCATACAAAACCTGTACCATCCTGATAAAAGCTTCACCTAATTGAAATTTTTGTAATACAGCCCACAAATATTCCCACTCGACCCTGTCAAAAAGCTTTGGCAGTGTTGAGTGACAGAATAGGACATGGCACATGAAGCTGTTTGGATTCTTCTATTACATGCATTAAACGCCTGATGTTATCTGCAGCAAGATGGCCCTTCATAAACCCAGCTTGGTCGGTGTGAATAAACTTATCCATATAACGCTCCAGGCGCAATGCCAGCAACTTGGAGTAGATTTTCAGATCTGAATTTATCAAGGATATGGGTCTGTAGTTAGAGCATTGTGACAGGTGTTGTCCTTCTTTGGTAACAATGAAATTAAAGCCACATTGGTGTTCGTGAAATGCACCTTTCTCTAAAGCAGTCTGAATGGAGCTCAGAAAAAACAGTCAGACAAGGTCCCATAAGTGCAAGAGCACTTCAGGTGGGATCCCATCAGGACCCGGAGATTTCCCTCTTATCATCTTACTCAGTGCAACTTTTAATTCCTGCAAAGTTACCGGACGACCCAGGTCTGCTGCCTCTTCTCCTTGTAGGGTGGGTTGATCCACCCCTTGCAAAAAATTGTTAAACACTTATGGGTCAAAGCTGCCAGACGACATATATAAGTTCTCGTAGTACGTCTGGAAGGTGTTATTTATTTCTGCTGGATTAGAAACCAGGCCTTTAGTAGGGTGATGTATTGAGTCAATGGACGCCTTTGATTCACACTGTTTTAATTTTAGAGCCAGAAGTCTTCTGGGTTTACTTCCGTTAAAATTATAATTTTGCCTGGTTCTGTGTATGATGAATTCCGCTTGTCTCTGTAGTTAATCGTTCAGCTCTTGTCTCTTTAAAACAGTAACCAGTAGTGTAGCCTGAGAAAGGACAAACAGCTCTTGGTGTCATAGTTAGTATGGAACAGCTAGATGTCCATAACAAACAGAACAGATCTTACGATAAAACCCGGGCCGTAAAAACTCTCGCCTTATCTTCAGGTGCCGGCACTCTCCTCCCGCACAGTCTCGCACTCCTGCCTCATCACCTCCATTTGTTGACGAGCTGCTGCCCACGTTGTCGAGACCCCATGTTGAGACCTTTGTAGAAACTCCTCTGCATCCACCCGAGTAGAGAAGCTGCGTTGCTCACCGTCCAGGATGATCTTCAAAGTGGCGGGATAAATCATGAAAGATGAGATGCCCTTTTCTGTTAGAGACTTCTGTATGTCCACAAATGCTTTCCGACGTTGGCTCGTGTGGGTACTGTAGTCAGCATAGAAACGCAGCAACCTGCTGGCATCTTGTATTGGTGCCTCCCGGGTGCCGTTCAGTATGGCGTTGTGGTCTCTGTGCCAAAGCAGCCGCAGTATCATGGTCTGTAGGATGTGCCCTTTCACATGTAAATATGATGAGCTCTCTCTATCTCGATAGTTTTATTACTGAGTAAGGGTATTCACTTGGGAAGCATTTCTTGGAGAAAAGTGATTGCGTTGTTGCTCTCTCTGCCTGTACTGATTCCTGTGATCCGAACATTGTTTCTCCGGTTGTGGTCCTCTAACAGGGTGCTGGTGGTGTTGTCTAATACCTGACGTTTCATGGTCCACGTGTCGGCTTGTACCCTTTCAACTTTGGACATCAGGCCCCGAACAACATCCATATGGGCAACTAAGTCTCTCTGAAGTTTCTTGACGGTGTCGTTACCACTCCCCACGGCGCTGGTAATAGCGCGGGTAACAACCGTCTCCAACTGGTCACGCTGTTTGGCTAGGGCTAACGAGATAGTTTCTTCTATGTTAGCATCAGTAACCAGTGAGCTGTTAGCATCTTGTTGTTTATGCTTCGCCGGGGGGATTTTGGTCGGCGAGTCAAATAGTTTCTTCTGGCTTGACATCCTATATGGTTCTCACTACCAAATATAACGCTGCCGAGGTCTTAGAGATCAAACTATCAGTAAAAGTGGGGATATCACACGGGAGCTCTAGAGTCTTCCATTGTGTTTGCCGGTCACGTGACCTCCCGAGAAAATACATTTTAATTAATTTTTTTAGAGAGGGGAAGTATTTTAAGAAATTTTGGATTGTGTCACAAGCATAAAAGAGAAGCTCTGTTGCATCTACATGTATAGTGCTTGACAAATTTATTAGACCACCACCCAATGTAAGGTTTATGCCACAGCTGCCCTGAATTAACAGCATTGGTAATTACCAAAATCATTTTTTATGTTTCTGTAATGGTTAATACACCACTATGTAGAAGCTCTTTAACCAAAATGATATTTTTAATACTAAAATGTAATTATTGTTATCCATGAATTTACAAATTTACTGTTTTACAAAAAAGCAGACAAAATAGTAAAGCACATTATTATTTCTTGATTAAGATGTCAAATTATAGTTATTTACTGGCTAAGTATGCTTTGGAGTCAATTGCTGAGACTGGTACTTACAAAATGTGCCAAGGAAGAGGCAGGAAACAAAAGTTAACTGAAGCAGATGTCAGACACCTCAAGATTTTAAGTACTAGAGACAGAAGGAAGACCACTGCTGAACTTCATGCAGAGATGAATGTTTCTAGATCAGATTCTGAGAAAGTCTCCAGAATGACCATAAGCAGACAACTGACAGAACAAGGCTTAAAGGTAAGAATAGCTGCTACGAAGCCATTAGCCAGAAACGCCTCAGATTTGCCAGGGAGCACAAACACTGGTCTGTAGATGACTGGAGGAAGGCACTCTGGACGGACGAGACCAAGTTTGAACTTTTCGGTCAGCATTATCATGTTTATGTCCGCAGAAAAGCTGGATAACGTTTTGATTCCAAATGCATTGCACCCACAGTGAAACACGGTGGAGTATGGGCTTCCATTTGTGGAAACGGTGAAAATTGACGGTATCATGAACAAGACCACGTCGACCACAACATCTTAGTGCATCATGGAATCCCTTCTGGGCTGAATCTGATTGATCGTGTGTTCATATACCAAGACAATGACCCCAAGCAAGTCTGTGGGAACAGCTAGAAACCATTTGGAACTCCATAACAATTTAGTTGTTTCAGTTTATTTGCCAAATAAATAACAATAACATTTTTAGTTTTAAACGAGTTTTTGAAAGATTTCTAAAATATCTATATTTTCTCATTTTTATGACAGGTGGTCTAATTAATTTGTTAAGAACTGTATGTGATCTGCTGTGGCGTAACTGCAACAGTTTGTCACTTTAAATGCTGTTGCTGTAAGGAATTATGGGATGGCATTTACTCCTCTCCTTTCGTGAAGGAAGGTCCATTGTATCCTATGCTAAAGGAGATAAGATAGGAAGCACTAGTGCCCCTTACCTTAACATTTATAGAATTCGACCAGCTCTTATCATTTCACTCATTTAGGAACCCTCCTGCGCAAAAAGGACTATTTGACCGCTCCTCCTGGGGGATCCCAAGGCATTCCCTGGACTGATGCAATATATAATCTCTCCAGTGAGTTCTAGGTCTACCTTATGTCTGCTAACAGTTGGTTGTGCCCAGAAAACTTCCAAAAGAAGCCGTCCAGGAAGCATCCTAACCAGATGTCCAAACCACCTCAAATGGCTCCTTTCAACATGAAGGAGCACTGGCTCTACTCCCTCTGGATGTCTGCGCTCCTCACTTCTCTACAGCTGAGCCCAGACAGCCTGTGGAAGAAACTCATTGCCTGTATCCGCAATCTCATTCTTTTGGTGTTTATTTTAGGTAACTGATGATTTATATTTGCTGGAATGAACTGCAGTGCATACGCTATATCAGAATACAGAAGGTCATAAACACATATGATCCATGTTTTCAGCAGACGAATGCAAACAACAAGACTAGTAATGGTTTTTGATATTCACAAGTAATAAGCTAATAAACATGATACTTTTATTACCTCTTCATTTTCCTGAGAGCAAAGTGAACACCAGAAACACCAGAAAACATCCAGGCCCGGAGTGACCAATAGGGAGAACCAGGACAATTCCCAGTGGGCTAGGCTGGTTGTGTGTTTCTCTATAGACAGTAATGTTCTCCAACAGCCAAACAGTAGGCTTGGTCCGGGACATCTGTGTCCAAACATAAGCATGGGTTCCTCAATCAGGTTTGATCCTTGAGTTGATCCCTCTGCCATGAGACAGAGAAGATGCGATACATGACAGAAAAGGTCTAATATGATGGACAATAAAAAGAGCAAAGGCGGTGCTGAGAAAGTCAGACTTTAAAAAAGGAAAGCTTCAGAAGGCAATGTGGCCAAATACGCCAAACTGAATACATTTTTTTTTTTGTGTGTGTGTGTGTGTTATCAACACAAGCCCAAAGCACACAGTAAATGCACTGGGTGGAGATGATGACACAGGTAAGCTAGCAGTATGAGCTCAAGATGCCAGATGTGCAAAACAAAACATAACATATAACATAAAAACCACTGTTCAAGTTTATGAATCAAGTCAATGTACTGTTTGGTGTCATATAGTCTAATTTATAGGATAAAAAGTTCTTTGCAAATAGTATGTTGCAAGAACTAAGTGTGAAACTTAACCTTGTAGCCCCTCAGCAGCAGACCCTCAACCAGTTTGCTAGTGAGAGTAAGGTGAAGCCACCAAACACGAGCAATGAGCCGAGGACTCCAGAGTGGGCAGGTAGGATTCAATCAATGTTCATATTATAAAGAATACGGTCTCAACCTGTTCTGTAGGAAAAGTGGCCAGAGCACAATAGTTATGATAACTATGAATAGTTATCATAACTATTAAGAGAGCATCCGCAGGTATCTTGAATGGCCACAGATACCACAGATACCAACACATTCTGACCAGTCACCATGACTATTATAACAGCATTGTGTTGGAGGAACTGATCTAATAAACAGTCCTATGTAGGCAGTGATCAGTGTTTGTCAGACTGCTGAAGAAGAGAGTTTCTCATTTTCTTCCAACTCTGGCAGTCCTTACTGTTTGATGTTTGTTGAGCTGGTCAGCTATTTGCTAAAACACAGGTGGTGGTAACATGTACCAGGTCCGTCTACACAACCTGACACATTCTCACTCTGGTTTTGAAGTAAAAAGATAAAACAACAGAGTCTGAGCAAGAAAGAAGAAAAGAAGGTGATGAGAGATGAATAATACATCTGTAAGAAAAAACTGAAATAGGTCAGCATTATACAGTATCTGTGTAAAGCTGCAGGACCTTTCCATCTGTATAGAGAAAGTATCTGATCAAGCATCCTCACGCTAAGTCAACACATCTGTCACTCCCTTTACGTCATATCCTCATCTATCTGTCTCCCTCCAGCCATCCACCCTCCTCCCTGCAGCCACCCATATGCCTCTTTCAATCCCTCTCTGTGCTCAGCTCCACCCCCATTCCAAGTCCAACCACTTCTCTCCCCACCAGTCTGCCAAATGGCATGTTCTTCCACTTACTGCAGTACAAAGGTGGACTGAACCATTGCGCATGTGGTGGGTGGGTGGCAGCAGGAAGGAGTGCTGCAGAGAAAGAGGGAGAGAAAGAGAGAGAGAGAGAGAGAGGCAGCACTATCCTCTCCTGCTCTAATACCTTAGTCCTGTCTCTGTGTGTTGATGCTCTTCACATATACAGTCTGACATTTAAAGGCTATGAATGAATTTCAAGAGATATTTGTTGTAAAGTCAGGACACCAGCGATTGGATGTCAACTTCAATTTGACTCTGTTCTGGTAAGAGAAGTAATTTTTAGTTTAGTTTGAGTTGCTTGTGTTCTATATGATTTGGTTTTAGATTGTTAAAGCTGTAGTGTGCTCTGTGTGTGATGGACAGATCATATTATAAATGATTATTTATTGAGTTCTGGCACATCAATTATCTTTGGATATGACATATTTCAAGATTTTGGAGGACAACCAAATATTTAAAATCATTATAGAGTTTTTCTTTTTATGATTTATATATGTGTAATTCCAGACTGAGAACTTTTGAACAACAGCTATGTACACAGATTGCATTTTATGTACTGCAGAGAAAAAAACACTGACAAACATTTGAAGACAGTGAGTTTAGAGTCCTTAACAAGGTGCAAAATAAATGGGGACAATCTATTAATAACAAGCAGGAAGCATGAAGCCTATTCAGCAGGATTGGTTGCCAACAGCATTATGTAATCAATGCACACACACAAATGCAAATGCATTTCTCATATCACATTCTTTTTCTTTCAATATGTATACTCCTTTTAAAAACATGAGTATTGTACAATGGCTTTACAATGGGTGCTTCTGCAGTTACTGTGGACTCATTTGCTGTGTAACATAGACATCACTGTCAACTCTTCCATAGAGTTGTGGCAAAGCCTCTTATATTGTAATGAATGTAAAGTCACACAAAGTGTACATCTATCAGTGTATTATTTCCCTCACAAAATGTTGTAGAATGGCATTTAAAAGAAACTATTAAGTGTTGATTGACCCAAAAACATCAACAGTTGGCCAACAAGTCCTCCAAACTGTGCCACCTTCCAAAACCTCTCATATAGGACTGTATAGATGGCAATGTCTTTTTGAATTGTGTTATGTATTACGACACAAAAAACAAAACGACGAGACAACAAACGCTGAATACAGGACAATGGGACGGCAATGTCTGTCAGTAAGCCAGCTGGCCCATTGTTTTGATCCAGACTGAAACATGTTGACATCTACCAGGTGGATTGGTACAAGTGCTGTTAGAGCTAATCATGGTCTCCATAGTACTATTTCTCTCAGGATGACTGTAGTATACAAAAATTCAAGTCATTCGACTTTAACTTTGGTTTAAACATCAGCATGTAATTCTGTCTCTGTGAGCATGTTACATGATCAAACACAGTCTCACAAAGCTGCTAACATGGCTGCAGACTCTTAGGTAGGACAGCGCAGAGAAGACAGGAAATGGGGAGAGAGAGTAGGGGAATGATACACAGTAAAGGTCCGGCCAGATTGGGAGTTAAACCAGGGACCAGCTGCACAGGGCATGGAGGCCCATGTGATACGAGCCCTAACTAGTCTAGTCTAGTCTTTTTTGATCTAGTGCCCTTGTCATTAAAACAATATTGCTTGATGTCAGGAGCCTTCCAAAACCATTACAAATTACCATTACAAAATTAATTTCATTTACACTGATAAGATTAGGAAAAAATCAGGTTATGGTTAAAAAAGTAATGTTAACTGCAATGGGGGGTTTGCAGCACTAAAAACAGCACCACTTCTGCCATTGTCCCTGACAGACAACAGTTATAATTCACACAGCCACTTTAAGTCTTTGTCAGATAAATTAACAACACATCAAGGTTTGGTTTAAGGCATTTTATGAAATGATATACGTAAGGTGATATAATAAAATGAATGTGTAAATAGTGTAAAATAGAAGCTTTGTTGCTTTAACATGGAAAAAGTTGGCATGGTCCCTTAAAACCAGCTGATAACGGATATTTCATCATGCTGCTGTACCAGAGTGCAGCTTTCTTCTGCTCTGATTTGAAACAGGAGACTGCATTGTACCTATGTGTGTGTGAGTGTATGCATGAGGTTTCTTCCTGCTGTAGATAGGAACATAATGAATTATTAATCCTGTCTAAAAGACTGGGCTGACTCTGAAGCTTTCTCTTCAGCTTCGTCTTCCTCATGGGTTTGAGCATGGCTGTTTTTGTCTTTCTGCTCACACAGTTTATCATATCAGTTTCTTTCCTAACTCAATAGGTTGAAAGGATTGTCATGAAAACAGACTGCCTGCCAAATAAGAAGTGTAGCTTCTCAAAGCATGAAATTATGATTAATTATCCATCCACTAGATTGGACATCATGCATCACTGGCTATATTTCAACTACATTTCATACTATTGCTGTGATTTTTGTGATTTTGTTGTTCTTGAAAATACTTAATCTGCAGTATCTATTTTGTCTGTGAATCAACTGCTTTAAGTTGTTGTTTTTATAACAAAATAAAACAAAAATAAAATTATGTGCAGATTAGTTCCAATCATGAAAGCAACAGTTAGTGTCTTTTATATTTTGTAGAGCTCAAGTACAGCACACGATAGAGAGGCCTACAGGATAGCGGTGCAAATACCACCTGTGTCAAATGAGAATGATGCTAATGGCAGTGATGATGAATGGCTGCCAGAACAAGAAGTACTGACAAATGCTAGCAGTGGTGTGTTGCAGGGAGTGACAGCTCTCACTCTGTGATGATCTTTGTTGGGTGTGTGCAGTAGGGACAGTGATGTTATAGAGAACGGGCCTGAAATAGAAAAATACAAGTTGATATGAACACTAAGACTGTGTCTGTAATCACTGAGCATTTCACAATGACACACACACAAACATGGTGACAGTGGAGCTGAGGATGTTGAGGGAACTGAGGATGCTGAGAATCTAAGGTGTCAGGAGCAAGATTCAGTATTTTGCATTGCGCTGAACAGTATTAAAATATGTGGACGCATTAGTTTTTAACATTATTAGAAATTCATATTATTTTATAATTTTTAACATAATATATAATTATATTGATTTGTTTGTTAAATACATAGGTCTTCAACTGACAATTGAAATGCATGCAGTCCACTTGAGTGGACATGTGAGAAACTCCTTGAAATTTGTTTCAAATATTTTTATTCATGCCTAAAGAAGAGTAAAAACACTTAGAGACATAAAATCCTGACTGAGGATTTCATAATTCATGCATGAAAGAGTTAAATTAACTACGGTGATTTGTAGATCATGAATTGAAGACACGAATCATGAAGCACATAACTATACAACTTTGTAATGTTTATTAACGCAGTTCAGAATCTATAATTTTATTACTGTAGTTTTTGAAGAAAAACAGTATGAAATACACCTTTAAATATAACCACATCAACAAAGTGTCTACAGTGTCAAAATTACCATATCAAACACTAACATGTAACAACAAACTGGACTAAACATTTATCAGTAACGTAACTGGCATTTATTGCTGGTTACCTCACATTGTGTTAAATTGTACTTAAAAGGCTTTAGAGATAAGAATTCAAACTGGACAGCACAGCAGTAAATACAGTACAAGACATATTTAAGGGTTAGGGTTTATTTTAGTGGCTGCCATTGTTTTATGTTTCTGTAATAAAATTCTGTAGGGCCCAGCTAATCACACAGTATGTACTTAAACATGTATATTCCAATTTCTGATTAAACCAGCACAGAAAACAAAGCTACAACATTATCCTACTAAATAAACTCAGATTAACTTAGTTTCAAGCTTCCCAAAGCTGTTCACCGTTCTCAGAGCTGCTGAGAGAAAATGGCAAAAACTGATTTAAAGAGCAGATAGAGAGCAGTCACCTCTATCTTGTCTCATTTATAACCATTGCATATGCACAAAATGGGACCCGAAATAGGTAATGAATTGAAGACAAGTTGTATGATGATGCCTTTAACAAATTTAGTTTAACATATAATGGTTCCTCAAAAGGCTTGCTGGTTCTTACTTAGACCTTAGACAACTCAAGTACCACTATATCATGAAAGTAAATCAGCCATTTCCTAGTACTAAGATCATGAGGTGGTAGCCATCTTTGCACTAGGAGTTTTTTGGCAGCTGTGAGGCTGCTCAGCAACAGTTTGCGCTGTCACTTATATGCAGTTGAGAATCATCATTAAGAAGAAGTAAGATTGGATTGCGTGTTATGGTGGTACCTAGTAATTCAGACAAGACTTTGGCTACCCGGCCCCAAAAGGCCTGAACAGAGGGACACTCCCACATCATGTGTCTGTAAACTCCTATAGTGTTAAGTTGGCACATAGTACAGTTTGGACTTGGTATCAGTTTTATCCTAAACCTAGTGATAGGTGTATAATAGAGTCTGTGACACACTTTAAAATGAATAATTTGTTGGTTCAGATTCTTGGAGGCAAGAAAGATGTTCTCCCAAACCTTGCTCCAGGAAATGTCATCTTCTTTCAGATCAAAGTCTCTCTGCCATGCTCTGAGCATCAATAGAGTCTCTCATTGTCCGGATAATTCAGAGTAGATTTTCGATACAAAGCCCCTGCGGGGAAGGAAGTTTATCCAGTCTATCAGATGGCTGTATAGGAAGCTTAGCCCCCACTGGTCACACCATATGCTTTAAGTGCTGATCTTATTTGCAAATAATAAAAAGAGGAAGAGTCCTGTAGGTTGAAGCGGACCTTCAAATCCTGATAGTTAAGCACACCCTTGTCATCATACAGGACCCTGATAACATTAATACCTTTCAATGACCATGGTTTAAAGTCAAGTGGCTTGTTCCCAATCCGTATGTTCATATTGTGCCTACAAGGGGGCACATTATGCCATTCTAAGTTCACCTTCAAGTATTTCTCAATGACCTCAAAATTCCTGATTGTGTTGGCAATAATAGGGCACCAGTGCAACATACAATATTTATCTTTTATGACAGAAAATAAGATGTCAGCACAAACCGTGTGTTGAGTGACAGAATAGCACATGGCACGCGAAAGCTGTTTGGATTCTTCTATTACACGCCCTTCATAAACCCAGCTTGGTCAGTGTGAATTAACTTAACGCTCCAGGCGCAATGCCAGCAACTTGGAGTAGATTTTCAGATCCGAATTTATCAAGGATATGGGTCTGTAGTCAGAGTATTTCAACTGGGTCCTTGTCCTTCTTTGGTAACAATGAAATTAAAGCCACATTGGTGTTCGTGAAATGCACCTTTCTCTAAAGCAGTCTGAATGGAGCTCAGAAAAAAACGGTCAGAGAAGGTCCCAGAAGTGCAAGAGCACTTCAGGCGGGATCCCATCAGGACCCGGAGATTTCCCTCTTATTATCTTACTCAGTGCAACTTTTAATTCCTGCAAAGTTACCGGACGGCCCAGGTCTGCTGCCTCTTCTCCTTGTAGGGTGGGTTGATCCACCCCTTGCAAAAAACACTTATGGGTCAAAGCTGCCAGACAACATATATATAAGTTCTCGTAGTATGTCTGGAAGGTGTTATTTATCTCTGCTGGATTAGAAACCAGGCCTTTAGTAGGGTGATGTATTGAGTCAATGGACGCCTTTGATTCACACTGTTTTAATTTTAGAGCCAGAAGTCTGCTGGGTTTACTTCCGTTACAATAATGATTTTGCCTGGTTCTATGTGTATGATGAATTCCGCTCGTCTCTGTAGTAAATCATTCAGCTCTCGTCTAACAACCTGCAGCTCGTCACTGACTGTGTTAGAATAGGTCCTCTTAAGAGCCTTCTCCAAAGCATTTCTCCTCTAATTCTTTGATCCTAAGATTCCTAACCTTTTTCATATGCGATGCATATGATATTGTGAAATCACGTATAAAACCCTTTGTTACCATCCACACCAACCTAGCGTCCTCGATGGAGCCTATATTTTCTTGGAGAAATGTGGACACTTTAGTTCTAATTTCAGAGACTAATGTAGTGTCATTTAGAAGTGAGGTGTTGAAACGCCTCTCTCTTTTTTGGATTTGAAGCTGAGATCAGTGCCAAGAACTAATGGGTTGTGGTTGGCCAGTGTGGCTGGGAGAAATTTAACAGATGTTGTGCAAACCTTTCAAACCACGCGACAACAGAAAATAGAACGACTTATGATATGCAGAGAAACAAGTATAATCTCGACTGCCCAGGTTTTGTGACTGCCAAACATCAAAAAGGCCTAAGTTGTCTATCATTGTATTCAGAGCCGTAGAGGCTGACTGCTGATTATGTGTAAATGAGCTTGTAGGTCTGTCTAAATCAAGAATACAGACCGCATTCATGTCTCCTCCCAGAACTAATTCATATTCTGGAAGATTCAATAATTAGGCAGACAACTTTAGTGTGCATAGACTTCAATTGCAGGATTTATTCTTAACAACAAGCATCACACTTTATAATCACAGGTAATTTATAACAAAACAACCCCCATTATGTGTCTCATAAAAATGTTTACATTGTACCACATATACTAAGTTAGCAATTACCAAATAAGTCTGTAGCATCATAGTCAACAATCTCCATTTTTTCACACACACACACACACACACACACACACACACACAACAAAAACACAGCTCTAACCCTCAAAACAAATTTATATAGACTTGTCCCATGTTCTGGGATACATACATGCATTACTGAGGAATATTACACACGCAGTATGAAAACTTTTGAAAAGGTTTGAGCTGTCACTTGAGAAAGCATCATGCCAAAAACAAAAGAAATCAGTTTGGACTTGAAAAAAAGAATTGTTGATGCTCACAAAGCAGGAGAAGGATATATAAAGTTATCACAGCATTTCCAAGTGTCAACAACTGGAGTGAGAAGTATCATCAAGAAAGTCAAAGAGAGCCACACATAACAGAACAAACCTGGCAGAGGTAGGAAGCGAAAGATCCTGGACCCTGGAAAGAAAACTAGCGAGAGACATGTCCAAAGACCCCAGAACAACTGCCAAGACGCTAGTGAATGGCTTAGCCAAGTTGGGAATTGTAGTCTCAAAGAAGACAATGACTAGAGCTCTACACAAGAATGGACTGCTAGGTTACAGACCAAGAAAAACACTTCTGCAGAAGAGACACCTTCAAGCCAGACTGAAGTATGCTGAGGACAATCTAGAGAAAGATTATGCACACTGGAAGCATGTCCTTTGGTCAGATGAGACAAAACTAGAGCTCACTGGCCATAGAGACATTGCTTATGTTTGGAGAAAGAAGGGAAAGGCATAGAATCATCAGAACCATCCCCACAGTGAAACACAGTAGTGGGAGTATTATACTGTGGGGATGCTTCAGTGCGTCTGGAACTGGGAATCTCGTCAAGGTGGAAGGAATCATGAAGAAAGAAGGATATGTGAAAATTTTGAAAGAAAACCTTAAGCAGTCAGCAGCAAAACTGGGTTTGGGTCATTGCTTTGTCTTCCAACACGACAACGAACCAAAACATACGGGGCGGCTCAGGAGGTAGAGCAGTTGCCCACCAATACAAAGGTCTGTGGTTCGATTCCTGGCTCCTCCAGTCTGCATGCCAAAGTATCCTTGGGCAAGATTGGGCAAAATTACCTCTGATGTGTGTCATCGGTGTGCGAATGTGTGTGTCTGTGCAGAGTGTTGTATGAATGTGTGTGTGAATGGGTGAATGTGATCTGTAGTGTGAAGCGCTTTGAGTGGTTGAAAAGACTAGAAAAGCGCTATATAAGTCCATCTATACAGTCCATTTACCATATGTCGCTCCTGGTGAAGAGCTACTCCCAGAAGACCAAAGTGAATGTTATTGACTGACTTGAATCCCATTGAAAATCTGTGGGGCAAACTAAAGATGAAGGTCTATGTCAGAAGGCCATCAAATGTCTTGAGAGAATTGCCAAAGAAGAATGGACTGGGATTCCTCAGGAGATGTGTTAGAGACTTTCTGAAAACTACAACAAATGACTGCAGGCTGATATCCAGCAAAAAGGATACACAACTGACTATTAGCATCAGGCATCAGGCTAATAATTTTGACCCTGGTAGTTTTTGGTTTTTGTGGAATAATTTTGTTTCTGTGTGAAAAGTAAGTAAGTAAGTAAAATAATTTAAGCATCCAAAATAATTCTAGGATGTTTGAAAAAGCTATATTAAAATTTCTTTCCTCATTCTAACAGCACTTGGGAAATATTTTCGGGGGGGTGTAATAATTTCATCCTTGTCTGTAACCATTAAAATAAGTTTTAAATACACTGATTTTGTTGATATGTGTTTCTTGTAATTGTTAAAATAATTACTTTAATCATTAACATAATTTAAATAATAGTGATGATGCACTGAAGTTGTGTCCCACAACATGCACGCAACCCTGTTACCGAAACCTATTTAGCATGGCAGATTAAGAGGAAAAAACAGTGAGTCACATAACACAGAGGAAATAACATCACCAGGCCATATGCTAACACCATGGGTAGATCAAAGGTAAGTCCTCTCTTCTATTTTTGATATTTTTCCAATCTTTTCAGCCTTGATTGAGTGTGTCACTCTAACCAACACAACCCTGTTAGTCATATTATCAGAATAAGACAAATTAATTCAAAGTTTTCTTTATTTAGTAATATAACTAAGTCTGCCCTTGATGCGAACTGTAACATTACAGCTAGCATCTATTCCTAACATTAGCATTGATTTTCAACCCTGTTACTTGCAACCCTGTTACTGTAATTAGAGTTACAGGGTTGCACTACAGTAACAGGGTTGCATCTCCTTCATTCAGAAGGGACAATCTATTATCTATAGTAAAATTAATTTTAAAGAGTATGGTCTAGACCTGCTCTATATGAAAAGTGCCTTGAGATGACTTTTGTTGTGATTCGGCACTATATAAATAAAATTTAATTTAATTTAATAATTTAGCATAATTTACTTGTTTTAAATGTATTACCATATTTTCCAGAATATACATTGCCATTTTTCTTTTATTGCCACCAGGTAGTATAAGTATGTCAATGTTGCAATAACTACCTAAATGACACTATTAACTGAACTCAGCTGTTTTTAAGTTTTCATGTTCAGATTATTTACAACAGACACTACAACTCCACTCTACACACTCCACTAAGCACTGAAAAAAATGATATTTTGGACTAACCTTAAAAAATGCTGTAATTTGTTACACCTGGATTTATTAGTTTTTCTGAGGTTATATTTATATTTGTACTGTAAAACTGTAAATTTTGATTAAATATCAAACTTTTCATTTAGCCAGAGACAAAAATTTACATTCACACAAAGTAACAAGATCATTTATTTTAAAGACCATACACCATTTTTTACTTTGTTACAAATCAATTTTTTAATTTGGAAACTTAATATTAGTTATTACATCTAAGTCTAGTTTTTACTTTAGAATAAACTAAAATTGCTGTTATTTTGTTACAAGCAATATTATTAACTTTTCTCAACTTAAACTTTTGAATCAGTACAAAAAATTAATCTTAAGCAATATATTTTTTAAATCACATGCCTAAGTGTTAATTAAAATAAATGAATTAACATAAATAAAGACAAGAATATTCTCTTTAAAAGACCTGCATATTTATTGTGAAGTTTTTTTAAAAATGCGTCACATTTTCTACTATGTTCAAAAAATAAACAAATACAAGATGAGGCCGAACAGCATGGCACATGCATGTGCAACTGATTGCAACTCATTAAGGACTTCCACACCTTCAGTGACAATCCGAATGTCCTGTGGTAAATGTAGTCAGTTGATGCAATAAATTCTTCAGTGCTGCTATACTGACATCGAAACATGAGTCCTCCTGCTACAAAATTTGTAGTTCTTGGGGTATTGAGGTACTTATCCATGATCAGTGTATTTCTTACAATGGATAGCGATGAGCAACAAGGTAAAGTGGTAAAAGCATGCTAAATTCAGCGTACATTTAAACTGATACAGATTCTTTAGGTGCCTAAATTACATTTTGGTGTTAACCCTGTCCACTGCAGTACGTTGCTTATGATCCCGCACTAGTACCCTGATGTTCTCCTACAGGAGATGGTGGCCTCCTGGAGGTAACTGACTGACTATGGTTAAATACCTCAAATAAGTCCACATCAAATAAAATAAACTATCCCTTTAAGTGATTAATGGAATTAATGGCTTATCAAGGCATTGTATGCCTTGATAAGGCTGCTCCATTTTTTCCCCAAGGTACATAATGAGGCATTTTAGCAGACACTGTCTGTTAAGATTCGTCTCGAGGCTCTAGGTAAGAGAGCAAACACAATGTTAATATTTTTGTGATATGAGGCAAACTTAGATGTACTGAGCAAGTACATACCTGATCAAGAAGTCTGAGTATATTGCGAGTCTTCACTCTGATAACTTCTCCCTGGTTTCTGATGAACTTGCTGTGGTGCTTGTCCAAGGAAGATAGGAGTCGTGCTCAATTAGTTAGTAGAAGTTAATAATTACTAATTTAGATCATATCTAAAACTACACGAAAGGATAAAAAGAGTAAAGTCACCATATAAAGTAAGGTATCCTTAGTAGCAAAGCAGAAAATCTAGTGGCAGAAAATCTAGATTTAAAAACAATAGTCTACAGGACACAGAAAACAGCTTTGGTCTTGATGGAAACGGCATAAATTACGTAACACTCAACCTCAAAAATGAAGCACTTGACTGTTATTGAATTAACTAATGAAAAATGGTGCATGTCAAATGGACTCAACAGTGAGATTTGACTGGTGAACTGCCTCTGCTAAATTATCTTTTTGTTTGTTATGTTACTTCAAAGGTAAATGTGTCCACAAACATATGGCCAGCTCTCTCTCTCTGTGTGTGTGTGCGTGTGCATGCCACTACCATAAGAGCTTGGTCCCGCTCATAGCAAAAACATGCAGACACATATTATGTTATTGTTGTTATAGTTAATGGCTGGTGATGTCTATTTTGCTGCAGCTGAAATGTTTAAGTGACAATATATTTATGTTTTTATGTTTCTTTGAGGCATTGTGATCTTGGCAAAAAAAAAGAGCTACCAAAGCAAAATTGAATAGGGAGTTGCAGAAACTACAGGATCAGTTGAGGAAAGCTGAACAACAAGCAGAAAAATACAAAAAGCAGCTCCAACGATTGAAAAAGGACCATCCATCTCCAAGTTGCTTCGGCAAATCTCTGGCACATCCTTGAGGAGAACCTTGCTGTTCCATACAGTAGTAGCTGAAGAAGTGTACCAAGTACGCATTCTCAAAGAGAGAGAGAGTGACAGACAAGTAATTGCAGGAATAGTCACCAACAAAATCCTGAAGAAGTACAGGCTGCAGAGATTTGGATTTTCAAGGAGGTGGAGAAAACCTGGAAATGAAAATGTGAGGGAATTGCTGCCACGCTGAGATAAACAGTGAGATTGTTCTTTTCACATGATGATGTCAGCAGGATCACAACTGGAAAAAAACAAACAGTGACAAAAGAAAAGAGGAAAATGCAGAAAGGATTACGGGTGGATTCAATGAAGAATCTGCATTTGAAGTTCTTGGCTGAGCAGACCAACGTCTGTCTATCATACTCACTGTTCTGCACATTTTGCCCCTACTGGGCTGTGCATCCAACACTGGCAGATTGTGAAACATGTATGTGCAAACAGCATGAAAATCTAGGCTTTATTGCCAAAAAGCTTCACCAGATGCACATCGAGACATCCAATTTGGAGAGCCTGACCCAAGCCATCACATTTGACACCACAAGAAAACAATGTATGTATGGGGAATGTGAGGAATGCAGCACTAACACCTATACACTCACAAGCCACTACAGAGCCACCGATCACGTCACCTACCTTCAGTGGGCCACTGTGGACAAAGAGCATAAAAATGGTCCTGGAACAGCCTCAAAAATCATTTAAAAAAACGAATTTGAATGTTCCCAACAAGAGTTGGTGGAAACATTTGGCATTTTGCTCCAGAAGTACAGGCGCCATCTCTATAACATAAGGCAGCAATATGCTTTCTCGGTCCACACACACAGTACAAGCAACGTGGTCATTTCTACCTCTTTTGTACTGAAATTTTCAAGAAGGGGTTTACAAGAGGAACCTGGAACTATTTCGAGGCTAGCCATGGCAAAGGTGCCCCAGATGGTGTGGGTGGCACATTGGAGAGGAGGGCCGACAGGCTTGTCAGCCAAGGGGTTGATATTCCCTCAACATTATCGCCATACCAAGCCCTGAATGATGGACAATCAAAGGTGAAATTGTTTTACATTCAGGAGCAAGGTGTGGAGGATGCAGTGAAAGAAATGCTAGCTGACCTTCCAGCCGTACCGTCCACAAGGGTCCACCAGGTGGTCATTCTTTCACCTGGCAAGTTTCTCTAATGCCGTCAGCTGCATGTGCTCTGCCACAGGGAATCTGGAGTGTGATTGCCAAAAAAACAGGTACTTCAGCTTTAATCCCACACATAATCACACATAAGATCCCATACAAAGCACACCAGAAGAAATGCAATGGCACAGTCCAGAGAATGTGGGGAAATGGTGTGCCCTGGTGTACGACCACACAATCTACCCAAGCATCATCCAGGAGGTGAATGAGACCCACTGTCAGGTGAAATGTATGCACAGTAGTGGGGGAAAATCGTTTTTCTGGCCACTGAGAGATGATCTTCATTGGTATCCCTTCGAGGATGTGCTGACCCTCATTCCTCCCTGAGAGATGGTAAAAGGTAAATGGACTGTACTTATATATCGCTTTTCTAGTCGTATTGACCACTATGCGTCACATTCACCCATTCACACAGCACTTGCACTACTACAAACCGTTCTAGTACATTCACACACCAATGTTACAAACATCGGAGGCAACGTGGGGTTCAGTATCTTGGCCAAGGATACCACGGCACGGACTGGAGGAGCCGGGAATCGCTGACCTTCCAATTAGTGGGCGACCCGCTCTAACTCCTGACCCACAGCAGAATGTTACCTCATGCCACATGGCCATTTAAAGAGCAGTATGGGATACTCTGGCCAGCCACAAAAATAAAACCTGGACATCAGCTTTCTCCAGTATTGATCAGTTCATGACTATTTTTGATATCCTCATTCATTTTAATGCAAGATGTTGCTACTGTAATACCATTTTTCATGTTTGCTATTAATATTTGATCAGATCCAGTTTGTGTCTTGTTGAGATGTTTATGTAGTATTCCTGCTCACTGATCTTTATTGAAAATATGTTATATATTTACAGGTAGTTATAGTTACAGCTATATAAAAGAAAACGCAGCGAACCTAATATTTCAAATAAAAAAACAATTGAATGATAGGCATTGCAGGTTGATATATGGCATAAAATGTTATTAAACAACTTTCCTGTGGTCCTGAGTATTCATTTGTCACATTTATGTTATGATCTACAATCAAAAGTAATGTATCCACTCAACCCTGTTACTTTGCACAACTCTAATTTCAACCCTGTTACCATATCATTTTTATTAAAATAATCTTAAATGATTTTCCGAAACTCATGAGGGTTTGACCTGTTGTCCCTCTAACAGTTTGAACGATTTGATGCATAACAGATTTGAGCAATTATTTGAAATTCAATACTGAAATTAGTAAAAAAAAAAAAATTCACAACACATAAAACAAATAAAACATCTCATAAAACGTGTACCTTTGATGCTTGAGCTGGACGAATCAAATTATTTGATGGTTTATTACATAGTTTTCTTAAATACATGACAGAAAATTATGAAATAAAAGGATTTTTCAAAAGTTTTGATGCCTAAATTGTCCTCCAATTCTGGAATGACCCATCTAGCAACAACATGAACTAATGTTGGCAGCAGCTTGTTTAACGGCCCCCTTTGCTGCTTCGTATTGCTGACATCTGTTCCTGTGTTTTGCTTGCACCACACAGAGAGAAAATGTGCACTTGGGCAGAAACATTAGTTCACAGTCTCTATGAAGTAAAACATAAATCTTCTCCCACCCCCAACCAAATAAAAGTTAGTAAAATAAAAATTGGTTGATTCTCTTAAAAAAAGTGTTGACTATGCTTGGTTGATTCTTTTTAAAAAAGTGTCAACTATGCTTACCATTTCGACTAATCTAATCACAGTACATATTTTAGTGCACATCCCTAAAAAATTCCCATCTCAATTTCTCAAATTCCAGATTGACATCTTGAAATATGTTTATCTGTCTGACCAGTATTTCAGAGCACAATATATTAAAAGTGTGGGGCCCATCGAAGCAGCAAATTATTACATTTGACTTGTTCATTCAAAAATTACTTAAGCAGTTATCAAGTCCTATTATCAAAGTAGATGTCAAGTCATTTGCTGTTGAACTAATGAAATATAAATCCAGTTGTTTGGGGTGGTTGGCTGGCTGTGGAAACAAACAAACCTTCAACGCAAATCAAGTTAATACAATAAATCACCCTCACTAATTCACACACAGACACACACACACACACACACACAGACGTGCTGGGAGGTGTTGGAGCTCTAAATAATGTTAAGTAACAATATTATGTTCATTTGGAGATCATTTTATTCAAGAATTTGATATTACATTAAACAGACATGAAATCTGCTATTGTTGTGTTTTTACAAAAATTACAGAAACAAAAACCGAGGGCACTTCTGTATCAACCCCGACCTCTGGGATAAAAATAGCGGCTGACAACGTTATGAAAACAACCACCATCCTACTGTTTCTGAAGCTGCACAAGAACCACCTCTGGCTCCTGGGACAGAGAAGTAAAGTCAGCATTTTCACTGTAATTGGTAAGTCTGTTACTGAAAATGTGCTTGTTTTGGCTATGTTTCTGCTCTGTACTTAGCTAAAAACTGCTAACATTTATGGAGTTGCTATCGGTAGCATGGAAGACATTCAAAGGTTCTCTGGTTGTTAATATCATATCATGTTTGCAAAGGCAAAGTAATTTTATTAAGTAAATTGCCATCTTCCATATTAGAGTTAAGAAAATCAATCATAGGCTAATTGGCTACAAATGCTATTACTGCTAACATTAGCACGCTAAAACGTATTGGCTTTAAAGATAGGATAACTAATGCAACTGGACTACCAGCCACTAGCTATTCCAACCGTCACTATTTCAAATTAACTGCCATCTAATCAGTCTGTGGCTTGTAAATAAGGCAGTGGACCAAGGGGAGATTTTGTGTATCTAGATGACCCCCACCCCACAAGACATTGTCAGAGGAATAGAGGAACTTGATATATCTACGTACAAGGCACATTCACTTAAGGCCAGACTTTAAAAGACACATCCTTTCATAAAATTTAAAAAAGCACATACTTAGTATACGTTGATGATCTGACAGCTGAGGAAATTCTTAATGAAGTTGCCACCTCCTCCTCTTCCCCCTCATCCCCATCATCTGACAGTGAAGCAGAGGGCAATGAGGCAGACACAGCAAGGTCAAGTCACAAAAAACACATCATCACAAAAGATAGTTCTCAGCTATTATGTCATGCAGCTCTCACACAAATAGACATCATTTGGAACACAGCAAAAACTTCACCAAAGCTCCCTTGGCCAAAAGACCTGACACTTGAGAGTGCTCTAAATATGGTACCAGTCCAGCTTTTTAACTTTGTTGCATGGACATGTGGTATTTCAATGGAACTGTCAGACAGTGAGCGTGTTGAGGTCATGTTAGAAGACAGCAGGAAGATAGTCTCTACCTGTCAGGACATCATTACCTTGAGCACCAAGACGTGGCTCATGCCAAAACAGTGTTCTCTGGCAGTTCTGCACATGACTGACTCAGCACAACTGATTGACTGTTGAATGGTCTTGGCCACTGCTAGTCCACTGCAAGTCCAAAATGAGAGCTGGGACACTGGGTCGGATGTCATTAACAAGACCTAAAATTAGGCTAAGGGCGAGCGCTATCTTTACACTTAATAAATGTCGACAAATGCACTGATCAAAACTGATGTGGACAAGCAGGTGATCAGGGAATTCAACAAGCTGACCAGCTGGATAGTGTCCACCTAAAATCAACCTGAAGAGCCTGTGCCTACAGTCTACTGAGGAAAGATACACTTATGCTGAAAGAAATGGTAAGTCACACAGCCCTAATGATATTCAGCTGAGTTGTCCATGATAGACGTCAGCTTGGCCAACATCCTCCTCTCACCCACCTCCTCAGTGTCCTCCCTGTCCTCTGACCCACGCTCCCACCACTGCATAAAGATGCAGAGCGAGCAGAGTCATATAAGTCCTATCAGTGACCTCACACCGAGACCTCAGTCTCTCAGTAGTGAGTCTGCTTTTTAGTTTTTTTTGAGATTCTTTTTTTGGTACCAGTATTTACTCATTATGATGACTTGTCCAGATCGTCCTAGAACACCACACGTATGACTCTATAGCGCTTTTCTAGTCTTTTCGACCACTCAAAGCGCTTTACACTACAGATCACATTCACCCCATTCACACACATTCACACAACACATGTTCTATATATATATATATATATATATATAAATGTGCTTTCTAAACACATTCACACACCGATATGACACACATCGGAGGCATCGATTTGGGGTTCAGTATCTTGCCCAAGGATACTTCGGCATGCAGACTGGAGGAGCCGGGAACCGAACCACCAACCTTCTGATTGGTGGGTGACTGCTCTACTCCTGAGCCGCCCCGCTGTGTCGTCTGAGAACTTCTGGAGATGGCAACTGTCCATGTTTTTTCTGAAGTCTGACATGTACAGGGTGAATAGGGGAGGGGACAGTACTGTACCCTTTGGGACCCCCGTGTTGCAGACCACCACTATCAGACACACAGTTGCGAGGTGGTGAGGTAGTTGGTGGTCCAAGCAGCCCAGTTATAGTCCACTCCAGCTCCTTCGAGCTCCCCCCTGAGCAGAGATAGTTGGATGGTGTTGAATGCACTGGAGAAGTCGAAGAAGGTGACTCTCACAGTGCTTGCAGTGTTGCAGGCAATTCCAGGTCTGTAGGCAAACTGCAGGGGATCCATCACATCACTCACCAGGTGTCGGAGGTGGCTCAGGACAATCCTCTCCATTGTCTTCATCAGGTGAGAGGTTAGGACTACTGGCCTGAAGTGTTTCAGCTGTTGTTAGCTGTTGTACAGGATGTTTTCCACAGGAGCGGAACTCTCTCCAGACGGAGGCTCAAGTTGAAGATGTGCAGAAAAACCCCACAGAGCTGATCTGAACAGTTCTTGAGCAGTCTGGCACTGATGCCATCAGGGCCCGTAGCCTTCCTCGCCTTGATCATCCTCAACTCCCTCCTCACCTGGTCAAATGTGATGGAGAGGCAGGGAGGGGGAGTGACCCCTGCTGTGAGTGGTGTGTGGAGTGTGAAGGGGGGTGGAGTGGGGTGTTGAAGGTGACAAAGGAGGGGAGGTGTGAACTAGAAGTGCCATTAGGTCTGGGATTGTGTGGGTGGGGGTGGGGACAGGGACAGAGACACAGTCAAATCTGTTAAAAAACAGGTTCAGTTTGTTTTCCCATTCTCTGTCGCCAGATTCTGGGCCTTGTCCACTGTCCTTGATGTGTCCACAGATGGTATTTAGGCCTCTCCAGACCTCTCTGGTGTTGTTCCCCTGAAGGTGCTCCTCTAGCTTCCTCCTGTAGCTGTCCTTGCCCCTTCATATCTCCCTCCTCAGCTCCTTCTGCACCCTCTTCATCTCCTCCTTATTCCCAGTTTTAAAAACCTGCTTCTTCTCGTTCAACAGGGTTTTTAATTCTGGGGTTACCCAGGGTTTGTTGTTGGAGAAACATAAGCACCTCCTTTGTAGGCACAGTGTTCTCCACACAGAAGTTTATGTAGTATGTGATGCAGGTTGTCAGACTTCCAATGTCCTCCACCATGTGGACCACACAGCACCTCCCAATCCGTGGTGTCAAAGCAGTCCCTCAGAGCCATACTGGCCTCCTCAGTCCTCTCCTCACATACCTTTTGGTAGGTGGTTGTTTGTTTACCATGGGTATGTAGGCAGGGATGAGATGCACCAGGTTGTGGTCAGATCAGCCCAGTGGTTGGAGGAGTGAAGAGCTGTATGCATCCTTGATGTTTACATACAGCAAGTCCAATGTCTTGTTGTCTCTGGTGTGGAGCCTGGGGGTGTGATGTCTGGAGTTATAATACGACAGTGTGCAGGAGCTGGCAGGCCGCAGTGTCATCAGCTGAGGGGGAGATGTACGCAGTTATAGGTATAACATGCAAGAACTCCCTTGGGATGTAACTAACTGCTAGCAGCTCAATGTCCCTGTTGCAGAACTGCTTCTTTACCCTGATGTGACCTGGGTTGCACCATCATTCACAAACATCACAGTGCTCCCTCCTCTCTTCTTACTGCTCTCCTTGGCTTTCCTGTCTGCTCTCATGAGCTGAAACCTGTCCAATAAAATGTGCAAGTCCAGAGGGACTTCTTTCAGCCATGGTTAGCGCCGTAAGCTCTTCCATCTTTGCGGGGAGAGATCTCATGTTCCCCATGATGACAGAAGGTATACAAGGTTTATACCTTCTTTTCTTTTCCAGCACTTAACTCCAGCTCTGCAGCCCCTTTTTCTTCTACTTAGCTCCACAGGGATCTCTGGTCTTGTTCCCAAGATACCTTTGTGTTGCTCAGTGCTAACAACTGATACCGGGTGTGAACAATGGAGCTGTGGCTGAAAAGGTCTCAGATGCCGTTTCAAAGAGTCCAAGCAGTAAAAAACACATATTCCTAACCTCGCCAGTTGTACATCTATAGGAGTAAACTTCCAACCGAGGTTGATGACAAAAAAGATGCGACAAAGTACAAAAACACATAAAAACAATGGGAAACACTTGGAGCTACTGTAACTAGCAGCTGACCATGACCTGCGCCATCTTGAAGGAAGGAACATCCTCCTTGAACCAAAGCAGTTGGGCTTTAAGAGCAGCCACTGAAACCACTCTGCTGTCTGTGACACCCAATCCTTTCCCCACAGGGGTTCTCCAAGGAACGACACTGGGACCCGTTCTCTTTACAATATACCTCACATCCTTGGGTCCAAATATTTGCTTGCATGGCTTCTCATATCACTGCTATGCACCCAACTATATCTCACACTCTGCACAGATTTTGGTTTGTTTCTCAGACATATCTACATAACTGAGGGTACACCACCTTCAACTAAACCTCTTGGTGGGAACAAATAGGTGTTACTGGTTATCAAGAGTAGTAAGACTATTAATTTTAAAAATAGGACTATTAAGTGACTAATAATATTCTATATTAATAGGATTTAATTTACATTAAGTCCACCTTGGGGCACCAGATAGCCACTTCATTAAATCAGTCTCAAAATACACTAATTTTGAGTCTTGATTAATATTTCAATTAATAACTACAACCAAATTACCATCAGTACTTAGATGTTGAAGGATTTGGAGTTTTGCAGCGTAGAGGTTGGCAATACTCAAAACATTAAAAAGGAACAGCAAATCAAAAGTATTTATTTGAACAAATACCAAATGAAATAAAACAAACTCTAACCTAGTCTACCAACTATGCACATGTGTGAATATATACTGTGTGTCTGAGGAAACAATGGCAAGATGGCTGACTTAAGTTCTTTTTTCTTAAGCCACATGGCTTAAAACAAAGGAACTGTAACCAAGATGGCAGAATAAAAGGTGGCCAACCACATGTCATGTGGGGGAGGTTAACAAAGAAGCATTCTTTTGTCTAAGGCTAGGTTAGAAGGTGTCAGGAAAAGGAACAGGTTACAAGTGCAGCAAGACGTGAAATGTACCTACATGTGCAAAAATGTAACAATCAGTAACCTGACTATAACAGACAGAACAGCGCTCAAGTAATACATTGAATTAAATTTACTGCAGAGTTTAAAGGCCTATGCTTAGCCAAGCTGTACTATGCAAGGTAATGTAAACTAGGCCCAGTAATGTTAACAGGTCCAGGGGGAAAAAGATGCGTTTTGGTGTGCTGCTCACAAAGTCCTGTTGTTGCCGTTGAAGTCCATTAAAACAGCAGTTGTCCTGGCTGTGTGGTTTCAGTGTCGTTGTCCTTTGTTCTCCTTGCAGAGTTAGCTGGCTGATGCTAACTCTCTCTCAGGCTCCTTTTTCTTGAGAACCCAGCTGGCAGTGTCAGGCCGAGACTAAAGGCAGGACTCAGACGCAGAGATGACGTTAATGAAACAGACTTATTTTCAACCAAAGTTCTCTCACTTGAGTGACAAAGAAACAAAGGCTATAAAATTTTCCTAGGGCGGATAAGAAAACAAAAACAAAAAGTTACTCTCAAAAAAGGAGGAAAAAACAAATGAACGGTGGCTAATAAAGTTAGAACAAATCAAAAATCACTCACAGAGGAGGCAAACAAAAGGCTATGAAAGGATTTAACAAAAATCGCTATAACAACTATGAAAGTACTCTAAGGCTAAGGCAAGAAACTGAGATATCAAAATTTACAAACAAACAAACAAAAAAAAAACTCACTCTTACAGAGGAACAATGGCTTACTGGAGGCAACACTGTGGCTGTGGATTCAAGGCTGGAGGTGAGTCAGGTGAATGGACAAAGACACTCTGGCATAAGACAAAGGAGACACAGACTATTTAAACACGCAGAGGTAATGGGAAACAGGTGGAGACAATGAGTAATCAGGACACACAGGTGACACATGAGGAAGGGCAAGTGCTCTGAAACGAGAGGAGAGTAAATCCTTCAAAATAAAACAGGAAATGACAAGACCAAAATCCCAAGACAAGACAAACCTCACCGCAGTGTGACAGGCAGACCTTGTGTCGTATCTGCTGGTGCTTGATCATAAATCTTTTGGTAGGCTCTTGCATTGCTACCAAAGTTCAGTCCAGTGCAGGCTTGTGCTTCAGAAAGGCCTCATGGAGGTCAAAGAGCAGAAGTGAGAAGAGCAGAGCTCAACTCCTTGTGTGAGGAGTTTGCTGAGAAGAGACAGAGACTTCTTGAGAAGACTTTTGAGAAGACTTTTGGAGAGAAGGGTGCTTCCCCTTTTGTATGGCCAGGTGATATCACAGAATATGGCCATGCAGTGACCAATTGCATCTGGAGTTGGAGATTTCTCACCTAGATGTGAAAAGATGTAATATGCTGGGAGACTGCATTCAATGGCTCTCCTTTGTCTGTGAAACAAAGGAAACCATTTGGTCTTATCCTCCATTTTGAATGGGCTGAATCACAACACTCTCTAAGATTGAACTCTTAGTTATCCCAGCCAATCATCTTTTCCATCATAATATCAACATCAAATCTCCTCTTCTTCTCTCACACCAGCCAAGGTAATGAGAAACCATGGTGAGCAGCTCTTCTTCTCTGACCATGTTGCATGTGTCTCTCAGACATGCCACTTCAGACTAAACAACATAAGAAAAAACAGGTCTTACCTATCTCAGTACACCACCCAGCTCACTTTGACTACTGTAGTGAGCCTTACTTCATACACAATGAAACCCTTACAGATGGCCCAAAATGCAGCGGTGCATCTGGTCTCTGATCAGTCTAAGAGGTCACATGTCACTCTGCTGCTCATTGACCTCCTCTGGCTAAACATGGCCACCTGAACCTAATGATACCTATAGACTTCTGGGTCTGCACCATCTACTTGAACTCAGTCACGCAAGCTTATGCTCCTCAGCCACTGTGTTTCTCCAAGGATTGTTGTCTGACATCACCACCCCTGCACAAAAGGCATTCTTAGTCCAGACTGTTCTGGTTTGTGGTTCCCCAATGGTGGAACCAACTCCTAAATAGTATGAGAGCAGGAGCGTCCCTCTCTATCTTCAACAATCTCTCTAACACATGCTGGACTAGCACTTACCATGCACTTTTGGTGCACTTCTTCACTGGGAGCTCTGCTCCTCCTCTCTGCTCTGTTCCTGCCGGCAGATGAACACCTACTTGAAGCATTTAGATCTTTACATATTTAAACTAGATTTTTTGCTTTCTTTCTTTATTCATGATGTGGTTAAAAGGGGCAGTAAGGTTTTCACGTAAGATATAAGTTGAACACTCAGTTATGAGCAAGTAAATAGACTAGTCCATTGGTCAATTAGTCTGTCAGTCGGTTGATCTGTTTGTCAATCCAATACTTAAAAGCTTTCACTCTTTAAATGTTCAGGCTTGTTTACTGAACAGTCACAGGGACAAAAAAGGCATAACGTAGTAACCTTCAGGTAAGCCTGAAGTGTGATCACATGCTCACTTGCCAGTTTTGTCAGATAAGTCTAACAAATGAAAAGAGAAAGTGGAAATCACATGTTAGTGAAAATTAAAATCCCAGTTGTTGTTGACCTCAGCTAGTGAGATGTTTAAGGAGATGAAGAGTAGACAGCTGTCTGATTGAATGAGAGTGAATGTGTCAAATAGTTTAAAAAGACATTAAATGAGTGGGAAGGTTTCCCTTTCTGTTTTCTATCCTGTGTAAAAAAGTACACACAAAGCTGTCAAAGTAACCTGCAGTAGTATTAGAGTTATCTAGGGTACAGCAGAGGGGATAGAGGCAGGACATGGTAAAACTTAACAAACAGCTGTACAAGTAGAGCAATAAATTCAGTGGCCATCACCCCAGCCACTAATGGTTTACTGCTGTTAGCCTAATGGAGTAAAGGTCTGTCTTCATCAAGGGCCTCAGAGGTAGAAGAAACCACACAACCACACAAGACAGACAGTGCATTTCTTTATGTATCACTTTAATCTATTTTAGCTTAGATAAACAAAGCAGAAAATCATTGGGAATAGCATTTTACCAAATGGTACATCTGAATCAAGTGAGCACAGATACAATGGTAACGTCTGTATCACAGAGTCTAATTGTAATCTAACACTGCACTTCAATGCTTGTAGTCTTTGTAATTCTGAAATCAAAGTCTCTGCTGTGCTCTCACTTCTTAAATCTCATTGGATAAATGCATTAACTAGCGCACTTGTGGCCACATGTGGATACATACTGTTTTAAAATAAAATAAATATGACATGACTGAGACTGAAATTATAATTCCCAGTTTATTCAATTCAATTCAGTTAAATTCAATTCAATTCAATTTTATTTATATAGTGCCGAATCACAACAAAAGTAATCTCAAGGCACTTTTCATTTAGAGCAGGTCTAGGCCGTACTCTTTATATTATGATATTTATAGAGAGAGACCCAACAAATCCCGCCATGAGCAAGCACTAGGCTTTTCTAATTATCTACTCTATATACAACAGGTGATATTACCTTCCTTCTGTGGCTGTGTCCCAGTTTGTTATCAGGTACTGTTGGATATATTACACATATCTTGGTCTCTAACCGTCCTGCAGTGTTGTTGATGATGATTCAAAGTGAAATAATGAAAACCAGGTACAAAGTCCATTTCAGGCAGGACACTCACATCAAGGTTTATACTGTTTATTTCGACAATAATGTTCATGTGATGTTTTGACTGTGTCTCAGATTTCTGACTCCTAAAACAGTGTAGTTTCAAATTTCAACACTTTACCTTGGACAGTTTTTATGTGGTGTGTTTCTGAAGTAGAAAATTTTTCCATGAAAATTGTTATATAACAATTCAAGGTCAATTCAGTTCAACTCAGTTTTATTTATATAGCGCCAAATCACAACAGAAGTTATCTCAAGGCACTTTTCATATAGAGAAGGTGTAGACTGTTCTCTTTATATTATTATATGTACAAAGAGATACTGTCTATTATCTCATTCTCATTCACTATTCACCTCCATTGTGCGCTGACTCTGATTCTGTAATTTTGATTCTGTCTTTTGCAGTCTCTGAGATTTGTTTGGGCAGAGTGAGAGATAGAGCAGAGCAGGCTGCAGTCATTGTCACAGCTTGGTTTGGAGTGTCATCAGGAGGTGCAGGTCACCACAGGGGTGTCGTTATGGGGGTTTGTGCAGCAGTGGTGTCTGTCAGGGTTCTGAATGGATTTCTTAAAAGATGTGAATCTGGCATGCCAAACCTAAAACAGGGTGTTAAGAATCTCTTTAAAAGGATGGTGACTGTTGATAAGACTATTGGATAAGTTTGGTGAGATGTGCAGACCCAAACCAACAGTGAATTGATCTTACTAAAAAGTTGTTGTGTGTATACCCAAGGCCTAATACATTCTCTTTGCCATAAAACTCTACTGTTCCAGTGACACTGGGTGAACTGCCTTACCATCAGCTAGTAGCTTCTGATGGGGGGGAATCAATGGACCTGTCAATTTCCTCATGTTCTTTCAGATATTTAAAAAAGGACTTGTTATTCCTCCCTTGTCACAAGTAGCCTGACACTAATATTACATTTTGTGTACCCCAGGAAAATACCAGTTCTCGTCAATGTGATCCTACACCCTGCGCCGACATGAAATAGAGCCCTCAGCCTCCCTTCCTATTTGTGTTGTCTCAGAGGTGAACGGGTCATATCCACCATATTGATGTTTTCTTTGCCAGGAAGCCAGTCAGTCTCCTGACCAAGAAAAAGACTCAGCTCTTCCCTGCACTGCATATATTCTCTGTCTGTTAGGGGACAAACAAGTGATTGAATTTTTGGGATTTACCCCACTGTACCCCAGAAACACATGCTGAACCATGAAACACACATCATATTGTTGAATAACAGTGAAATGCAAACATTGACGTGGGCATACCCCGAGAATAGCTACAACACAAATTTAAAATATGTTGCTGCAGAATTAGTTACATTATTGCCAGTAAAACAATGACATCAATATTCATTAATTTTATTGGGGTAAATATTAAAAATTCATCAAACAGGTTTGATAACTACAGAACAGACGCCTGTTAACATCATATGACATGTGTTGCAAGCAGGTGAATCATATAAGATTTTTAATCCATGTGGTGTTCCATTATTGTATCTCTTTCTCTCTGTCATTTGAGAATAAATTAACCTGTTTTTCTGCTTTCAGGAGTGACAGTTGAAGACAAGATTTGACTGGACTGTAGAGTCACCACCAGCACCACAACAACTAAAACTAGAAACTGAGACAGACACACAGTGCTAGATGTTCCATCTTGAGCTAATTTATGTTATGAATACCTGCTCTTACCTAGCAAAATTTCAATTGAAGAATTGAAATTCAAACTGCAGGTTTATCTCTCAATACCAGACTAGACATAACTAACGAGTCAAACACAAGAACTGTTGTAAAATCAGGTTTTAACATAGCAGACTTAGTAAGCCAAGATGGCTGACCCCTACCAAAACAACATGTACCAACAGCAAGGGGGTGACAACTTTGGGACATACAGAGAAGGTGATGGTCATGATGGATATGGTTACCGAGCAGACTACCCTCCCCAGGAAGAGGATGCAGCAAGTGATGTGACTGAAGGACACGATGAAGAGGATCAGATGTACGAAGGAGAATACCAAGGGATACCACATCCTGATGAGGTGAAGGCTGCACAGAGAGCTGCACGGTGAGACACAGTAGATTTTTTCTTTTTGTTCATGTGTAAATCAGAAACCATAGAAACTGTGCAGCAGCATTGCTCCAGACTGTGGTGTCACATTCTTAGTCCTCTAACTTTGGCCCCAACCAACCCAAGGTTGGAAAGAGACTGAAATAGAGAGAGTGAGTTCATACAGTGTGTTTGCTGACCTTGGTCTGTCTCACATGAAAGAATCCAACATGGATTGAATGTGTGGTAGATGTGTCCTGTAAGCTTGTCTCCTGTATGAAATGATTGTATTCTCACTGCATTTACAAACTTTGATAACTTGGTCATAGTCACGTCTCTCACCAGTTCTTGACTGTGTAGTTGCTCTGGCAGTTGTATTCAAATTTGCTCTTTATAAAATGTTCTAATGATGTTGTTATAAATTATCTTGGTCATTTTAATTAATATGAAAACCATGAATGTTGCCTGGTGTCACTCAGTCATTTGGTAGAGTGAGTTTCTGTCAGCACCCCAACTCCAGTTCATTTCCAGCATCCTTACCTCAGACCTTCCCTCTAAAACCTGACTCCTAAGGCCCCAGATCTCAGCTTATCTGTAGACACACTTTCATTCCATACCAGGAGTTTTGTATTTTCAACCCATATTCTAAAAACCCCATATATTTGACTTTACAGGTAACCAGTATGCAAACCACACTTCTGGGGCTAATGACTGTTCTCACTGTACTGTACAATTTTGAGGTGCTTGAGTATTTCCACTATTTCTACTTTATACATCTTCTCTTCTACATTCCAGCTAATAATATTGTATGTTTTAGTCCACTACATTTGCCTGGCAAGTATAGTCACCAGTTATTTTCATCATTAAGATTAAAAAAGGTTCCCAGCCCTTTCGGCTTGTGATGTTGGATGTAGTTTGGGCACCTTGTCATATTTCAGATGTCTCTGACTTGTTAGCAGTTTTACTAAAGAAAGATCCCCTATTCAATTTCATTAAGTTTCAATTAAATACCAGTTTGAATCTCAAAGAGGTAAGAAGAGAAAAATCCAAAAAATCAACAGAAAATCATCACAGGGGGCTGTTTTACTGCTGAAGATTCAGTTCTTTCTCCGAGTTCTTTATCCAAAGCTTTGATTGACAAACAGCTGCACACATGCACAGAAAAATCAATGACTGATCAAGTTATTAAATCACACATTTGTAGGTCACCAGTGTTTGCAAGCCACTCAGAACCCATGCAAGTGAAACAAAAGTTGTTAAGTGGCTGTGGAGACAGTTGGATTAATTAAAATAAGAGCTTATCTGTTCAGTCAGATGAGTGTGAGAAATCCATTGACCTGACAAAGCAGAAACACAAATCTTTCAGCTGGAGGTATTCACACATTCACACTTTCTTACAATTTTCATGGCTTCTCTATCTGTGTTCCAGGGCAAAAGGTCAAGCAGCCAGAGATGCAGTCTCTGAACTGGAGGAGTTATCTGAACAGTATGAGGACATAATGGAAGACTGTGGTCATGGGAAGTTCCAGTGGACGCTCTTCATGGTGCTCGGTCTGGCATTAATGGCAGATGGAGTTGAATGTTATGTGGTTGCTTTTGTTCTACCATCTGCAGAAAAGGATCTGTGTCTGTCCAACGCAGAGAAAGGAATGTTGGGTAAGAACTTTATTTAGATTTATTGTTGATAACAGTGTGGTTTCTGCTTTGTGATTGGACTGTCATTGTCCAGTCACATTAAGGTGAAAAAACAGGGTCAAAATTTCTACCTGTAATTTGAGGGGGAACTTTGAGCCTTGAGTTTTACAGTTTCCTGTTCAGTATCTGTACACACATGTTGACAAAGCACAAAAAATATGTAACCTCACCAGTGGAATTATCTGTGAATATCACTTTACGAGCTCAACATTTTTTTTATCCTAATCTGAGCCCATATTTGTGTGGCTGATATTCACCACATGAGGTATCCAGACCAGTAGTTGTAGACCAGAAAAATCAGAAAATTAATTAATTCTCAGTTTATTACTGTCAGAGTCAGACAGACAAAACTGGACCCACAGAGCAGACCAGAGACAGTAGGATGAGGTGAGGCGGTTTATTCACAACAATAAGTGAAGGCAGGCAGAAGTACAAAATCGCAAGGCAAAAACTGAGTCTCAAGAAACAAACTTGGTCAAAATCACGAAGAACTAATCACAGGGAAAACACCGGAAAGCTACACACTAGGATGCAGACAATCTGACAAAGACACACTGGGGAGACAGGCTTATATACACAGGAGGGGAGGAGATAATGAGACACAGGTGAAATCAATGGGGCAATCACACACAGGGGAAGACAAGACACCTAAAATGAACACAAACAGGAAGTAAGGAAAACCAAAAGAATAAAACAGGAATCAAAACAAACTACACAGTAAAGGGACTGACAATAACACAGCTTTATTTCTCATTTTCCTTCATTACATGAAGACCACAGAATTTAACAGACTTGCTGATATAAAATTGTAATTTTATACAAATGACTTACAAATGATATAAAATTGTAATTTTATATCAGCAAGGCCACTCTCCAAGGGAAATCAGCAAACAAACTGGATACTCAAGATGTGGTATTCAAGCTGTTATGAAGAAATGTGAAGACTCAGGAGAGGTCAAGGAAAAAAAGGACTGGAAGGCTATCAGATGAGACTCTGGCTTTACTTGAGAATTTATGGTACATTCAATTCAATTCAATTTTATTTATATAGCGCTATATCACAACAAAAGTCATCTCAAGGCACTTTTCATATAGAGCATGTCTAGACCGATACTCTTTGAAATAGGTATTTACAGAGAGAGATCCAACAGATCCCACCATGAGCAGCACTAGGCGACAGTGGCAAGGAAAAACGTCCATTAAGAGGCAGAAACCTCGAGCAGAACCGGACTCCGGGTGGGCGGCCATCTGCCTCGACCGGTTGGGTTAAGAAAGGGGGCAGGGGGTAAAGAATAACGAGAGAAGAACATAGCATAACACAGGTTCCATATAAGATGTAAGGTGATGCCACTAATACAGTAAGAGTAATGATAATAATAATAATTAAAGTATTAACTGCTGACGTAGCAATAAAACTAGAAGCAGTATAAGTAATTTGCTAATTCTAGCAGCAGGTGTTGAGTGGAGTTGTAGGAGCAGCAGGAGACTTGTCATCACAGATCAGACTCTACAGCTCCAGAGGCAGAAATACCTGCAGAGAGAGACAGAAGACGGAGAGAGAGACGGAAGAGCACAATACTACAGGAAAGGGGAGATACTGAGTTAGTAACATGTATTTATGGGATATGAATCCATACTGATGGAGAGAGAGGAGAGAGAGGAGAGAGAGAGAGAGAGAGAGAGAACCTTGGTGCATCATGGGAGATCTCCCGGCAGTCTATAGCAGCATGACTAAGGGATGGTTCAAGCCTGAGCCAACCCTAACTATAAGCTTTATCAAAAAGGAAAGCTTTAAGCTTACTCTTAAAGGTACACAGGGTGTCTGTCTCCTGGACTGGCCTTCTGGGAGTGCACTGTCCTAGTGGGATTGTAAGGGACTATGGGATCTTTAAGGTATGATGGTGCCTGACCATTAAGGGCTTTGTAAGTGAGGAGGAGGCTTTTGAATTCTATTCTGTTGCTCTGATTTGGTTGCTACTCTCTATATTTATTGTTTCAGTAGTCAAATGCCTTTCATCAGTCACAAACACACACAGCCAAGGGAAAGTCAGTGATTTCCTTCAAGCTTTTATGTAAATCTTCACATTACTCCTGCAGTCTAATTAGCTAATGGGCACAAAGGAGGCAGGAATGAATCAGCTTGTTGGATGGGGAGTGTCAAGTCCATTTCATTTATACAGCACCAAATCAGAGAGACATTATCTCAGGCCTCTATTTATATAGAGCAATTCTGAACCATACTCTTTATAATGTTATTTACAGAGAACCAACATTCCCCTATGAGCAGTACTTAGTGATGAAAAAAATGTCCTTTTAACAAGTATGTCTGTGTAGGTTCTCAGTCATCCAGGTCATGGTAGCCTTAAGTGCAGAGTCGAAGGCAAATGGTTCTTCTTTTATGTTCCTTGAAGACGTTTTCACCTCTCATCCAAAAGACTTCGGTTAAAATGGGAGGAGCAGAGAGCTGAGTGCTGCAGCACTGCTGATGCTGGGGGCTGGAGGAGCAATCCCAGCTGACATTGGGTGAGAGGTGGGGCACACCCTGGACAGGTCACCAGTCTATCACAGGGAAATAACATACAGTGGCAAGAAAAAGTATGTGAACCTTTTGGAACTAATTGGTTTTCTGCATTAATTTGTCATAAAATGTGATCTGATCGTCATCAAAGTCAAGGGTATTGACAAATATAATGTGCCTAAAATAATAACAATAATGTTTTTATTGAGAGCAACCATAAAAACGTCATAGTGCTTAGTGGAAAAAGTATGTGAATCCTTGAATTAATGACCTCAAAAAAGCTAAGTGGAGTCAGGTCTTAGCATACCCGGAGTCTTGTTAAGAAAATTAAGAAAGGTGTGGCCTAGAACTACTTTGACTGATAAAAACTTTTTGAGTTTGCTCTGCACAAGAAGAATACGCTTATGTGAGCCATGCTTCACCAAAAAGTTTTCAGAGGATCTACGATCAAGAATTGTTGATTTACATAAAGCTGGAAAGGGTTATAAAGTCATTTCAAAGACTTTAGAAATTCACCAGTCTACAGTTAGGAAAACAATCTACAAATGGAGACACTTTGGGACTGTGGCTACTCTACCAAGAAGTGGGCGCCCAGTCAAAATGACCCCAAGAGCACAATGAAGACCCATCAATGAGGTAAAGAAACAACTCAGAGTGACAGCCAAAGATTTGAAGGCATCATTGGAAGCTGGCTAACATCTGTGTTCATGAGTCTACAGCATGTAAAACATTGAACAAGCAGGGTGTCTATGGCAGGACACCATGAAGGAAGCTGCTGCTTACTAAAAAGAACATTGCTGCACGCCTGAAGTTTGTGAAAGAGCACATTGACACTCCACAGCAGTATTGGCAAAATGTTTTGTGGACTGATGAAACTAAGATTGAACTATTTGGAAAGAACACGCAGCACTACATCTGGTGTAAAAAGGGCACTGCACATCATCATGAAAACATCATTTTTGCTTTGCTGCATCAGGGCCTGGTCAGCTTGCAATCACTGAGGAGAAGATGAATTCCCAAGTGTATAAAAAATTCTTCAGTATACAACAGAATGGCTTCAGAAAAACAAAATCTGCCTTATGACAAATTAATTTCAGAAAATCATGAAATTCAGAAAGGTTCACATACTTTTTCTTGCTACTGTATAATAACTGATTAAAAAGTTGGTTGTTGGCTGAGTTGTCTGTACACCACAGCTCAGATCAGTATGTCTGTATTTACTACCATGGATAATCATGTGAAAAGTAATTTAAAGTAAAGAGGGGGCCTTAATAGATCTCTACTGGAACATGAACACATTACATTGACTGCTACATTACACTGAATTAACATCTGGTACTTTTCAGTTTGTATTTATGTTTATCATCAGCCAGTCTCTGCAAGACCTTGTCTCTCCCTCTGCAAACAGTTGACTCAGCAGCAGACAGGGTGGAGGGTGTAGCAGAGAAACAAATCAAGGATATTGTCTTCCCAACTGTCTCTCTCTCTTTTGTTACCATCTGTCCATCTTCACCCTCTTATGTCATGCTGTCTAATGTTTCCCTTCTCCCTTTTCTGTTTGTCTATCCAATTTTACTGCGATCAGACAGATAGACTGACCTCATTCTTGGGAATGAGGGATCAAACTGAATAGATTTTGATTCTGACTTGAATTCATCTAAGATTGATCTGAGTTCCCACATATCTGCACTGTTTTCCTCTCTACCTCACCTCTCTCTCTCTTGGTCTCTTTCTCCTCCTCCTACACCATCTTTTCCTTTTCTTTTGTTCAGCCTGTCTTACACTCACCCCCATTCTCCCACCTCTCCTCAGTTTGATCCAGAGCAGCGTTTCTGCCAAGTCTGTGTTTGTGTTCAGCAGACACAGTTAGCGATATCGATATGCTGTCCTGACCTTGGAAAGAGCTGTAGCACTGCTCTAGATTCCAGGGACACAGTTACAGAAAATACACATTATAGCTATCCTTACTATGGCTAGGCCTAAGGATTTGATTCATGCACATGTATTTAACATTATGTGTTTTGTACAGTATATGCGGATATGATTAGTCACACAGTCAGCTCTCCCCTGTAGCATGACCATCTGCATACTGGGGTGTAATGATGCCATTGTGCCAGTATCTGGCACCAGTCAGGGTTATACTGGGTGAAGACAGAAACACCATGTTGATTTTTTTTTTAGGTCTAATTCAGCTGATTGTGACACACTCTCTCATCCTTAACTGTATGATAATTTTTTGTCTAATTGAAATCGACATTATTTAATAAATTGCATAAACCATCAAAAATATGAATATGAACAAACACAAAAGAGTTTTTCTCTTATATTTAAGTCCAACCAGAAGAGGAACACACCCCCTTCATGATCATCAAGCCAATAGCAATTAGCATGCAGCTAATATGCAAACTGGGGAAAAACCTCTTACCTCTTCTCTTTACCTTGTTTAGCCATAAGTTACAAATCTTCTTCACCAGACTAATATCTAATAATTTTATTATTAATATGAGAACCCACAGGTAATCTCTGTTTCTCTGTGCAGGTCTGATCGTCTTTGTGAGCATGATGGTGGGAGCATTCCTGTGGGGTGGTCTGGCAGACAAAGTTGGCCGTCGGCGCTGTCTGACTGTGGCATTAGCTATAAACTGTGTCTTTGCCTTCCTGTCTTCATTTGCCCAAAGCTACGGCTTCTTCCTCTTCTTCAGGCTGCTGTCTGGCATTGGGTAACAATCACAAACACACACTTGTCCTTTAGGTGGTAGGTGATACAGTAGATCGATTGTTTCCATTTTAATTGTTTTTACAGACACATTATCATTAAATGTTATGAATTATAAGCATATGATTTCTATCTGTAAAACATTACAACAAAATGCATTTTGTACATTTTGTAATGCATTATGAATCAGGTATTAGTCATAATTCATATGAGAGATACATTTGTCACAAAAAGAGAGAAAAGAAAAAAAGGTCAAGCTTTACTTACAAGCTGTTTGACTACTGAGCATGTCATTTATTGATGAACTAACCCAAAGACATAGACCACAGTCTCTTGATAACCCTTGCTGATGAAGGGTACTTACTTTGTCTGTTGTGAAACAAAAAGGCCCTGCCCACCAGGTCATCCGATATTTAAAAAAAGTCACCAAAACTGAAACTTGTGTAAATATGAGAAGCCATTTCCATTTCCTGCAGCAGTGGAAACAAATGAAGCCTTGAAAGTTAATGCAAACAGTTTCCATAGGTGTCGCAACCACACCCACTGTCTTCAAACTGTGTTACTCTGATGCATCATTCTCAAGGAAAGTTTTAATCAAAAGCAACTGGACTTAGTTATAGTCTAGAAGATGTTTCACCTCTCATCCAAGAGGCTTCATCAGTTCGTGTTCGCAGCTGACCAGGCTGGGACTGGTTGTATGTTGGTATGTTGGTATGGTATGTTGGACCACCAACATACCATACCAACATACCAACATACAACCAGTCCCAGCCTGGTCAGCTGGGAACACGAACTGATGAAGCCTCTTGGATGAGAGGTGAAATGTCTTCTACACCACAACTGTGTCCAGTTGCTTTCGATTAAAACTTTCCTTGAGATAACTATGACCTGGAGGAATGAGAATATTCACAGGCCTGATGCATCATTGGGACAAACACTGTACTGCAGGAAGTAGTTCTGTATATTACTGTCAGAACAGAGAAACAAAGGTTAATCCTACAGCAGATAATGAGCCAGACAGCTCACGTGATGGAGGATCAGCACAGTCTCCAGACTTAAATGGAAGTGGGTCACATCAAGAAATCCTACCAGTGGTTAGAGAAGTGCAAAGCCCCTGAGACAGTCCAGAACATGGGGCATAAGATGCAAGATGGGACAGCATACACTGAGAGACATAACCAAGTGGCTAGGATAGAGTACAGCAACATCTGTGCTGATGGATCAGAAGTCCCCAAATCCTGATGGGTCACACCACCAAAAGTGGTTGAGAACAACAGAGCTAAGATCCTGTGAGACTTCAAGTTCCAGACTGACAAACAGCTGCTGGCTAACTAAGCAGACAGAGTGGTAGTTGACAAGCAGAAGCGGGCAGTAGTGATAGGGATCCCAGCCGACGGGAACATCAGAGAGAAGGATCACAAGAAGATCGAGCAGTACCAAGGGCTGAAAGAACAGCTGCAACAGATGTAGAAGGTGAAGGTGAAGGTCCAAAGTGGTCCCTTTGGCACTGGGGGCTGTGACCCCTAAACAGGGAGAGTGGTTCCAGCAGATTCCAGGTACAACATCTGAGGAGATACTCAGAAGAACCCTCAGAACCTGGTAGAGGACCTGGGATTGAGGAAAACATACACACATGTGGAAAGCTTGTAAAATTTCAGATGTTTAAAATGTTAATGTCCTGATGGGCTAAAGTTTCATACTATATTTTTTTCATAAAACAGTCAAATTTTGATATTTTAAGTCTAATCCTACATCTGAGGATCAGACTCTGATGCCCGGGCTATAGATATTTTTTCCTCTTTTAACCTTTAAAACTTATTTTCACCAGGATTTCTGGGTAATTTGAGTTTCCTTCACTGCTGTTTAGAGCCACCACTATGTCACATTTCCTATTGCAGCATCATTTGTATCAGAGGATATCATCAATGCAGCTCTTTGATATAGAGATCATGCAACAAATCAAGCTCCACACAGTCCATATGCAGAGTTAGGTTCATGCTTTATTACACACAGTGTTCCTCTACACTTCCACAGCCACACTTATAAAGGAGGTCACACACTGAGCACAGCACATAAAGTGGTACTCAGACACTAACACAACCACCTTCACTGCCTCAGAGGGAGAAGTAACACTCTCTGCTGCAGTAACACATCTGTGTGTTCGTGGCTTATCCTTCACTTTACTTTCAAATTTCACATTTTTAAATTATTTGTTGTAATTACAGTTCTCTTCTTACTCTTTCATTCTGTCTCTGTGTTCTCAGCATTGGTGGAACAGTGCCGATCGTGTACTCATACTTCTCTGAGTTTCTTCAGATGGACAAGAGAGGAGAGCATCTGTCCTGGTTGTGTATGTTCTGGATGATTGGTGGTATCTATGCTTCATTCACTGCCTGGGGCATCATTCCCAGATATGGTGAGAACTTCGATTAAGCATTATGTAGACAGTTATCATAGAGTACTATACAGCATTCATTAATGTCTAATATTCAGTTTTGAGATTGTACATCATACCATCAAATACTGTAGCTGAACCTGAAGCAGAGAAAAATCCCTGTGATTGTGGATTATAGTTATATCTTGCAATAATATAGTACAGCTTGCAGTAAGAACGGAGGGATAAAGAGCTGCATCTGCTTCCTGCAGTCACTCAGAGAAAAACCCTGCTCCTTACAAACATGTAACATTTTACTGATGCTACAGAGCAGTGGGGAGCAACAACTGCAGGAGATGTGGCCTTGTGTGTAACATGGGGGGATGAGTAAAATAGTAAGCCAGCAATTTACTGACATTAAACATGCATACGCATAACTTAAGACATTCAGTTATTCTTAGGAAATATTAAAGTTTCACTCAACTCCTTTGTTCCTTATCTTGTATACAATAAATTCAAATACCTTTTTCAATCTTTAATTCGTTTTGCTAAATATATTTTCATGTAACATCTCTATTTTCTTAAATTGCTAAGTTTAACAAATTGAACTGCTTTTTTTTTTTTTTTTTTAGATTTTTTTCTTTAGACTTAACAATTGTTCTGTTTCATGCATTGCAAAAATGTTGCTAACAAATTACTCACAAAAACTGAGGCAGGATTTTCCAGCAACTTATTTGTTGATGTGTTGTTCATGTAATACAGCTTGTCTTCAGTTGATGCCACACTACTGTAGTCTGTGACCCATCAGCCTCTGACCTCTGACCTGTAGTAATGCTGCTTTCAAGTTATTCTATGTGCATCGTACATCAAACATTACTAATATATTTACTTTATGTATTATTAATAAATTTATATTATTTTCACTGCACTATACTGCTACAGCTTCTATAATTGCTGCAGCTTAGCCACCCATGGATCAGGTGTTACACAGAAGCTTTGTTTTTCTGTTACTACACTGAGTGAAATAAAAACACAAGAAAAACAGCTATTAACTAAACATGCCAATCACTATTAGCACAAAACTTTTGCAACATGCAAGGAATTGGTCCTATATTAAAAAATAAACACATATATTTACTTTCCAAAAATTAAAATGAGTCCTCAGCCAGGCTGTATTTACCTTGAACTTATGGATGTATTTTACTATACTCTCATGCATACACACAGACACAAACTAGCACAATTTGTGTCTTTTGGATAAATGACCTGCAATAGTATCATATGTCAACAAGAATCTATGTCTGCAATAAAAACACACGGGTAGTTTCCAGTTTATTAGTGTTGAAGAAAACTCTCAAGTCCTTAATTCAAGGAGTGCTGTAGTGTAGTGTAGTATTTATTAGCATTCTAGAGTCTGCTGACACACAGAGTGACAGAAATAACACGGGAAGGTGTGATGAACAGCAGGATCAGGAAAGGACCTTGGTTTTACATAGTGCTGCCAGTAGTGATTGCAGACATTATTTAATTATCAAGTCCTTACAAACTGACAAGTGTTTTATCTTCCTCATTAGCTACACCCAGACTGTATTGTGTATTGTGTGTCAGGGTCAGGGCAATCCTGCTGTCGATGAAGGCACCTGCAGCAGTGTGACTGGCCTGTTGCAATTCCTCATCTTGACAATTTACATTCTTATGTTTGTTTGAGGCTTGTTCATTGATTGTTTGATCTCAAATATTCCATCGGTCATTTTTTAACAGCCCTGCACAGGTTATTTCATTTCATTTTGACCTCTTAATAGACAAACATTTAAAACCCAGACAATTTACTGATCCTAAAAAGATTCTTAGTGTATACTGACAAACTGACATACACCCAAATCAGAGAGTATGCACAAAAAATTCTTAGTGTGTTGTTGATGGATACTATACAAAAAGAATTACCAACCTGAAGTCATTTTGCTTCCTGTTTGTGAAGTTTAACCTGTACTGACATTTGATGGAAACTTGACTCTCAGATATTAGTGACAGTTTCTGTATAAATCAGTTGTGTATGTTTTTTAATACTAACAGTATACTATTTTGATTAGTATGTGCTGGACAGTATCAGTATAAGAATTAGTATGTAGCATGGATTTGGGACAAATCTGAACTTTGCCCTCTACACCATGTACATATGTCTTACCATCAGCCATCCCATTGTGATTCTGGCAACTTAGACCCTAATTAATGTTATTTAAATTTTGTGTCCAGTGACCTCAAATAGCTCCCTGTCTGCTTGTTTTCAACCTGAGCAGAGGTCTAATCATCTACAAGTCAAAACACCTGTGGGCTGTGGAGGACTTTTCATTTTCAGCTTTGAAGCAAGTTCCACATACCCACAATGTCTTTCTGTTACCAGGCTTCACTGAGCTGAGTCTAACAGCTGTCAGCTGTCCTGGATGAGCTGCACCATGAAGCAGGTTACATCTAGTATGGTTCAGTTAACTCTGAGTTTACCTCTCAGCTGTGAGAGAGGACGAGTTCATGAGAAGCAGCGTCATCATTAATAGAATATTTAACACTGATATCTGTAGGTACATGTGGTTATAGTGACAACAGGAAGTGAAATGCAAAAGAAGTCTAAGGGTGTTTAACAGAGGGAGTCTTTTTCTTTTTGGCTGATGAAAAGGCCCAGGTCATGTGAGTGTTTGATCTGCTGAAGCAGAAAAGAGAGAGAGAAGGAGAACAGTCGTTTGCCTCTCATCAGTCAGTCTGAGATGTTCAGTAAAAATCAATCAAAGTGAATTATTTTCATGATGAAAGACATCAGAGGGTTTAGTTTTCATTTCATAGTCTCCTCATGTTGTTCTTAGCTGCACTGACGGAATAAGAGTAAAAGCACCAACACTGTCAGGAATCTTTATTCAGTAAGAAGTTAACCACTGTTGTAAAACTGAGGACCCAGGAAGTTACCTGCCTGACTCCAAATCCTGCCTCATAGTACAGGCCTCAGGTTTCTCTACAACAGACTTTTTGGTGTGGCCACAGTAATCCACAGTCCTGAAACACAAGGTGTCTGAATGGAGCTTTTAAATCAGCTGACTATATTCTACATTGTACTGTATTGTGAATGTCAAGGGAATGACTGGCGGCAAAAAAAGATTGTCATAAGCTTGAAATGTTTGTGTGTGTGTGCACAGGCTGGGGTTTCAGTATGGGCACAGAGTTCCAGTTCCACAGCTGGCGGGTATTTGTCCTGGTTGCGGCTCTTCCTGCCATCACCTCTCTGGTCGGACTCTCTTTCATGCCTGAGAGTCCTCGCTTCCTCCTGGAGGTGAGACTGTAGACATGTTCAGCTCTCACTGCTGCTAACTGATGGAGGCTACTGGGGGGAGTCAAATACATGCGTGCACAATATGTAAAGGACACAAACAAACTGTGTGCATGCTTGTATGTGTGTGTGTTTGTATCTGTGTTTCCGTGTGTTGAGCAGAATGCCAAGCATGATGAGGCATGGATGATCCTGAAGCAGGTTCATGACACCAACTGGAGGGCCAAGGGACAGCCAGAAAAAGTCTTTACTGTGAGTACCTGAAAGTAACACAATACTAATATGTTCAGATATAAAAAGCAGCACAGAGAGAGAAAAGACACAAGTAACACCCAGACTTTTACAGTAACACACTGCCATAATGACACACAAGGTGAAAACAATACCAACCACACTGCTTGTAGTAATGGACCACTAACATCACTTGTCAATACTGTGGACACACACACACACACACACACACACACACACACACACACATTTACCTCAGATCTGGTGATTAAATTATTGTTGCCAAAATGTACCTCATCAAGAACATCATCAGATATTAACTCAGTACTTGTGTTTTCAGTTGGGCAGGAGCAGCAGTGTGACAGACAGTAAACTTTCTTAAAATGACCGAACCACCAAGCTAACTGTGATGGAGGTAGAGACAGTGAAGGAAATGAAGGGTAGAGCAACAGCAGACTGAGTGAAGCCAGGCATCTCTGGTGTCTGACTGTCAACAGTCTGAGAAACACTCCTACTATGACCAAGATACCAACTGGTACTCTCCTGACTGTGGAAATGTTCTCAGTGACAACATCATATCACAGCACTGAAGCTCATGCCAGGGAATTTTCTGAATGGCAGATAGTCTACATGGAAATAAGAAACAGTCAAATCTCTGTATTGAACAGCTACATCTGTTTTGACTGGCAAACTGAGCCAGGTATAAGGCTGTACACAACTCCACTTTTTAGATATCTCATCTGAATTACTTGATTTCATTGAGATTAGGGAAGGAAACATTTAAAAGCTTTCACTGGAATTTCAATCTGACAAAAAGGTGCAGGAGGTGAATTAAAGGGTGGGAAATCAAAAGACAAAATCTCAGACTGATGTTAAAAGAAACTGTTATGTTCAGGAGATGTTACCTTGACAAAGATCAGATGTTCTTTCACATTTTCTTTCTCTTTGACCATTGCAGGTGACTCACATTAAGGCTCCTAAAACAGCAGAGGATGAGTTTATTGAGATTCAGAGTGCAACAGGAACAGCTGTACAGCGATGGGCTGTACGCTCACTAACACTCTGCAGACAGGTATGTAGCTAGTGTGTGGTTCAGACCTGGGGGGTGGGGATATTTGGGTTTGCTTTTGTTCTCTTGTTGAATCTGCTACCATAACAGTAGTGTTTTTTGTTAACATATTCTTTGATTATAAGTTATTTTATTTCACATTTCATGTGACATTAAAGTTACTGTGTAGAAGTTGATAGGATCAGATTTTGTGGTCCTCAGTGGTATGTAGCAACATCTGGCATCAGCCTATGATCAGGCTATCACCCAGTTCATAGAAAAGACAGGAATGTATTCCCTGAACTGCACCAAGGTAAAAGTACTAAGAATTACGACCTGAACCCCCATCCTCTCTTCAGCCTCCCCAACATTCTGTGATAAGAAGTGGATACAGAACTCTTCCTCCCAAGCCAGGGTCAAAGGTCAAATGGCCTGATCAGGAGAATCTATTCAAATGGACCACAGTTCATTTGGAATTTATGAATAAACACTCTCCAAATCTTCATTCTATGCAACAAACGTCTCTGCATTAAACTTTCAACTGTTACTTTATCAAGAAAGTAACCTGAAAACATTATGTCACATTCCAGGCAAACCTTGCCACATTTCTCCTTAGCTTCAAACTATATGAAATAATTGTCTGTCCATTTTGTAAAGCAAACCATTTTATGTAGTTGTTTACAAGTAATTCATTGAAAATCAGAATTTTCTACGATGTTGCTAAGCTAATAATGTGAGGAATTAATTCACACGTCTGCCATTGAACCATATTGCCATCTACTGACCATGTCTAATATAAGCATAACTAAATAAGTTAGGCAATGTTTTTCAGGTATTTTAATCACACGATTATTCTTCATGTCTTGTAATGCCACTCATTTATTACTAATGATGAACACAATTTATTCTTTTGCACTTATCAGTTAATCAATAGTCATGTGAGTACAATGAATCATGATTGGCCGAGTCCACCTCACTCCGCCTTTAAACCTGACAATATGATCAAAAAAATAAAAACTGGTGCGCACAAAAGAAAAACGCCTTTGATTGAAATCAGTTCCAAGCTACACAGCCACTCGCCATTGCGCTTTAATTTTCTTTGTTCCTTTGTTCTCTCTCCACCATGTGCACCGCAAATAACTTTTTCTTTTGTCTATGCGCGTAAGTATTCTTTCTTTATTCCTCAAACCAAGCAACGTCAAGTTAAGCCAAAGGAACAAAAGTATCCGAATACCTATAACCTATTTTTCGATAATAATGTGTTTTTATCCTGAAGATTTTTTGACAGTTTTAGAGTTGTGGCCGACACCAACCTCCTCTAAAGTTATCCAGAAAATGTTAACTAAAACTGAACTGCAACTCGGCAGAACACCGGCAGAATCCGTCACCGTGTAAAGCAGAGGCACGGCTTCCACCTGGATCCAGCTTTTCCTATGGTTACCACCGCAACCTCAGCTGTCTGCATTACAGCAATGTGTCATTCTCGAACGAGCCGGCTCTAAGAGCAGATTCTTTGTAGCGAACGAAAAAAGCCGACTCCTGTCAAGGAGAGCCGAATCTCCAGCTGCTCGTGCTCAGCCCTGCTGAGAATCTATGCAGGCAGGTGCAGAACTTTTTTATTTTGATGGCCACAGCATGTGGCCAATCACATGCGAGGACAGACTAGGACCATACCAGACGCTCCGAAGACAGCGAGTGTTCAGTTGTTCATTTAAAGGTTTGACTGAAATGTTAAACAATAGTAGCAGTGTATTTTTTGTAATAAAAAAAATACATAGAAATAAAGCTTTTATGAAAACACTGAATAAAAAGTTGCTCACCAACACACAAACCATTCATAATTGCTAAATTAGGCTAAAATAGAAGGCCCCCGAGTGCAACTAAATGAAGAGCCATTTGGGAGCCATAAGAGCCTTCTAAGAGCGAGCCAAAAGCTGAATCTTTGAAAACAGCCAGACCTCCCATCACTCACAGTAGGCCGATCCTAACATTCTGCTTGTGACAAGGGTTGATGATAAAATAAGTAAACTTTAATTTTCGCCATCGATAGTGTTGTATATTGGATAGTGATGGTGTGAAGATGATGAAGAGGTCTCCGCTGACACTGTCTTGCTTGTATAAAGAAGTTTATTACAAAGAAGTCCAGCATCAAATCAAGCACCACGGTCGCCTGTGAGAGGATCTGAGCCAATATGGATCTCTCTCTCTAAACATCAGTATATTTAGGTTAGTTGTCTTCATGTTCTGTAGTGAGACGTCTGTATCTCACTCAATGACCTCACTTTTCCAAGAAACAGAGAGGAGGGAGGGAAGGCCCCTCTCTCTAACACTTAAATGTTTATGTCCGTGGCTGTTAACTTAAACATGACCCCAAAAAATAGAAACCATATATGGGACTTCAGATACTACAATAGACATCTCAAAATTCGGTACAAATAGATTATAGTTACAGACTAAAACTACTTGCTTCCACCATATCACTCTGCTCATCTTATCTGCTGTTAGTTCACCATGCTAATTTGATTATCCTTCCATTTCTGTTTTATTTTTATTTCACGTTTTCACTCTACCTATATTCACCTTAGTAATCAATAGATTTTAAATACACATATAGACCCAGCAGTTTTGTGTGTTCCTGTGCAACGGTGAGTCGGATCCCTGAGTCGAGAAATCATGATCTTAAATATCAGACTGGTTAAAATTTACGGTGTGGATATTAATATTGATTACATTAAAGCATGAAATAATTCTGTGTTGTCCTCCCTGAGGACTGGTCCCCCATACGAGTATGATAATTTTGGATTTGTCTAAAATGTTGCTACTGGTAAATTTTCTAAATACATGAGTTAGTTTCATGACTTCTTGGATGGATGAAACATAAGTCATTAGAAAAACTCAAAATGCTACTCAGTTTAAAATGGTCACACAAGGCCTTTTTCCTGAAACTATGAGCTGAGGTTTTCTCACTATAACAACATGGTTTAGAGACAGATCTGTAGGATTAATGAATATGTAAACTTAGAATCTGTGTAACTGTGAAATATACCCTTATCTGAAGAGAGAGAGCAGAGAGTCAGTAGCACTAAACCTAGAGGGACTTGGTTCTTGGTTCACTGCTGTATGTCTGTTTGTCCCAGGTGTTGAGGAATGTAGCGTCGCTCCTGTCTGCAGAGCTGCGCTTTGTTACACTCCTCATGGCCATAATCTGGTTCTGCATGGCTTTCAGGTCAGTTCATGTCGTGTATGTGATAAAGGATCTGCAATCTTTCTGTTTGGGCTGAAGTTACATTCTGGCACCTTTTATTGACTCAGTCCTCTCTAAATCTTCATTTTGTCGCAGTTACTATGGTCTGTCTGTTTGGTTCCCTGACATGATCAAACACCTTCAGTATGAGGAGTACAGGTCCAAAGTCAAGGTAAGGTGAACAACACTAAATGCAACTCATATTAACACACAACATAACAACAACAAAGATTGTAATCTTAAATGATACGTGTATTTGTTTGAATTGACAGTTTGGTCCAATTGAAATCAAGTTTAGTCATTAAAATTTAAATTATTGTTTTTGTTTTTAATGTTTTATGTAGTTCTTTATCATTAAAAGGAGAAGAAATGTATGTGGTACCAGAAATGCTCCTTTTTGTCTCAGCTGGCTGGACAGGTGTGTTGGTGGGATGCTGGAATGCCAGTGTTACTTCATACAGAAAAAAGGGAGGTGGAGGCTATTGTCTTTGTACAGAGATCCTTCACACCTTCTAGTGTAGCTCTGTTGAAAACAGGAGGGATTTGTGACCTGCATTGTTTGCTTTAAAGATGGATTCTCCCCTTGTTCAGTTTTTTTCTTGGTGAATGTGTACTGTTGATGTGCTGGGTCTGATTGGCACTCCAATCTTTTACTTTTGTTTATACAAGAAAAACCCCAACAGAAAGTAATTTTAATCTCCCTTGGTTTACATCAGGTCTGGACCTTTTCATGAGTCAAGCATTTCCAGTATTGAGTGTTGTGCATCCGGGCAACGAGAGTGCAGGGCATATGTTATGCCAGTATCCTCCAAAATATGAAGCCGTAGGCTACACAAAGCTTGACAATTTATGAAATCAAACAGTGGTATGTGCATTGGTGCTTGAAGATGATACAAGTATTTTTGTCAAAATGCATAACCGTTGTTATAACACTAACCAACTAAGTCCCTAGAATTTGTGTAACTTAACCAAACTACAGCAGCTAGTCCCTCCAAAGTCCACTGTCTGACCCTAAAGCTCCCAGGTTGGGTTCTCAGGGGTACAGGCTTCAGTTTATGTAGAGAAACACTGAAGGCAGTGAGTATGTACCAGAGCTGGCATCAGCAGCAGTTGGATGTATGGGTTTGTACAACTTTGTGCTACTGGCATACAACTATGGTAAACCCTGAGGGCAAAGCATACGCACAGTGAGCTTTTATTTCTTATTCAAGTGAGTTTGTAACACTATCTAAGGTTGTATATGCTTCCATTCAGGGAGTTAGTTTGGTAGTATACACGAGCAGGGTGAGCATGTCATGTCAGACTTTAGAGTGCAGTATATTAGTGTTTCCTGGAGGCAGTACGTACCAGTGTAAACTCAGTTTGTATCAAACTCTCAAAAGTATCAGTAGAAAAGATGAGTTTGTTCCAGCACTAGACAAGAAGGAGTCAGAAGCAGTAAAGCTAATGCGGGTCTTTGTTCAAAGTGTGGCTCTGTGTTGTGTAACATGCTGCTGTCTGGATCAGTGTGAATCTGTCCTGCCTCAGGAAGATCCTGTATAACGTTGTTGTAGGAAGATCCTGTACAACAATGCTGATGTTGTATGGGGAGATCAAATTGGCTGTTCTCCATCTGCACGGACAGATTCCTAACAGTATTCGAATTAAGGCAAAACCAGGGGGTATCATTTCCATATGAGGACACGGGAACACAGAGCAGAAATGCTTGCTGTTGAATTCCAGACTTTAACAACAAGGAAATGTGATTTATGTTGTTTTGTCTCCTCTAGCTGTTCCATAATGAAAAAGTGGTGAACTTCCATTTTAATTTTTCTTTGGAGAACCAGATCCATAAAGAAGGGGAATACATCAATGACAAGTAAGTATCACTGTGCCACCTTCAGGACACAAAACAGACAGATTTAATGCAGAGGTATGTGTGCAGATACTGTATGTTAATATGTGTCAGTTTTAGTTAAAAATGTGACTGCAAATAAAACAACTGTGAAATAAAAGAAATCCTCTGTCTTTACCGACTAGTTCCGATCACATAGTCAACACAGAAATCAAAAAATCTACAACATGTCCATGAAAATATTTAATTTCTTTCTATGTAAACAAACTATATGTTTGATACAGTGGTGTATTGTCCGAGTTTTAGATTAGGATATTTATGTTTTTGGTTACATAACGTAAAATGATATTGTATGACCACTTGGTTCTCATTTTTCTCTATTGTATTTATTATGATTTTAGTGAAGGAACTGTACTTTCTGTTGCATCTTGATTTTTTGATTGAGTTGAAACATCTGTACCTCTTTACATAATGATGGAACAACAGTACTGACATTATTAGCTTTTAGGAATTAGTGTGAGGGCTGGTATAGACAGTCACAGCCTCAGGTTTGTAGACAACAGCACAACTTAACACTAGCTGTTTAGTGTTATTATTAGTCAGTCATTTCATTCTTGGTTATGTTGTTATCAGACACTATCATGCTGTGTTTTTATGTACATGTTGTGACCTGGAACTCATAAAAAACATAAGCTAAATCACTTCACTGCATATGTTAATGGTCAGAACAAAAACCCATCTAATGGCATTGGCCCCTTTTACACAGCCTGTTCAAGGTAGGAATGTTGTGTCATTATTCTGCCTCGTTGTTCTGTTTAAATGGAATAAAGGCAGAATTGGGGTGGGGGTGTGTCTTGTTGTCCCACCTTTAGACCATTAGAGGAGGTAGTCACAGAGCTGAATCAACATCTGTGTAAAATAGGGAGCCAACACTGTTGTCACACCTCTGATTCCACTGTACCAACATGCAGTTTAAAAACATACACTGGGGCGGTATTATGATATCTTTGTTTGGTCCAGTGGAAACAAGAAAAAGTGCCATAATCAAGGGTCTTCAAACGTATATAATGCAGTGTCTGTGTGAAAGGGGCTAAAGTGAAGACAGTAAACATTGAAAGGTTGAAGACATCACAGTTTTATTTTATCACTATTTATGGATACTGTAAACTGTTTTATTTTGTATACATACATATCCCAGAGGTTTACTATCCATGTGGGTGAAGTTGGTAAAGATGCATCCCACGATTTTGTTACAGTACTCCCAAACCCCACAAGTTCCTCTTAGCTCAGTCTTTTAAAACTCACCTGTGTATGAAAGTGTATGCAGCTGTGGAAGGACAGAAGCCCTAGGTCCCCCCACACATGATCATTGGCTTTGCTTGAGAGGATTGAGCCTACACACAACAGTGTTACCTGAGGTTTTACAGTTCACCACGTTCAAGTTTTATTTACATAGCCCGATATCACAAATCACAAATGTGCCTCAGGGGGCCTAACAGTCAACACATGCAGTAGATATTGTGTGTAATATAGAATCAAGCATGTGGTAGATTTACAGTATGGGCAGTCATGATGGCAACATTATAGATTGTAAACACGTGGTCCATCATGGTCTATCTTTCTTTTCCTTTTGGGGTTCCACTTGAGGAGTTGTCCTGTGATGTTTGACAGTGGTTTGCAGAGTGTATGCCCTCTCCATCTCCATCTCATTGGAGAATCGCTTTCTCTGCTGTCTGTTGCTCAGTATGTGCCACAGTTCTTTGTTGCTGATGGTATTAGGCCATTGGATCTTGAGGATCTGTCGCAGGCAGGTGTTAATGAATGTTTGTATTTTTTTGTTTGAGGTAGCAGTGGTCCTCCATGTCTCTGTGCTGTAAAGTAGGACTGACTTATGACTGACTTGACATTGATGTTGAATATCCTGATCCTGGGTGTGATCAAGGTCTCTTTAGCTCCAAATATTCCTTAGTTGGAGAAAAGTTATTCTGGCCTTGCCTATCCTGTCTCTCACACCAGATTTCTGTCCCACCATTCTTATCCACTATGCTGCTCAGGTTGCTGAAGTTGTCTGTCTCCTCTAGCACTTTGCCTTCTACTATGATGGATGATGTTCTAGCAGCATTGATCTTCAGGACCTTGCTTTTTCCTTGGTGCGCATCATCTTCTTCATGGCCTGAGTATAACAACAACTCTCCTGAGGCAAGATGGCTATGGCCAGATTCATTCCATCTTGATTAGCTAATTCTGAGTTTGGCAGGAAGGTAATTCCTTATCTCATTAGCTACTTGTGCAGTGTTTCCAGCTTCATTCATGTTCTGATGGTAGTGACAGGTTGGTGGTTGGAAGATAGCTTTTGTGTGTTTCTGGCTTTTACTGCCCAGCATTATAGGTCCTCCTGGTGGAAGGTCCATCTTTTCTCATGGGTGAGATTTCTTGGTTTACTTCTGTTGACGCATCTGTAGCCTTCAGGTTTTTACAGGGAAAGGTAGCTAGCCCTTCACTCAACCCTCCTCTTTTCTCATTCAGGCTTGGCAGAGTTACACAAGTCAATTCTCATTCTATTGTGTTTCATTGTTTTTTTATACCCATAGTCAGGCAAGGAAGTTCTCCTACTGACAGAACAGGGTGTGACGTATGCTGCCTATTTTATTCAGACAATGTCTTTTTATACCTGTCAGTGTATATTCATGAATCCCAGGATAAGCTTTTTTCAAGGTGAAACAACTCAGGATGTGTCTTTGACTGAGTTCACCTACAATGAATCTTGCTGTTTTTATTCAGTTTATGTTTTTCAGATGACTTTGCATACATTCACAACTTAGCATTTCTCTACAGTGCAGCTCTGCACCAACTTCTAACAGCTGCATGCACTTCTGTACCCAGCTGAATCTCAAAATGAGAGAAAAATTAGGAACCTGGGGTTGTAATTAGATTCTTTAATAAAATGAGGGCATGTATCTTCAAGGACACTTCACCTCTGCAAGAGAGTTTTCAGGTGCAGATATACAGTATATTACAGTACTGTATATTATATAACTTCTATGCTTTTTACAGAATCAAAAAAAGACTTGATGGGCTTTAACTTTTAATCAACATATAATAGGGCTGTCACTGAATATATAATACTGCCATGGAGATCATTCCACCATTTTGACTCCAACACACTATCTACAAGTAAGGCAGTTTCCATGGCAGTATCATCAGTGGTTGCCATCTTGGATTTAACAGAATGTAGCCCATTTTGTCCATTCTGATTCTGTGCTGCCACAGCAATAGAAGTGAGAGTCCATGTTTTCTTTGTCTGTTGGTTGGTTTGTGTGTGTGCCCCATCCCATCCCCATAGGTTCATCAGTATAGAGATGAAGTCAGTGAAGTTTGAGGACTCACTGTTTGAAGACTGTCGACTTTGAGGATATCAAGTCTACAGACACAGTGTTTGAGAGCTGCACCATCCGCTCCACTGTCTTCTATAACACAGGTAGGTTCAGGAGGAACAGGGGGTTTCAGAAGAACTATAGCTCCATGTAGATACAGAAAATAAGAGTGAATGCAGGTTAGATGTTAAGTGTTTGGTAGATTCAAAAACTCTATTCACAGGGACAAATACCAGCCCATCACTGTTCACTGTGGAGTTACATAGGCCAAAATTGAACCAAAACATGTGTTCACTGGCTTGTACTACCTACTGGATTTTGGAGATATCCTAAGGTCATCAATGTATTATCAAAAACTTCACAGTCCACATTCTGTGCAAAATAGAATTCAAAAATTTATCTGGACCTAAAAATGAAGCGTCAGCAGTCAAATCAAGTGGATGTTTTCCAGAGTTAGTCTTAGTAAAACCCTGGACAATGTTTCCATGTTGAGCTGTGGTGGACGTGATGTAACAAAAAGATGGACTTTCATACTATAAAGGCTGTAACTCTAGAGGTGTCTACTTGATTTGTCTAACTCAGATCACTGACTCAGATGAACTTTTGAACATATTTTTGCAGCTTCTGTCTCCTGTCACTTGTATTGACATGCAGTAGGAAAGGATCTGTAGGCTGGTAAGCATATGGGCACCTGACTGTTGTTTCAAGTCAGACTTGAAAAAATTATGAACATAGACAGCAGCTGCCATCTCGGTCTGTGCTGATATTGTAGTTGCTCTTTCAATTAATCATACAGGTTTTGTGGATGACAAAAAAGCTTTTGTTGTAACATTTTCAGTGACTTTGAGCATTGTACCCAAGGCTGTCAGGTTTTTGAGTGTTCATGTCTCAAGTGTTGCAGATAAATTTTATGGTCAGTGCTCCTCCAACACTAACCAGCTGCCTAGCTCCAATAGTCCATGCTTATTTTAGAAATGTGCTGCAGTGTGGGTCAGTGCCGGGATGTACGTTTGTAAGTATGTATGTAAGTTTTTTTCTGGCTGCGGCTCAGGAGGTAGAGCGGTTGGCCACCAAGCAGAAGGTTGGTGCTTCGATCCCTGGCTTCTCCAGTCCACATGCCGAAGCATCCTTGGGGAAGACACTGAACCCCAAAAATCTCCCCTGACTCCCACTTACTTGTGTGTATAGAATAAGTGCTGTATGAATGTTTGTGTGAAAGGGTGAACGTGACCTGTGACCATTACACCTGTAGAGTGAAGCACTTTGACTGGTCGATCTGACTAGAAAAGCGCAATATAAGTTCAGTCCATTTACCATTTACCATTCCCCTCTGTATATGACAGGTACAGACCTGTAGGTCTATTGGTGCATTCTTATTAATATGTATTCTCCACTGTTGAGTGTTCCACTTTATCAAGTAGAAGTAGAACATAATGCTATATTATCCTGCCAAAATATTAAGCTGCAGGCCACCTAAAGCTGAAAACATTTTTCCCAAGTTATAATTGTGTTGATCCCATGTGTATTTTTACAAGTAAATAAACAAAACACGAGAAACTTGCATGTACACTCTGTTAGTTTATTAAGAACACCTAACTAAAACTAAAGTTGATACAACAGTCATGCAGGAAATCCTCCTTCATGAAAATTATAATGTTCAGCCTTTGGTGAGGCTATTAAAGAGTTGTTGATTCAAATCTGTGTTATTTTAGACACAGAGGCAGCATCATATTGGACTGAGGTTCCACAGGTGTTATCCAATCCACCACACAGTCCTAGGAAGCTGGGTTTAGGGACTGTCTCAAATGTGCAGACTAAAGGGCAGAGGCAGCCTTTCAAAAACTTTTTAAAAGCTTTCTCAGACATTTCAAACAAATTAAATTTTCATCATCGATATAAAGAGACAGAGACAGAGTAGCTCTGTGTTACACCTCTTTTTATAGCACTAAGCTAATACGATGGGTCTTGATACTCTTCAGATAATACAAAGAAAACAGGACAAGACACAAACACACAACACAATTTACAAAACAATGATACAGTAAAATGACCATAACACTCAATCATAAGTACCAGATTGATTGATGGCTGTTCCCTTAAAAACAGCTTGAGTTTGATTTGATCCCAGTCATGATCTGAAGAATGAAAATAATTATTTCCAACAATAAATTAGAAAACTCTGACAGATGTTGTGTGCCATGGTCTCCCTGTTCTCTGTAGATCTGTGGGAGGAGAAGTTCATCAACTGTAAGATGGAAAACACCACCTTTGAGCACAACAAACATAGCTGCTACCTGGACACTGTTGAGGAAAATGACGTTCTTATTTACCTGGTCAGCTTCCTGGGCAGTCTGGCGGTGTTACCAGGCAACATCATCTCAGCCCTCTTCATGGAGAAGATCGGCAGGGTCAAGATCATAGGTGATTTTTGGAAGTTTTACAAATGAGCAACTTTCCAAGTATGCTGTTGCAGTGTTGTGGTGGCATCAGTGTGTACCTGTGTGTACTGTAGGTCTGTGGTTGTTAACACCATAATTATCATATGATTTTAGAACACTTCATTACATGCTGCACCAGTTTCCTGCTGGATTTTCCTTCACACATTAGTAGCTTGTGGGTTCTTTTGCTTTGAACAATCTGACTTGAATTCTGTGGACTGAGCAGGTGAGTGGTAATAGCTGACATAAATTATCCTTTATGTAATAGCCAGTCCAGCTCTTTCATTCACAGTTACACTCAAAGTCATAAAGGACAGTTCACCTCCGTGCTTTAGAATCTCAGTGCATCAGCATGCTTATTAAAAACCCAGAGTCCACTTCTGCCACATATGTTTCAGTTGTAGCCCATGTGCAGTTCTGTACACACAGTCTACACTGCAGAGCAGTAATATACTGGTCACAACTGAAATACCAGGGTTTTAATTGATGTTCATTGTGCTGTGATGAATAATATTATCTTTACTGGACAAGATAATGTCATTTAGGGCATCAGTCAAATCAAGATTCTGAATTCCTCTTTCATAATTAGAATTTCTCAAGTTAAAATTCTGACATACTTGTTAAAATTGTAGCAATAAAGACAGAGAAGACTTAGACCCAAACTCAGTGGTTGACTGCAGTAAAGGAGCTGTAATGGCTGACGGGTGGTCTGGCTGACAGACAAGTAGGCAGCTTGCAGAACAAGATAAAAAAAAAATAGATGCTCCAAACACAGGTAACAAATCCACTGGAGAAAACAGACTGACCAGCAATGAAATGATAATGGCGGGTGTATATACAGACTGAGATGATGAAGCAGCTGATTTCAGATGCATGAGTGTGGAAGCACATGTGCTTGAGGATTGAAGACAGGTGAGCAGATAGAAACAGGAAAAAGTCCAAGCTCATCTTGTGGATGGATGGAGAATGGCAGATCTGAAGAGGATGAAGGAAGGAACAGAGGGAGCAGATCATCACATCACTATCTCATATTGCTGACTAAGCATGGCATAATTTTAAACTGAATGTTTTTATCATTGTAAATTGTCATCAGTTTATTTCTCTCCCTTTGTGAAACGGGTGTGGGTGCTCATTTTTGAAAATGTGTTGTACAGATATGTTGGCAGTTATTTAAAATGAAACAATGAGGATTCTGTGATCTCTACAGGTGGCTCCATGCTCATCTCAGCAGGCTGTACCTTCTTCCTGTTTCTGAGCTTTAGCCAATCAGCGATCATTGCCCTGCAGTGTCTTTTCTGTGGTGTCAGCGTAGCTGCATGGAATGGCATTGAGGTGGTGACTGTGGAGCTATACCCTACGTCTAAAAGGTACCAACATTTACTGTTACAGTTGTGTTGATAATCCTTATTGTAAAATTGTATGTGTCAGATGAAGACAGGAAACTGTGTTAGTGCACAAACTTATTGTACAAACTTTGTCAACATCATAAAAATGTCAAATTTAAACATCAAAATACTGGTTATGGTGACAGTTTCAGTGTTCTCCTAAAGCCCATGTCTCTCTCTCTGACTTTATCTCCATTTCTCAGGGCCACAGCGTTCGGTGTGTTGAACGCTCTGTGTAAGCTAGCAGCTGTCCTCGGCAGCACAGTATTCACCAGCTTTGTGGGCATCACCAAAATCGTCCCCATCCTGCTGTCCTTCACTGCGCTGATGTGCGGTGGCCTGTTGGCTCTCAAATTACCTGACACACAGGAGAAAATCCTCCAGTGAGGTCACTGGGTGGGGGCATGGGTGGGGTGGGAGGGTCAGTCTCAAAGTGGCTGCTTAATGTTTGAAGCAGTTTGAAATGATTTTGACTTTGAAATAACGGAAATAACTCACGCCTATTACATTTAAAATACCAAGGTCTTATTTCTTTCTTTCTTTTCATTTAGTACGGGCTCTACAGAGAGACAGGGGTGGGTCTATCCACTCATGAGTTTAGTGTTTTAGTGGCAGGCTACAAGTGTCAATGTTCAGAAATGAGTCTGATTCTGAGTTTATTTCAGATTTTTTAAAAACTGATCCTTTAATGGTGCAATGAATCTATTAATACTGCATTTAAAGTTATTTTGTGTAAATCCAACTTGAAGTTTAAATCATATGATCTAACTGGTTGTCATATTCTCTGCTTCTTGTCTTTCTCCAAGTAGTTCCATGCATGATGGGGAGTAATGTCAGATAAAATGTTTTCCGTCACTGGCAGCAGGTTTAACAAATAACCACCGGTGTGTTGAACTTGTGAAAGAGGCTTGTTGAAGTTTTGGAAGTTCCCCTCTGCTTGATGTCATCAGCAGCTCTGACACACTCAGTGTCCTGCAGTATAGAAACCAGGGAATCCAACTAGCAACATCAAATAGTCCTGTAAACTCAGCACTACACCATCATTCAAACACATAGGTATCACCAGACCCCTTTTACTGGGGCACATGCCCAGCTTTGTCGACTTCTAAACCAGTTAACTGATTGTGAGGCTGTTGGACTTGAAATTATACCATAAACTATTTTTATAGTTACCTCTCACACTCACACAGCACACTGGTACACCATGGAACCTAAATCACATCAAACTGATGAAATCAACTTCTTTGACTCTTTTTTGAAGAACACAAGTAAAATACACCCAAGGACTTCAGTTCATTTTGTGCAACTTAGTTCTGAGGAAAAATTAAAATCTTAACTTGCTTCCAGCAACCAGCAGCCACAGTGACAGAGTACTACCCACTTCTTTCTTTCAGCAGATCAATCAAAGAGCAGTTGGGAGAAGGAGTGAACTTGGAGCAGGGAAGTAAGTCTGAAAAAAACAGAAAAAACATTGGTTCCAGGACTTTGTCTAGGAGCAGAGACAGGTAGCCTGAGCAGAGAATTTGGACATGGCAGGCAAAGAAGGAGGGGAAACCGTTTTAGCATGGAATGTGGTTTGGCCTGACAGAGGCCTTTGATTAACATGCTTGAGGTGTGAGTGAGATGAGGGTGGGCATGTAGCCCCGGTCAACAGCTTTTTAAATTTTAAGTTAATTCCACAAATGTAGGGCAGAAAAGTAAACAATTTAATCTTGGGGATGGAATAGCGAATGCAATGAAGCTGTACAGGGTCAGGACATTGATTGAGGGGAATGAGAGACCATGTGAGGTATGGAAAACTTTGAAGCAATTCCGACCTGTCATGTGAGATGTGAGAGTTTGGGGAGTGACACTGCTCAGGATGGCATCTTGTGAAGCAGTGACTAATGTCCCAACTGTGAGGTTAGTTTAAGATGGTGGCTAAAAACAGTGGGACTGGAGTCAGTAGAGGGTCTGCGGTAAGTACCAATTGTCTGAATTTAGCATTATGTCCAGATGATGCAATAGTCCTTTGTTGATGATATCCACCACAGCGATGTTGTCGGAGTAGATGGTGATTTCTTCTTAGACTGTTCATGCCGCCAAAAGATGGCTGTCACAATGACTGGGTATATTGGTAGGAACTGGTGCTGCAGTTAGTTCCTTTTCTTTGCTTCGTCTATTGTAATGTGGTTGTGCGAGGATGGTACGGAAGCAACTAAGAAATTAAGGTGAGAAAAGACGAATTGACCTTGAGGGATGATATGGATGGCGTAGTTGTGGTGACCTAGCAGCAAGATTAGGTAACGCTTGATGCATCTATGGATTGTAAGAAAACTTGACATGATTAAGGAAATCAGATGGATTTTCTCGGTAGGCCGGGATGCTTGGAATGAGATAGAACTGACAGTGATGCCAAGAAATTGCAAAAAAGTGCTGGGACCTCCATTTTCTATGAGAGAGGAACTCGTAGTTCTTGAAACATGGAAGTCAAAAAGTTAAGACCATATGAAGGGAGTGAAGTGAAGTGCCTTGAGATGACTTTTGCTGTGATTTGGCGCTATATAAATAAAAATTGAATTAAATTGTAGATGATGGCATAGCAGTGAGAAAGTTACCCATACTTCAAAGTAGCAAGTGCCCTGCCAGAGGATGCTAAAAAAAAACCTGTAATCGGGAGAATGGGAAGGACTTTAAAGGCAAATTCTGACTTGGACGACTCAGCTCTAGGCCCACGAGGTGGATGAGATATGGCATGGACAGTTGTTGTATACTGTATGGAGAATTCTGAGCTAGGGATGACACTACTGATGCCTAGGATGGCAGAGGTAAGCTGTCCAAGTTTGAGGTAAGCGTTTTCTTGTGAGTCTGATGCAGGTCTTATGAAAACAGAGTCACAGGGGAGAGAGACTAATGAGGTGTGCTTAAATGCTTCCAGTGCAGAAATGGGAAGAGTTTTAACTCATTTAACTCCAGTGATTTTTGGTAAACGGTGTGTGATTTTTCTCTCCACATTTCACAGCAGTTTTTTTTTAACATCTCATTGCCTCAAACTAACACTGCAGTGGCATTAGTTGAAGTGAAACAACTACTTATTTGTGTATTGAAGCCCAACATTTGGTCTGTTGTGCTGTATGTTTTGCATGAGTATGATCACCTCCTCCTGTACTGGGTTTCATCAGGACAGTGAACGTATCATCACTCATTTGGTTTGACTTACACAGACTATATGTGTGTACTGTAATGGTGTATACTTGTTTTTCAGTCTCTGTCTGACTCTGCCTTTCACCATCTGTGGGCTGAACACATCAACCTGTAATGAGCATTTATAATTACACTCACCATTTTATAAAGTAACTGAAAAATAAAGGACAAATTAATCAATAAGAAAATACTATAAATGTGACCCAGGATTAAAGTGAAACTTGATTTACCCTTCAACCCTGTCTCCTAGAAATAATCATCCTATACAACTAAACTATAAGAGTAAATGCATTTTGTAAGAAATGTGACCATGATTTGATCATGTCATGAAGGTTTGTTGTTAATTTGTGTGTTTTGTGCTTACTTGTTTGAACTACATGAGAAAGATCCTTCTCTGCTGGTGTTTGCTTTGACCAAACTTTAGCTGAAAATGTTTACTATGTCACTTGATGCTGGGAGACTCATCAGTTCTTTATTTATCAGATCATTATTATTAGCAGTTTCAGTAACATTCTTTTCAAGTTAATATTTTGTAAATAACAGGTTCCGTAACATGCTTTTCTGAGAGAGCATGCTGGCAGCCACATGGCATAAACTATAAAGCAAATGTTTCATGTACAAAACTCAACCTGGATTAAAAAGAAAATGTTTCAGTCTTATGAAAGCTGACAGATTGTTGTCAGAAAGAAATATGTTACTGCAAAAACTGATGAAATGGGGAATGTGAGATTTTTTTTGTTACCAATGGATACAACCTGGATAACCTTTTCGCCAGTATCATGTAAAAGTAGACAAAAATTCTAAATATCAACAAATCCATAAAGTAGAAGTTATATGATGTGTTTTCTTAATATATAAAAATTCACTGCTTGCAAATCACCAAAATTAGCCCAGGTCTAATCGTGTATGATTGTCTATGAAAGTATTGATACTAATATATGTTTTTGTTGGTTTGATATACAGTGTTGGAGATGGCTCATGAATAGTGTGTCTGTTAATGAATTCATGTCTTTATTTATTTGGACCTGTTGTCTGACTTAATTTCTGTCTGTTACTGTGTGCATTTGTGGTTGTGACAAGTCAGATCAATAAAATTAGTTCATCAGTGCACTGACATCTGTCTACGTTCGTGTCTGGTAAAACTATATAGTTATAGTGTAGTGGTGCATTTAAACGGAAGATTAAGGGCCCAAAGCTGATCTGATTATGACACCATAGCACATCAAATAACATGTATTTAACCCTTGTGCACCCCTCCAGAAAATTATGATGTTTTAACCTTGCTGCAAAAAATGATTAGTTCCTAAAAAGTGCTATAAAAATATTATATATCAATGTTTTTTCTCACTTTCACTGCACTAAATGTTTTGTCCAACTTCAGTCCTGATCATAACTATTAAATTTACATGTATTTCTCAAATAATTTTAACTCTTTAATGCCATTTTGGGAGGATTAACCCACACGTTTTAAATGATAAAAACACAAAATATGAAAGATTTTCCATTATACTAAGTGCAAAATGGATTTTTTTTTTTTTGGGGGGGGGGGGATCATCACACCCTTGGATATATCAATAATTGACAACTTTGATTTAATGTATTATTATTTTTTGAGCAAATAATAATACTCGCTGCAAAAAATGTTCAATTAATATATGTCAATATTTTTTTCAGTTTCACTGCACTAAATCTTTTGACCAACTTCAGTCCTGATCATAACTATTACATGTATTTCTTAGATAATCTTGACCCTTTAATGCCATTTTTGGAATATTAACCCAGAGGACAGCAGGACAGCAGTCAGAGCTCTCTCTTCATTTGTGCTGAAGAAATGACTAACCAAGCAAGCTGTATGCACTTATAAGTTTGCAGCAACAGCACCTGAGTAAACATGCTGTACTGGAAACCAAAACGTAATGTATATGCACTAGTATCAGAGCACTTCTTTAATCTTTGACCTTTTGACTTTGATTGATCTCTCTTTTTTTCTTTTTTTCTTTTTACAAGTACTGTAGTGTGTATGGGGGTTGTATTGGTGTTTGTGTGTATGTGTGTGTGTGTGTGGTGGGGTGGGGGGTAGGGGGTGAAAATGTGGTCTGTGGGCATAAGAAAGATAGAGAGAGAGACAGGGATGTTCAAAATATGATGAGCACTGAAGAAATGATGAAAAGATGAAACTTTCTGTTTCCCTGTACACACACACATATACCACAATTTACCATCAATACCAACACACCCAGACCATTTTAGTTGCAATCATGTATTCTGTTACCAAGCAATAGTCAGAAATACAACAGAAAAAGGCCTCAGTGAAACAGCATATAATGGAGCCCTCAACCAAAATGACATCATATAATGGATAATTGAAAAAAGCCAAAAGCTTAGATTGAAAAGGTAGTCATGTGTAAAACACTGTTTTATGCTAAAATTAGAGTAGGATAAAAAATGTATCTAATAATGGGAGTCAATGGTGCAAAAAATGTCCAGAGGGTAAAAGGTGGAACTTTTCCTTCTACACAGTGTGTTATAGCCCTATTATTAGATCGAAGGTTGAATTTTAAATTTTGATAGAAAAACTGAAATCCTTGCCACTAACAGGGGCAAAATTATTGAGTAGTTTCAACTGAAAAAAAAAAAAAATGTACAGAGGGACTCACAAGGTTAATCATAAACACAATAGCACATTCACCAAGTGGTCAACAGAGTTTAACCATCAGGAACAAAACTACAGAACACTGCACTGGCTGATGTGTGTTTGTATTTCTGTGACTATGATGCCATCTCTATTGTTATATTATATTACAGAGATATATAATTTACTCTCTGACAGTTTAGGATAGTTTAGATTTATAAGAATGTGGATTTTATTTAGTCTCAAAGCACTGTTCTAAAATCAGTTAGCAGCAAGTGTCTGTCAACATCATGACGGTTATAGTGGTGGTGATGGTGAAGAGGGGGGTCTGAAAGAATGGTAGATGATGAGTGCAATGATATTCAAAGAGTCCAAAGACATGCAGGTTATGCAGTTTGACTCTAAATTGTCTGTAGGTGTGAATGTGAGTGTGAATGGTTGTTTGTCTCTATGTCTTATCTACACTTGCCTCGCCTCTGAGTTGTGCTATTGAGTTTGTGGTTTGAGTTCTTGACACATACATATTGTACTGTATTGTACTTAGCAGGTACAGAAGGTCAAAGCTGACCCAGGACTGTTCATAACAGATACAATTTATAGGACTAGCTTTATGACATATAACTGTTACTATAGAAATGAAGATGCTCAACTGTACTCTCCATTTTGTCTTCCCTGTTTAATTCCTGTGAACTCTCTGGTTTCTCTTCATCAGTAGCTCCAAGTTTCTGACATTTTTCTTGGGAGATCAGTCACAGCTCGCAGCTCGCTCTCTATGCCTGAATCTGACTGTTGAACCAGTCCAGGATCTCTTGTTTGTTCTGGTGCAGCCATTTGATGTTAGCTTTAGTCCTCTCCACTGCCTGCTTCACAGCCAATGTGGCAGAGCCAAATCCGACTGCACTGTTCTCCTCCACAAACTCCTCCAGCTGGCAGTGGAAACATGGGGAAACAGTTCAGACAGCAGTTTGACATTTGTAAGGTAATCAGGACTTAGTAATGAGATGTAGTTCACCTGCTGTAGCTCAGCCTCTGTGGAGAACCGTGCTGTGACCTCACTGATCATAGAGGCAAAGGAGAAAGAGCCCACACCATATCTGGAAAAAAACAAACAAACAAAAAAACAAAAACAAAAACCAAGAACTGACCCTGATTCTGATTTAAAGAGCAGCTTATACTTTAGCCTGAACAAGGTTAGGGTTACCTAACCACCTTCACACATTCATAAACACTGGCTTAACACTGGGAAAACTAAAGGGATGATCAAAAATGCTGTGAGAGTGGAAGATGGTTAAAAACTACATTTCTTGGCAATACAATCTCTGCTGAACTTAAAAATAATGTTTTATTTGTGGGAAAATAATGTTTACAAAATAACAATGTCTGTCTCATCAGAGATTTTACAGGAGGCTGTAAAATATGAAATCTGGAGTTTCATGAGATGCTGTGCCGTGGTTTAACACAGTTAACATCAGTTTCCACATCAGTTGTGGAAACTGTGTTTTCTTTGTCACAGTTCAGTTTGGTAGTTTGACTGATGCATTTAATGCATTAGAGAAAATAACACCATGAATGGCCTGTTTATGGTCATGTCACAGCATTTCAATTGGATTTAAGTCCGGGCTTTGACTAGCCCACTCCAAAACCTTCATTTTGTATTTTTTTTTTTTTTTTGAGAACAGAACTGAACTTGCGGATCATTGTCCTTCTGCGTAACCCAAGTGCGCTTGGGCTTAAGGTCACAAACTGATGGCCGGACATTCTCTTTTAGGATTTTCTTGGTAGAGAGCAGAATTCATGGTTCCATCAATTACGGGAAGTCATCCAGTTCCTGAAGCAGCAAAGCAGCCCCAGACCATCACACTACCACCACCATGTTCGACTGTCAGTATGATGTTCTTTTTCAAAATGCTGTGTCAGTTTTATGCCAGGTGTAACGGTTGCACACCTTCCAAAAAGTTCCACTTTTGTCTCATCAGTCCACAGAATATTTTCCCAAAAGTCATGGGGATCATCAAGATGTTTTTTGGAAAATGTGAGACGGGCCTTTGTGTTCTTTTTGGTCAGCAGTGGTTTTCGCCTTGAAACTCTCCCATGAATGCCATTTTTGCCCAGTTTCTTCCTTATTGTTCAATCATGAACACTGACCTTAACTGAGGCAAGTGAGGTCTGCAGCGTTTTAGATGTTGCTCTTGGTTCTTTTGTGACCTCCTGGATGAGTCCCAAAGCCTTAGAGATGGCTTTGTAACCCTTTCCAGACTGACAGATGTCAGTGACTTTGTTTCTCATCTGTTCTTGAATTCCTTTAGATAGGGGCATGATGTGTTGCTTTTTGAGATGGTTTAGCCTACTTTATGTTGTCAGACAGGTTCTATTTAAGTGATTTCTTGATTCTACAGGTCTGGCGTGGGTGTGTCTGGCTAGTGAAATTGAACTCAGCTTTCCAAAAAAATGTGGTTAATCACAGTTAAATCATGATTTAACAAGGGGAGCAATTACTTTTTCACACAGGGCCAGGTTGCTTTGGATGAAATGAAATCACCACTTAAAAACTGCTTTTTGTATTTACTCAGGTTATCTTTGTCTGATATTAAAATTTGAGTGTGACAAATGTGCAAAAAAATAAGTATTTGTAAGGGGGGAAATACTTTTTCACAGTACTGTAAGCTCACTTCTTTTCTCCACACATGCAGATTTTAGTCATTTTCAAACCTGCACTTAGTCCTGAGTGTAATACTCACTGTGTGAACATGTACTCCCACTGTTTCCTGACAAAGTCCCATGCCAGACTGTGTCCCACTCTGTTGCTGGCGACTGATGTGATGACAGAAGTGGCGTCCTGCTTACGAATCATAGCTGGGTTTAAGGTGTAAGACAGATACCTGTTAGAACAGAAGAGACAGACAATAACTGTTCTTTCTCCATTGGCTCTTACCCATCATCTTTTAAACAGGTAAAAATCTGTCATTGGCAGAAAAAAAACTAATAAGATTAAATGTAAAAATAGCTGCCAAAATTTGCATTAATTTTAAGCTAACATTTATTCTCCATGTACATTCATATCACATACAGTATTTTAACAGCACTGTAAAGACTTTCTTGTGTAAATCTATGATATCCAGCTGTGCTCTCATCAAGCGCTTTAGTAGGAACACGTGTACACCAGCTTATTCATGCAGCGAGCCAATCAGGAGTGCAATGTACAGTGGTGCTTGAAAGTTTGTGAACCCTTTAGAATTTTCTCTAATTCTTCATATATATGACAAAAAACATCATTGGATTTTCACAATGAAAAGTAGATTAAGAGAATCCAATTAAACAAATTAGACTAAAATATTATGTTTGATCATTTATTTATTGAGCAAAATGACCCAGTATTACACATCTGTAAGTGGCAAAAGTATGTGAACCTCTAGGCTCAGCAGTTAATATGAAGGTGCAAATAGAGTGAGGTGTTTTCAATCAATTAGGTGTGACTGGATGCCCTGTTTTATAGAAAATAAAAAAAAACAAACAAACAAAAAAAACAGGGAACTAGCAAGCTCTGATCTTCACAACACATGCTTATGGAGGTGTATCATGGCACAAATAAAGGAAATTTCTGAGGACCTCAGAAAAAGAGTTGTTATATCTTTCACCCGTTATGTTACTTAATGTAACAATAATGTTCCGGACTATGATGTTACGTTAACTGTTCATTAGCATAGCAGCGTGACTACATGGTGCATGGCTATCACAATAACATCCTTAGGTGAAAAGGTTATCCAGCATACATTGGGGATTCTCCACTACGGATTGCATAGTAACCCAAAATACACAACATCTCCTCCCCTCTTACAATGGATGTACTGCAGGAACAAGTGAATGACTTTTCAAATTCTTATGTCTTCACTGTAAAACAACATTAACAATATCAATAACATTTCCCCTTCTCTTTTAACTGTATACTGTTATAACAACAACTTATATAACTTATAACTTCTTTTATTTTATTTTATTTTTTTAACTCTTGTGCTAACCTGGGAGTGAGGGTAGACTACCTCAGCTCCCCATGACCCATGGGGATTATTCTAATTTAGACGAACAGGAGGCCGCCTCTCTCTGGTGGGGTATTGGCGGTCTATAGGAACATCAGTCTCTGTGGTCTCTAATGAAGAGTCTACTTCTGGTGTTGATGTAACATAAGATGTCTCAGTCTCTTTTCCAGTTACATCCGCAACTGGAACTGCTGTCTCTGATGTGGTTGAGTTGAACTGAACATGTGCTGGTAGGTAAACTGATGAGTTGAGGTGTGCATCCTTGGGATATCTCAGAGACAGTCCTTGAGACACAGGTGAGATCTGTAAGAGTTGATCCACGTATCTTCTCCAAACACTATTGGCAGTTTGAACTGTATATGAGACTGGTCCAGTTTGTGCAATAACGGTTGCAGAAACCCACTTGGGTTCACCTCTGTAGTTCCTGGCCAGCACAGATTCTCCTGGGCTGAAAACTCTGTCCTTGGCCTGATGTTCTCTGTACACAATTTGTTTCTCCTGTTGTTTTTGCACAGTATCTTTCACTACTGAAGTTTTCAAAAGATCAAAGGTCGTGTGCAGCTCTCTATTAAACATCAGGCTGGCGGGAGATGTCTTTGTGGTTGCATGTGGACTGTTGCAGTAGTTTAGCAAAATTTATGCAGTCTCTGATACGGTGTTCATGATTTTGGATTCCCGCAAAGTCAATGTGCACACGGTGCCATGGATCCTGTGGGAACTCCCAGGGATGGAGAGGAGCCAGTGGCGGATTGTTTCTGACCTTGTGACAAGATGAACAGCTTTTAGCTATCTCTTCAATCTGTTTGTCCATGTTAGGCACCAAAAGTAACTTCTTGCTATTTCCTTCATTCTCACAATTCCACTGTGTCCGCATGAAGCTGCTGTAACACTTTTGTTTGGAGTGACAGGGGACTAATGACTCTCCTCCCCCACAGCAAACATCCTGACCGAACAGAAAGATCTGCCCGCTTTCCAAGGAAGGGCTTCATGTTTGCATCATCACCTGCAAGATTACCTTTAAAGTCCAAGACTGCAGACAATACTGGGTCATTTCTGGTTGCCTTTTTCACGTGTACAGTTGAAACAGGTGCTGTTTCTACTTCCCTGAAGCAGAAAATGTTGACAGTGTTTGAGGCAGGTTTTGTGACAGGAAGTGGTAATCTGGATAAACCATCTACATTACAATGAGAGTTTGACTTGCGATATGTCATATGAATGTCCTGACAACAGCAATGCCCACCTCTGTAGTTGTGACGCAGCAAGAGATGGTATTCCAGTGTAGGGTCCAAGGATGATCGTGAGAGGTCGGTGGTCAGTTAGGAGTGTAAACTTCCTACTGTACAAATACTGATGAAACTTCCTGACACCAAATACAATGCTCAAGGCCTCACATTCCAGTTGAGCATAATTAGTCTCTGCCTTGTTTAATGTTCTTGATGCAAAAGCAATCAGTTTTTCCTTGCCGTCTGGCAGTATGTAGGAAAGCACTGCCCTCACACCAAGGAGAGGCATCACAGGCAAGCTGAATTGGGAGCAATGGGTTGAAGTGAGTGAGAACTTTTTCCATGCTTCCTCTTTGTGAAGCAGGTTATGCAGTGGCTTCAGGAGTGACGCTAAGTTGGGTATAAAAAGTCCATAATAGTTCAATAGTCCTAAGAAAGACTTTAGCTGACTGACAGTTTGTGGTGGGGGTGCATCCACAATTGGTGTGATTTTTGATGGTGCAGTGTGCAGTCCTTTAGCATCAGTCACATGACCTAAGTATTCCACGGATGATTGAAAGAACTCACACTTCTGCTTACAGATTCTCAACCCGTATTCTTTCAAGTCTCTGCAGGGTTGTGTCCAAGTTGCGCAGATGTTCTTCATCATCTGCTCCTGTACACAAGATGTCATCCAGGTAACACTATACCCCAGGTAATCCACTCAGGATTTGATCCATAGCTTGCTGAAACAATGTTAGAGCTGATGTAATGCCGAACAGCAGTCTGCAGTTTCTAAAAAATCCCTTATGTGTATTGATTGACAACATTTCACATGACTGTTCTTCTACATGCATTTGCAAGTAAGCTTGGTTGAGATCTATTTTGCTGAACTTTTGTCCCCCACTCAGCCCAGCAAACAAGTCATCAATCACCAGAAGAGGATAATGCTCTGTTGTTAGTACAGGATTTACAGTGACCTTAAAGTCTTCTCCATCCTTTTTGGGAACCGGAATGATGGGCATGACCCACTCACTGGTTGTCTCAGGCACACCATTCTTGACTAGAGTGTTCAAGTCAGCTTCCACCTTCAGTCAAATGGCATATGGCACTGGTCTAGCTTTCATTAAACACTGGTTTGCTACCAGGTTTGGTATGCAGCTTCACTGTGATTTTTTTCATGCTGCCTAACTCTTCACGAAAAAAAAAACTCTTCTGCTTTTCCAGTATAGCCTGCAGCTGAGTGGAACTTTGTGACAGATTCCTTACTTCCTGCCAGTTGAGTCTGCTTGCCTTGAGCCACACACGCTGTCCATGAACTCAGTCTCTCTAGCAAAGAATGGTTATATAAGAAAAAGTTAATGTTTTAGAATGGCCAAGGCAAAGTCCGGACCTGAATCCAATCAAAATGTTGTGGAAGGACCTGAGGTGAGCAGTTCATGTGAGGAAACCCACCAGCATCCCAGAGGTGAAGTTGTTCTGTTCAGAGGAATGGGCTAAAATTTCTCCAAGCTGATCTGCAGGACTGATCAACAGTTACTAGAAACGTTTAGCTGCAATTGTTGCTGCACAAAGGGGTCACACCAGATACTGAAAGGTTCACATACTAATGCCACTCACAGATATGTTATATTGGATCATTTTCCTCAAAAAAACAAATGATCGAGTATACTATTTTTGTCTCATTTGTTTAATTGGGTTGTCCTTACCTACTCTTAGGACGTGTAAAAATCTGATTATATTTTAGATCATAGTTATGAAGACATATAGAAAATTCTGAAGAGTTCATAAATTTTCAGGCACCACTGTATAAAATCCTGCAGATCCAGGTCAGGAGCTTCACTTAATGTTCACATCAAACATCAGAATGGAGAAAAATGTGATCTCAGTGACTCTGACTGTAACAGTGGTTTGAGTTTTTCTGAAACTGCTGATCTCCTGGGAATTTCACACACAGCAGTCTCTAGAGTTATTACTCAGAATGGAGCCAAAAACAATTATCAACCAACAACTGCTACGGTCTGCGAACAGCTCGTTTGCAGCTCATCAGAAATACTGACTCTGAGGCCAAATTTGAGTAAATCAGATCACATCAGTTCCATTCTTACATCTTTGCACTCAGCTCCTTGTGAGTTTGAGAGCTGATTTTAAGATTTTGCTTATATCACTCAAGGCTTTACATGGTCCAGTTTCAAGTTATATGTTTTTTTTGTGTGTTACTCATGGTTTTACTGTTTTATTCAGAATTATGTTTAAATTCCTCATGTAACTTTATGTTGAAAAGAAATATGTATATTCATATAATAAAGTCAAATTATAAATATGACAAAGATAACACAGGCTTGTATCATTATTGTGGGATTGGGAGCTTCTCTAATTTACTGTAATTTCCGGACTATTGAGTGCACCTGACTGTAAGCCGCACCCACTAAATTTAAAAAGAAAAAAAAAAAGTACATATACAGGCTGCACTTGTCTATAAGCCACAGGTGTCTAAATGTTTTTGCAGCATAAAGCTCGTTAGCCTGTAAAAATCTATAAATTAGCATCATTGTTTAAGCCGCAAGTTTCAAAGTGTGTGAAAAAAGTAATGGCTTATAGTCCGGAAATTACGGTATATATTACATCACTACATTACCTTAGCAGATGGAACTATACACACCTTTCCAGCAGTGTTTTGTTTTTGGTACAGGCCAGTGCAGACATGAGTTTGCTGGCCTCGCTGGCAACTGAAGAACCCTGGAACTGCCACCAGCCAAACTCCCACTCTGCCTCACCGCCTGCCGCCATGGCACTGCAGTAAACTGCTGACCGCAAGTTGGGATCAATCCTGATGAGAGTTGCAATGACATGAAAACATTCTTTTTCAACATACAGTAAATGTGGATCTTTTTTGTGCCTCCTGAGACTGTGAAATGAATCAATCCAGGCTGTTTTTTGTTTGTTTTTTTAAACTACTCTTTGCGAGTATGTCTTCCACAGCTTCACCCAAGACTAGAGAACAACCTTGCGAAGGCACATTTTTTTCTCTTGCAAGTGCTGGACTCACTACCATCATGTTGCTAAGCACTGGAGCTGCTTGTCTTCACTGAACAGCACAATTTTGCTACATCAACAAAAATGTGCAGCCATCTGTAATTTGTAATAAAAACTGGCACGTTGTACAGTATGTAGGTATGTAATGCATGTATCACTACTAAAATAACCCAGGAGACATGTCTACATAGTGTTATGGTACCAAGCTAAACTAGGCCTGACAACATAACTAATCCCTCCTTCTAAGGCTTAACAAAGGCCTGCCTCTCCCTACGTGTTGTACAGACGTGAACGTGTTGGCCTGTTCTTACCTGGGTGAGTGTATGACTTTCCTAACCGCTTGTGTGTTTGGACCCACCCAGTGGCGGTTCATGTTCCTCAGGGATGGTGGGATCGACACAGTCGTACCTTTCAAAGTCTGCCCTGGTTCCAGTGGCCAGCCTGTTCTCCGATCCAGGATGTTCACTTTTATTTGAGTGTGAATAATTGAAAAGTGGTAGTGAATGTCTGTTTCAGTCCTTGCTCCTCTTGTGGCATCTGCCTCTTCCCGGTGGCATCTTTCCAAACACACTTTTTTCACCTGCCACCAATCTAGTTTGATGAGCCCCAAAACAACACACCCCTCCTCACGTGTGTATCAGCAGGTCCCTACCACTTAACCCAAACCACACCTACAGACCCCAGAGAAAGACTGAATCATAACATCCCTCCCCCATTAAAAAATAAAACACCCTCCAAAATAAATAAATCAGTAAATAGGTGACAGCCACACTATCACTTACTGGATTAATATTTCCCACACCACTATATAGACAACTTATGAAACCAACTTTATTTACAAGTAGATTTCTCTACACAATTCAGCAGCACCTGACACACCAATAGAGCCACCAAAATTGATTCTTCCTCTTGGAAAGAAAACACTACACGAGTGTGCAAAACTAAATCACCAACTGAGAGGTGGCTACTCAAGTAGGCTTCCCACTGGCATACGAGGAAGAGCATCAGCCAAGACGTTATCCTTCCCAGCCACATGCTGTACAACCAAGCTATACAGCTGCAACTCCAATACTCACCGAAACACCCTCTGAGGTTTTGAACTGAAAGATTGTGACAGATTGTGATCCGTATATACTATGACCTCTTGCCCTGAGTGAGACACGTACACCTCAAAGTGCTTGATGTCCAAAACAAGATCCAGAGTTTCCTGCTCAACAGTTGAATAAGCTTTCTGATGTTTATTCAGCTTTTTTGAGTAGTAAGCAACTGGTCTATCTAGTCCGGCTGCATCTGCTTGCAAGAGCACTGCTCCTACACCGATGTCACATGCATCCACTGCAAGTTTGAATGGTGTGTCAAAATTGGGTGCTAGCAACACAGGCTCACATGCCTGACATCCTTCTTGAGGAGGTTTGTTAGTAACTCAGTAACTGCAGCATAGTTTGGAACAAATTGCCTTTAAAAACCACAGATATCTTCTATCTTTGCATGCCTAGGCATCACCTTTCCCTGACCCACATGATGTCTGAGGTGGGTAACCTGCCCTTTTCCAAATTCACATTTTTGGTTTACAACAAACCCTGCCTCTAACAACCTCTCAAAGAGCAGTCGCAGCAAGCTTATGTTGCTGCCTGCCTTCTTAGCCTGACCACTAGGTTTATCACGTCATGAGTCCTCATGAATGATAAGGACATAATTATCAGCTGCTTCAGCAGTGGTTCAATCCCCAGCTAGTGGTTCCCCAGATAGTGGTTTGATCCCCAGCTTCTCCAGTCTGTGCTGAAGTATCCTTGGGCAAGATACTCAACCCTACATTTCCCCCAATGTGTGCATGGGTGTGCATGTGTTAGAGCGCTTTGTAGAATAGAGCAAGTGCTGTCTGAATGTGTGTGTGAATGGGTGAATGTGACACGCAGTGTAAAGTGCTTTGAGTGGTTGATACGACTAGAAAAGTGTTATATATGTACAAGTCCATTTACCATTTATTGTCCTCTTTAGATTTGAAGTGTACCAAAATTCACAACATCTGCTCTGGCTACTTAGCCTCCTCTGAAGCCTCTAATGCCAGATGCTCCATCAGTTTCTATAGCTTAGCCTTGTCAAGTTTAGCCAACCATGTGCAAATTACATAAGCCTCAAGGAACTCATCTTGCTCAAATTCTGCCATTTTAACATTGAATGCTTGGAACACCTGGGGGTGATATACCAAAGCACAGACGGCTATAGGTGAAGAAAAGTCACCCAAAATACAACATAACAATACAATACAACAAAAATGCTAATTAGCCACAACGCAAACAAATATACATCCAAACAGGATCTTCACACAAATGCACTAATACTACATGCCGATCAGCACAGCCAAATTACACCCAAAAGTCAAGTCTGAAGATACTGTATTTAGGGATGCTCCGATACCACTTTTTTCTAAACGATACAATACCGATACTTGGATCTGAGTACTTGTCGATACCGAGTACCGATATGAGTACTTATTAATGCCATTACACTTAGATTCATGTAGATTTACTTGAAAACATGTTTTATTTCAAATCATCAAATTATCAAATATTGTTTCATTCTCTGGCTGTAAGAAATTGCTGTGACTGACATTTGAACATTCCATTATATATGGTACTGCCACACATTTTACTCAAAGAGAAGCACTGTTAAAGTACTGTTATTGACATTTTAGCATTCAACTGCATATTTTTTATTTTCAAGGCAGGAGTAGACTAAGGCAGAATGTTTAAAATGTCCATCTATTTTCTTGCCACAGTATCAGCCACGCTCCTCTGTGCTAAAAGCCCCTTATTAACAGCCATCTGGAGGGTGTGTGCGACACACGGCAGGCTCGGGAGTCCAGTGTTGCTCATGGCTTTGATAATGTTTTTCGCATTATCATGTAGCATAACATGAACAGAACTTTTAGGGACCCCCCAAGTCTGAAGCATGTTATCAAACACACCTTCAATGGCTTGGCTGGTGTGCGAATCCCTAAACTGTTTTGCATGCAGGACGACTCTTCGCGGAGTAAAATCCTCATCAATGTGCTGTGCAGTTAAACTGATGAGGGACACTGGGCTAAGGCTGCTCGTCCAAATATCAGTATGCTGAGAAGACATCTAAATCCCATATTATCAACAACTGACAACGGCTGCAAAGTTGTTGCTGTTTGCCATTATTAGCAAACGCTTTGAACTCGGCGTTGTGTTGGTTTTTTAGATGTTTTATCAGAGCATAATTTGCAGTCCGCTTTACTTTAGTCACCATCATCCACTTTGAAATACCTCCACGCCGCCGACATTGCTCGTCACGTCACGCTGCCGTAAAGTGGTATTGGGCTGTGGTATCGGAACACTTTTACGAGTACAGGGTATCGGACCCGATACCCGATACTGGTATCCGTGTTGGTGCATCCCTAACTGTATTGCCTGTCAACGCCAGCTCATGAGGCTTCAAGCACACAATAGGCTGCTGTCAAAGTACAGCGCCATGGCAAATCGCATGTTACAGAGAAATACCACACTGCTGCCAGACACTGGCAAACAGATCAACATGCACAGCAAGGTGAGACAACAACAAGCAAAATGCACACAAGTGGGCGGGGGATGTGCAAGCAAGCAGTGTTCAACAGGCTCTTGCACCCCGTGCTCGTTGGGGGACCCGCAGCAGTGGGGTCCCCGCAGGTCATACAACGTGGTTCTGCGACTGCGTGACCGCTGGACACAGAATGAATGAGTCAGAAGTCCCTTACTGCCCCCATCAGGTGGCGCTATGACTATACCTGAATATTGGCATGCAGATGTGTTCAGGCCATGACACTTAGCAAACATGTCAAGTTTGGGGTAGATTGAACAGTGCATGCGGGACTTACAACAACTTCCTGTTTAACAGCGAAGAATCGAAATTCGCCATGGCGACACAGCAAGGGCATCCCATGCAGACTCTCAGTCACCATTATAATCTTAATGATTGTCTGACCACATTTGAGGTGAATCAGATCAACCCACTTGGATGAAACACACTATTTCCTGTAGCCAATAGGTGGTGCTATGATTATACCTGAATATTGGCATGTAGATGTTTACAGGCCATGATAGCTAGAAAATGTGAAGTTTGGGGTCGATAGGACAGTGCATACAGGAATTACAACAACTTCCTGTTTAACGGTGAAGCATTGAAAATTGCCATGGCGACACAGCACAGGTGTCCCATGAAGACTCACAGTTTTCACAATTCAGCACCATTATAATCTTAATGCTTCTCTGACCACATTTGAGGTGAATCAGCTCAACCTACTTAGATAAAACACATCATTTCCTGTTTCCAGTAGGTGGTGCTATGATTTTATCTGTATATTTGAATGTAGATGTGTTCAGGACAGGTCTGTTGTCAAACCTGTAAAATTCAGATCAGACAAAGTATGCATGAGTTACATCAGATTCCTTAGTGGCGAAGCATCGAAATTCACCACGGCACCACAGACACACCCTTTAGCGGAACATCAAAATTTTCACAATAAGCCATCATGAAGTCCTTAAGGCTTTCCTGACCAAGTCTAAAGTGGATCACATCAAAGTCTAAAAGCATTTCATTTCCTGTGCCCAGTAGGTGGCGCTATAATTTTTTGTAAATATTGACATGTGGGTGTGTTCATGTTGGGACCCTTATCACTGCTGTGAAATTTGGGGGTGAGTGAACAAAGCATGGCTGAGTTACAGCAACTTACACACAACTCGAGACTTTTTAGTGTGTCTCAGCATGTTACATCATGCCTCCTGAATTTCGTGGAGCCATTTTATGGTGCCAATGAACAAGACTATCAGATGTCAATTTTCACCAGGTCTGATGCGTGTGCAAAGTTTTGTGAGTTTTTGAGCATGTTTAGGCCCTCAAAAATGTGATTTTAGCATCACAAGAATAATTCTTACAATTACAATACGGCCTTCGCGCAAACTGCTTGGTCCCTAATAATAATAGTTATTCATATTGCACTGAATAACAGGCCATTTTCTGATCATCATGAACTACTGGATTTACAACATGAGAATGGGTTTGACACTGGAATTGATTTGCACTTCCGTTACAGCATTGCGTAGATAACTGATCATATTGTTTCACAGATGGGAAAAAATACCCTGCCAAAAAATCCAAGCCATAGAGGGTAAAATTTCTATTCTCATTGACAAATTGACTAGCCTGGGATCTACAACCACACAAATTGTGTACCTCAAATATCAAACAGACAAGAACTGTGATCCACATTTCATGTTTCTTGATTGATTGAACTTCTGAACTCTTCTGATACTACAGTACCTGTTGAAATGCCTCGAATCACATGGCTTTGATGACGCATACTTGAGGAAGCATTTCGTTGCGTTTGCAAGTGATGGTGCAAGCGTGGGGGGAAGATTTGGCATAGCAAAACAACTGTCAGAGCAATATCCCAATATTTTGACTTGGTATTGCCTAAGTCATTGGCTAGAGCTTGCAGTGGGTGACGCTGTGTTGGACATCAGTGGTGTAAACCACTTTGACAGTCAATCACCCCAAAACCAAAGAGAGCTGAGAGTATGCTGTCGAATTGCAACAGCAAGTGGGAAAAATTGGCTGTATATTAAATAAGAGATGGGTGGCTAGCTTCTTTTACACAGTGTCTACTGTTTGGCATAATTTTGAATCATTATGTGCTCATTTTACCTTTGCAAAAACAGATTAGAAACAATCGGTCTCTGATAGGAACCTGTATGAAGGTCTTTTAAAGCGACTGATTCCAAAGCAATTCATTTTAGACTTGGCATTTATGCCAGTGCCACGGCAAACTGATCAACCATAGCATTCGGTTCATTGATGGAATGGGAGAACGACCCAGATTATGTGTGAATCTAGGTCTATGATATGTGGTTTTGAGAAAGAAGCAATGCAGCACACATTATAATTGTTGCTGGTGGTGTTGATTTTTGCAATTGATTAGTTATAGTTTCCCATCCTTACCTGGCAAGCTTTTAAGCCTTTTGTATGAGCGTGTGTGTGGTATTCCTTTGGACAATGCCATAAAAACAGTGTCCTCCCCACTCAAAAAATCCCCACTACACCACTGCACACAGTGATAGAACACTGAGCAAAATGCACAATGCACAAACACACACGGGTAGCTTAGCCTTACTGAGCTAACAGCATACAATCACCTTGATTGTTGAGACCTCAACCTAAGCACACACCACAACGGAATAAAACATGCGAACAATACTTGCAGATGCCAGACGAGTCCCCAATTTGTTACAGTGCTAAGCTAACCTAGCCTCGATGACATAATCCCTCCTTCTAAGACTAGCCCAACACCTAACAACACCCAACACTTGGCCATACGTGTTGTAGAGATGTGAACATGTTGGCCTGTTCTTACCTGGGTGATCAAGTGTATGACTTTCCTAACTGGAGGGGGTTGTGTGTTCAGACTCACCCAGTATGGTGTTCGTGTTCCCCAGGGATGGCAGAGTTGTATGTATCAGTAGGTCCCTACAACTTAACCCAAACCACACCTACAGACTGAATCATAACAATAGCAAATGAAGGTATTGTCTAGTTGGAGTACCATTGCTAATTTGACTTGGATTCTGACATACATCCATACATTAAGGCTTCTAGACCTCAAATGTGAGCAAATATCTACTGCTAAACTATCTAAATATCTAAGTGACACTACTGGTTGGAGGCAGCTCAGTCATTTGTATCATCATGGTTTTCTTGCATTGCCAAGGTGTATTGTTCTCTAGCACAATGTTATCTCATCAAGTCACTGATACCAAACATTTTAGCTCAGAGCCACTGATGACTTTGACGTGAGGATAAAACTTCATGAGCTTACCAATCAGACTGGCCTAGGTTATGAACATCATAGCATATTTGCATTTTCTAGGAGATCTCTGACAGAGAATATGAACCTGGCATAATTATTATAATTGGCATAGTATGTGCCATTTAAAAATCAACAGTCAAATGATATATAAAATAGACCAACAGATTTTCTTGAGGGCTGTCCATCCATTGTTTGAACCATGTAGTGGTCAAGTCCTGGCATTCTGTTACTCCGGTCCTGCAGGCCATACGGATAGCATTCACCTGGTTATACCTGCAGGAAGTGACAAACATGTTAAAAGGTTAAAGGCTGGTGCATCTACAACACTTGAAAACTCAGGGGATCATCAAATCACTTGGATTCATCCGGTGTGGACCATGAATATCAGTACAAAATATATTTGTATCCATCCACCTAATAACTGTTGAGATATTTCAGTCAGGGAAAAAATGGGGGACCAACCCACTGACCCACAGACCAACTGACTTACATTACCATCCCTAGAGCCACACTGCTAGAATGGTTAAAAGTAGAAAGACAGAGAATCATTGTTTGATTGTCTGTCCAAACTGATTAAGACACAGACAATCTTCACTTGTGTTAAGTTACTTTTCACACACAATACGAGGGTGTGGTCTTGTCTGTCCTTCCTGAAATCCATGATGAGTTTTTTTGTTTTCTGGACATTAAGTGTCAGGTTGTTTGCTGAGCACCAGAGGGACAGTTTCTCTACCTCAGCCCTATATACCATCTCATCTCCATCAGAGATGAGCCCAACCGCGGTGGTATCATCTGCATACTTGATGGTGGGTTGGCGTGCAGTCATAGGTATACAGGGCATACAGTAGGGGGCTCAGCACGCAGCCCTGAGGGGAGCCAGTGCTGAGTGTGAGTGTTGAGAAGAGGTGGGGGCCGAGTCTGACAGATTGTAGGTGGTGTGTGAGGAAGTGTTTAATCCAGATGCAGATGGGGAGGGGGATCTGTCGTTGCAGCAGTTTGGTGATTAAAATGTCTGGAATGATTGTGTTGAACGCTGAGCTGTAATTCACAAAAAGCATCCTCACATAGCTCTTTCGGTTTTCGAGATGACTTTCGAGGAAGTGTTTGCTGGTGTGTGGTGGACTCAAAGCGGGCAAAGAAGTTGTTAAGCTCCTCTGCCAGTGTACTGCTGCTGCTGTTGCTGGAGGATGTGGGGCTCTGGCCTCTGTAATTGGTTAAGGTCTGGAAACCCCTCCACATCTGTTGTGGGTTGTTTTCCATCAGATAGCCCTCTGTCTTCTTCTTGTAGGCCTCCATTGCCTGTTGGATGCCTCTCCTCAGGTTGGCTCTGGCAGTGCTGTACAGTGAGCTGTCCCTTGTCCTGAAGGCTGAGTTGCGCTCTCTGATCAGGGCCTGGACTTCACTTGTCATCCAGGGTTTCCTGTTTGGAAAAACCTGGATGCGTTTGTTGACTGTCATGTTTTCTACACAGCACTTGATGTAGAAAAGGACAGTCTCTGTGTGTGTCTCAAGGTCCTGATGTTCGAAGATGTTCCATTCTGTGCACACAAAGCAGTCCTGTAGCTGGAGGAGAGCATTTTAGGCCAGGTTTTGATGGTTTGGGTGCTTGGTTTTGATTGCTTTCTGAGGGGGGTGTAGGCCGGGATGAGGAGCAGTGAGAGATGGTCGGATTGTCCTAGGTGGGGGAGGGGGGTCGCTCTATAAGCATGCTTAATGTCAGAATATACATGATCAAGTGTCCTTTCCCTCCTGCTTGGACATTTGACATGCTGGTGGAATTTGGGGAGTACAGTCCTTAAGCATGCTTGGTTAAAATCCCCTGCGATGATGTGGACGCCGTCAGGATGATTCCTCTGTTGTTTATTTATGATGTCTTGAAGGTGGCTTAGCACTGAACTAATGTTAGCATCTGGCGGGATGTAGACAGCAGTAACAATGACCACTGAGAGCCAGAACAGAGTAAATCCACTGAAGAGCTGTGCCAACTTCTCCAAGGAACAACCTACCTGCGAAGTATGAATGAAAAACCATGTCCAAGTGTACAGTATTGTGCAAAAGTTTTAGGTACTTGAGATGTTTTTACTCTTATCCTTCATCAGTACCATCACAGAGGTGTCTGATCAGTCCCAGATTAAATCTGCAGTAGGACAATTAGTCCAAACACAGTCAGCATCTTAAAGAACTGTCCTTAGAGATAAGAACAAGGAATCCGCAGTAGTGCCTGATCTCAACATCACAGAGTCAGTCTGGGATCATATGAAGAGACAGAGGACACTGAGACAGCCTGAATCTACAGAAGAAGATAGGCAACTTCTCCAAGATGCTGGAACAAACTGCCTACAGTTGAGGACAAAATTATTAGCCCCCCTATGAAATTTAAAGTTTTTTTCAAAATTTTCCTAAGTGCTTTTTTAACACAGCAAGGAGTTTCCAACATACTAGTTTTCTTTAGAAAGCATAAATTATTTCTATTTGCACACAATATCAAAACTATTTCAGAAAAGACAAAAATTACCAGGGTCAATATTATTACCCCCCTTAAGAATTTACCTTTTTATTGAGCCAGTGTTGTGCAATGATGTGCTTTAACTTTGTAATGCTCAAAGCTTGTAAAATCACATTAAAACTGAGGGTTATCTCCCAATTTTCATGCAGTATAAAAACTTTTGAAAAGGTTTGAGCTGTCACTTGAGAAAGCATCATGCCAAAAACAAAAGAAATCAGTTTAGACTTGAGAAAAAGAATTGTTGATGCTCACAAACCAGGAGAATGATATACAAAGTTATCACAGCATTTCCAAGTGTCAAGAACTGGAGTGAGAAGTATTATCAAGAAATCCAAAGAGAGCCACACAGTACAGAACAAGCCTGACAGAGGTAGGAAGTGAAAGATTTCAAAGACCCTGGAAAGAAAACTAGTGAGAGAAGTGTCTAAAGACCCCAGAACAACTGCCAAGACACTAGTGAATGGCTTAGCCAAGTCGGGAATTGTAGAAGACAATGACTAGAGCTCTGCACAGGCATGGACTGCGAGGTTGCAGACCAAGAAAAACTCTGCAGGAGAGACACCTTCAAGCCAGACTGAATTGTGTTAAAGACAACCTGGAGAAAGATTATGCATATTGGAAGCATGTCCTTTGGTCAGATGAGACAAAACTAGAGCTCTTTGACCATAGAGATGTTGCTTATGTTTGGAGAAAGAAGGGAGAGGCGTATAACCCAAAGAACACTGTCCCCACAGTGAAACACAGTGGTGGGAGTATTATGGTGTGAGGATCCTTCAATGCGTCTGGAACTGGGAATCTCATCAACGTAATCGTGGAGAAACAAGGGTATGTGAAGATACTGAAAGAAAACCTTAAGCAGTCAGCAGCAAAACTGTGTCTGGGTCATCGCTTTGTCTTCCAACATGACAACGACCCAAAACATACATCGCTCTTGGTGAAGAACTACTTCCAGAGGACCAAAGTAAATGTTATTGATTGGCCTGCACAAAGCCCTGACTTGAATCCCATTGAAGGTCCATGATGAAGGTCCATGCCAGAAGGCCATCAAATATGGAGGAGCTTGAGAGATTTGCCAAAGAAGAATGGGCTGGGATTCCTCAGGAGACAAGTCAGAGACTTTCAGGCTGTTATCCAGCAACAATTGACTATTAGCATAGGGTGAGCTAATAATTTTGACCATAATATCTTTTGGTTTTTGGGGAATAATTTCATCTCTGTGTGCAAATTAAAATAATGTAAGCATTCAAAATAAAACTAGGATATTTGAAAAAGCTGTGTTAAAAATTCTTTACTCTGTTTAACAGCACTTGGGAAACACTTTTAAAACAATGAAATTTTCATAGGGGGGCTAAAAATGTCATCCTTATCTGTTAGTACAGGTGTACTGAGGAGAACTAGAGCTATTTTGGGGGTATAATAGGAAATACTGATCTGATTTTTTTTTTCAGTTTGATCCACTGTGCACAAGGCTAATTGATTAATTTAAATTAATCATTGGATTATTTTTTGACAGCACCCTCCCTTTACCTTTACTGCCTAAAACTTTTGCACAGTGCTGTATCTCAGGGAATTGGTTCTATTTTAAAGGCAAAAAGTGGTCTCTCCAAATTTTTTCTCTCCACTTTTGTCTCTCTCCTCTTCTGTCACTTTCTGAACATATTTCTCCCTCTGGACCCAAAGAGTCTGATCTGTGATGACAAGCTGCCTGCTGCTCCAACAATCCTGCTCAACACACTGCTACCATTGTTGCTATGTAAATAAAATTGACTTGACTAAAATTTTCCCACTGTACTGATTTAAGATTTAACATATGCATTTAAAACATAGTAATTAGATTTATATTCAGAAATTTTAGGAAAGCAGAGGCAGACAATTTTCTGTCTTTGACTAAATAAATGCCTGCATCCAGTAGGAATGATGGGCTGGTGGTGACCTGTGGCAATGTCACAAAGTAGCATGGTGCCAGTGTCATCGAAAACCATCTCCTCTAACTGCAGCCCTGTGACAGTTATACTGAAAGTCTGAATGCCTGGGTCAGGGGCCTGGTCAGCTAACATACAGCCATAGTCAAGTCCTGGGTGTAGGGGCCCCACAGTTGCAGACAAGGTTGGCTTTACCAGCAACATGCTCTATGTCTGTAATAAAGTCCCAGATGTAGAAGCGATATTGCTGCAGACCACAGCTCGGCCCCCCTGGCAATGACAAATGTCAGTGGCTTATGGTGTACCACACAGTACACAAACACACAGTAGTCCACAGTGTGTTGGCTTTCAGGGCCTCATACAGGCTGCATGAATTGAGCAGCTTGAGGAAGAAAGCAGTGGTAAAAGTTGACCATGCCGGGGAATGAATCCCCATCAGTTTGTGTGCCACAAACGTTGTGTTGATGAGTGTGATCAGTCATCCTACCATCAGGTTAACAACAAAAATGACAATAATAATGAAAATAATAATACTGACTTTGCTTAGAATCTTATTTGTGTATCACCTTTCATGAAAAGATGTAGCCCAAAGTGATAAAACAGGATTAAAAACAATGTCTCAACATTGCCTCTGTAATGTCTTGTTCTTTTTCTTTTATAGACTTTTCAGTGTTGTGTGTAAGTATATACTCACTGGTCAGTGAGTCTGTCAGGAATATGGGTCCAGTTTGATGTCATGTTCTTGAAGTACAGGAAGAGGGGAGTCACCAGCTTCTTTATGTAGTCCTGAAAGTATTATGCAGAGATGAGTAGAGAATGCTGGTTTATTTGTAGACACTGCTTTGCCTTTTACCATGATTAACTGACTAATCATGGTTTTGTAAATGAACACACGAGTGAGCCATTTGAAGGATCCATGCTCTTGGCTTGAGACACTAAAATCATACAATAGCAAATCTTGGTCACTGACTCTGGTACTGTGGTGTACCTGCATAGGCTGATAGACTTCAGTACAGTCCAGCATAAGGTAGTAATAGTGTAGATTATCCAGAGCAGATTGCCAGGGTATGTACTCTGTCTCCATCAACAAGTAGGAGGTTGTCTTCAGAGCGAGAGTAGTGGAGACCAGCTGAGCCCTGCAAAGAGAAGAGATACACATGACTTAGGTTAGATATCCATCCATTATCAATACTACTTATCCGTTAAGGGTTGGGGTAGAGGCGGGGTACACCCAGGACAGATCACCAGTCAGGAGTAAGTGTTGGCAATACACACACACTGTAGTGTGAAAGACAAAAGGCTGTACAGAACCTAGTCATTAACAATGTACTGCTTTGTCTGTATTTCTGCACAATGAGCAGTAAAATAATAGGAAAGAAAGTGGTAATTTACACTGAGCTTTTATTCTAGTGTGGTTTAGGTTACAGTTACTACTTAATTTAGGTTAGGGGACCTTTTCTCCTTTTGCTTAGTATAGATGAGAGTCATGATTCCTGTGGCTGCTAGAGGGCTTGAACTTCGACATCATTTTGGGCATTTGTTTAAACAGCTAACTCTGTTATTTTTCATGGTTTCAATACAAGATACATCAGACTGCCATGAAATTTGTTCAGCACATTCAGGCTCATAGGGGCCTTGATTTTACCCACTGACCTCATCCAGGACCTTTATGCTAAAATTTCACTTTAGACCCACTACTAGTCACTCTCTCAAAATAGGAGTGAGTCAGTATTCAGTAAATCTTTTCTAATTGCTTTGCTCATAATCCCCAATTTTTTCCTTTTCGTAGGGTGGGTATACTTGATACCAGGTCCTTTCTGTGTTTCACCATGGTGAAAGAAGTATGTCTCTTGGTTTTATGTTTGTTCTGACTCAGACACTAAACTGACCTACCTGGCCAGATTGAAAGCATCATCCATAAGCTGGGCTCTGTTTATCACCGGTATAACCTATGGCAAACGGGATACGAAATACAAACAGTTATTATACATCTCTGAATATACTCTCTCTGAAAAAAAAAACAATGGAGGAAAAGCTAAAGAGGGCAGGAAGAAAAACTAAACCTGAGGAACACACGGTCCTGCCTCCATCAGACAGTAAAATCTGAAACATTTCTGAGCCTGTGTACCTGGTGTTCTGAGTTAAGCTGAGTGATGAGGCGTTCCCAGTTTCCATGGTCATAGTTCACTCTGTAATATCCAGTTATATTAATGTTGGCCAGAACCCACAAACTATCATTGCACATCTCCAAGTTTACAGCTGATAGAAGACAAGAAAGGCAAACATAAACGATCTTTTAAAAAACTTGATTAATAGTTAACCTGATGTGAAACCTGAAATCATATGTGCAAGTAATTTAGTCATTTGAATTACAGTGTTTAGCAAATTGTGTGATTGTGTAACACACTGGTGCTTATTTTGTTTTATTAGTTTTACAGTTAATTACACACGTTTTTATCAGCATTACATATCGCTTTAACATTATTACACACCTTCCTTTTCCATCAGCCACCAGATATCTCTCTGGACCTCACCAGACTTCATCCACCTAACAGGAATTAGCCACTCATAGCTGGGGGAAGCCATACATGAAGTGTTTATTCATGATGAAGAAAAAACAAATGGTTATTTCTGTGTATTGTCACATACATCAAATCAGCTGTTTTACAGCATCTACGTATGATGGTTACATTAAAATTAAATTAAAGTTAGTTTGAGTCACTCACTCAGTCACTTGAGTTATAAGCCCTGCAGTTACACATATTCTGTAGTGAAATTTTAGAGTGTTGCATACTTGTAAGGTGATTTGACTTTGATATTAGACTCTGGATCCAGCAGAAAGTACTTCTGGGAAACCTTTCCAGTGGTAGTATCTATGGTAACCACAGGGAAGCCCATCTGGAGCACCCAGCAGTTCATGATGTCATTAACTGGACGAGGAAGTGAAACATTATTGGCTTCCACTGCCTGTTGACAAAGGTTACAGAAAGTATCTATTTAAAAAGAAAATAATTATTTAAAAAGTCCAACATCATCAACATTTGTCTGGTTTAGGGCATTTTTATTATATAATACACTGCATGAATATGTCAAAAACAACATACAGATTCAGATCATACTGAGCTGACCACATCTTTGCACTCTGGTGACCACAGTGATGGATCCAAACCAGGTGCAGCTACGAGCAACATGGATGAAAGGCTGAAAACATTATTGGTATGAAGACTACAGCACCAACAGGTGGAGCTGGGTCAAGCTTCAATATTGACCAATTACATGAGCTCCTCTCATCCCCTTTAATATCATCAACAGGTGCCCTGTGTCTGTGTCACTTAGAAAGAAAACCACAGCCGCCCAGACTCACCATTTAACTTGTATAATACTCTCTGATGATGTTTAAAAACATATATTATTACATGCAGATGATTTAGCTGATCAGCTCTGACATCTGACATCTTATCACCTAAACTAATGGTGTTTCTACAAGGCTTTAACAAAGCATCATATGCAATAGTAGTTAAATGTAATACAAAATCTGTGACCTTCTAGTAACATTATTGGAAATAAAAATCAGCAACCTTCCATCTTACCATTTGTAGATGGTTCCATAAGTCATTCCCTACTGTGTTACTATAAGCAAAGTGACTGAGGTATCTCTAGAGACAAAAGGAAAGGGGGAAAGGAAATGTTTCATTACTATGGCTGAATGATAGTTAATACAGTAATTCATCTACACAACTTATTTTATCACACCAAACTGTATAGTATGTTATGTTAACTGTACAGTAGTTATGCCAAATGAACATACACTGAGTCCCTGGACAAAGACTGGCTCTGACAAAAAATCAGACAGCATCCTCAGCACTGCTGCACCCTGAGGAGCCACAGATACACAGAGAGAGAAATTAATTAATTAATCTGTCAATCAATCAGTTTAACACAATATATGTACAATATAATGTACAGCAGTTGAAGAAATGCCAGTAATCGCAGTGATTAAATGTTGCTTTTCTGGCTTTTGTTGTATACTGTGTCTGAATTCTTCATGCTATAATGTGTTATACTGTACATATAATATGCTCTGTGTACCTTACTGTATGAGATGACATCAAACTGCTCACTAATCTGGTCTGGGAGGATGATACTGTCTTCTTTAGAAGACAAAGGATGAGAGGAAGTCAAGGCATCGACTGCAAACACTCTGTGGACCTCATCAAGTATTATCAAGTCTTTCTGAAGGAAACACACAGAAAGGTATAAGAATCTGTCATACCATGTGAAAAGTGTTGTTAAGAGGGTAGAGAGTGTTGTGACTAAATACATGGAGCAGTGTGTTCTCACCACGTTCCATGCGGGTTCAGCGTGGTCTGCTCCCAAGTACGACACATATGAAGCAAAGCCCTCATTCAGCCAGACCTCATTCCACCACTGCAAGGTCACCAGGTTACCAAACCACTGCACCACAGATGACATTTGTTGACTTTTCAATCATTAAAGCAATCCAAATAATATCAAATAAGTCAATAAATAAATTTTAAAAAATTCACCATGTGTGCTAATTCATGAGCAATGATGGTTGCGGTGGTCTCTTTATTTCTGTTGGAGGAGGTCAAAGGGTCATAGAGAAGCTTAGTCTCTCTGTACGTCACCAAACCCCAGTTCTCCATAGCACCAAAGTAGAAGTCTGGTAGAGCGATTTGATCTGTGAGGCAGACAGCAGGTTTAGGTGCATTGCTCTTTAATTTTTTTTTACTTCAGTTCAGTATTGATCATAAACTGGAGAAGCCTGTGTAGTTTGCGGATTCCATAGATTTTAATCAACATGAACGAGCTGCAGGTGTTCTGATTACGAAGCGTGGAGTAACCAATTTAACTGGACACCTGTTACGTTGGTATTTGTTTGCCATTTTCAATTAATATGCCTCCATTGCAACAGTACTAAAGCCTCAGGGCCCATTTTATTAGAAGGGCTTTATTACAGTTGGCTGAGTGACACAAGCAGCTCTTGTGTAATGAAAATAAATCAGAATAGGTGAATTTCATGTTTCACTTAACCTTAATGTTGAACATGTAAACTTTTAGAGACAGAGAGAGGGAGGGACACCACTAATAAGCAAGACATTTAACAAACAGAGAGAGCACAGAGAGCTAATGAAAGAAGAGCTCAGTTAAACAGAGGAGCAGAAACAGTCAAAATGTTGATTTTCACCCACATACTTGCAATTATTCTTCAATTATTCTACATCCTCAAACTGCCCTGCCCATCCACACACCCGTTCCCTCTTATCATCAGCCCTGTAATCACCTGAGCCCTAACCACCTGCTCCTCATGCATTAATCAGCCCAGCAGCCTATGTATACCTGGGCTGCGGTTGAAAACTTATAAACAACAACCACAAACTGACCACGGTTCCTTCAATGGAAAATGTTAATTTGACTGCACTTACACTCTACTTTAAAAACTGAGGAAGATGAACAGAAATGATGCAGGGACATAAAAAGTGACTCTAAGCTGGTAGTAAACAGTAGAGGACAAACAGGAACAAAATGAATGAACTGAGTGAGGGGATCACAGCAACTACCATAAGGGAGGTAAGGGTAACTAACTGGGACAGGGCAGGTAATCACAGAAGGCAAGAAACACATCCCACCTCAGCAAAGGGTGAAAAATAGAACTTTCCCTCCAATTAGACTCACCTGACTTGCTCAGAGGGTAGGAGATGTTATAGTACAACTGGAAGAAATCTAGTACAGGTCCAGTCACATTGAGGGCGTAATGTCCCTGTCCCTGCTCGATGGCCGTCCTGCGAGCCCAGATACGAATCTGAAAACACGACAGGAAACTCTTACCTGTATCACGTGTTCTCATGCTTAAAAGTGATGTGTTCTTATTTTTATAGGATAAACTTAAAGGAAAAACCTGAAAAACAACTCGCAGGGCCAGGGGATTGGGCGGTCAAAACATATCACAATGCTCCTGAAAGATCATTGTGTTTGTGTTTTGACCTTCAGGGTCACCTAAAAAGCACTTAACATTTTTCATGCATAGTCACACTTTTTAGATGAAAGCATTAGAAAATGCTTGTTATGGTTTTTGACATGTTAATATCAGAATATTTTCTTACAGACCAGTAGTTTAAGGAATAGCACAGATTTGAAGGCTTAAATGAAAGAATGAATGAATTTGACAGGATGGAATGTAGTTCCATGTCACCAATGACCCGAGCTTGCATGTAAGGGTTAAATAGATCTAGCCTACATCTCTCAAAATTAACCTTAAGAATTACATACTGCCAAGACAAGTGGTTAGCCAAGAAATGCTAGTAGCTAGCCTTGGATTCTAGTGGCCAGCCTAGGATTGCTAATGATTAGCAGTGGGTTATATAGCCACAGGGTGTCAGGTAAAGAGCATGGGTTACCAGGCTTGTCGAATGAATAGCCAATGGCTCAGTGAGTGGACAGCTCACCTCAGACACTGTGTGTCAGTTGCCACAGATGGCCTGTCAGTGACTAAATCATAGTCTGAATTTTGATACTTTCTCTGCACCATATCCTCATGTTGTCTCTTACTTGCTATGTTGTTTTATGTTTAATAGTCTTGTATATTGTCTGACGGCCTAATAAAATATTAAGAAAAATTTGAGTTGTATTCCATAAAGCAGTGGCTCACAAACCTTTGTTCCACTGTAGAGGCTGGAAAAAATCAATTCCTGACTTAGTTGCATTTCTGTGAATTGGTAACAACACTAGAGAAAGGATCCGCATTGAATTTAATTGAAATTTCATTGTGAGAAGAATAATGAGCTGCACATTTCTTTTCACCATGTTTCTGATTAGTTTCTGATGCAAAATGCAAGTTAAATTTTGCATGAACTGCCAACTTCACACAAAAAAAACTTGAACACATTTTCTCAGTGAGCATCATCTGTTTTCTTTTACTCTTCTTTTACTGCAGTGTAGAAACATAATGTAATCTGTGTTTGATAGGCAGGCTCCAGCTCCAGCTCCAGTGCAACCCTTACAGATAAGTGGTATAGATAATGGACGGGTGGATGTGTTTGACAGGTCATAATGTCGTGTTCAATTTGCTTTACCTAAAGCACAACCCCCCACCCCCCCACAACACAACATCAAAGTGATGAAGATAGACCATCAGTAATGTCATAGACATTTACCAGAGTGTCTCCTTGTGAATAACTGAGGTGTGTGTAGTCAGAGATGATGATGGCCAGAAGATAGGTTGACATTTTCTTGGTGGGCTCAAACTTGGTCTTTGTCACAGCAATTCCATCAATAGTAGTGTTAACAATTTCTGAAAAGAGCACAGACACACAGTTGAACCGACTCAAACAACTGGATTTAAGTTAAAATGACACATTTACATTTTGGAAAAAAGATTCTAGGAGAATTATAACTGTTACCTCAGACAGCAGATTCTGAGATTACTTTTCCAGATGTTGACCTCATTCTCTGAAATGTTTTCCTCATTTAATATGAACATCTGATGTGTAAAATTATGCACACCAAAAAGCCACAACTTTAAAACCAGTTGCAGCACATAGTGTATTCAGAAAGTACATGGACATGTTTAAACTATGACTCAGTTATCTTTTTAATCTGGTCTAAAACTAACAGCATAGGTGACATTCTCAATCACCTGAGAAGGAGTTACTCTCCTTTTTCTCTTTACATTTCACACTGATGCTTGAGCATCACACTCATCAAATGTTTGCTGTCAAATACCCTGTTTACTGACAAGTTTTGCATAGATCTAAATGCAGATGTCACTTGAGTCACAATGAACCCTCTTTCACAGTCACTTAAATCTTTTCCTCTGTCCATCTTGATGCAAAATCAGAACCACCTGAGCCTGCCCAGCGTTTTTACACATCACAAAGCATGCTAGATGTTGACTGCTTAATTGTACCATGTGTGGAAGCATCTACATTTGTTATGTTGCAGCATCAGCTCTGCTAAGTGGCGCACTATGCAGCGGTTGCGTATGTAAATTTGCCGAAGTAAAAAAATAAAATAAAATAAATAAATAAAAAAGAACTTTAATCAGGAGACTATCCTCCCAAAAACAAGCGGATCAGTCATTTCAGAACATATCCCAAGATAAAATTTGTAGTAATTATTACTGTAGGGTGCAAAGGAGAAATAGATAGCTGAAGCCACAGAGTCTGCAGGAGGGTGGATGGATGGACCAACATAATGTCAGTATCATGGGAGAGTGCTGTTAATTTCCTACTGACAGTCAATGTTTCCCCACTAACCTTAACTGTAGCCACATAAAATCAGAAAACACTTTCTATTTTGGAAACATGCTTATATGTCATTCTGGAAGGCATGGACCAACAACGTATTGTGTTGTCTCATTTGAATTTTGATGCATGCATACACTTACCTTTCTCCATGCCATTGGACAGGGCTACAGTTCCAGGAGGGTGAATGAGAGTAATATAGAAAACAGCTTTCATTGCTGGCTCATCGAAACAAGGGAAGACTTTTCTGGCGTGAGTTGGATGCATCTGAGAGGTTGCAACAATCCTGTGAATGATCAGAACACCATAAAAGCAAAAACTAATGAAATTATGGATATAGTGTGACACCGAATGAAGGACTCACTTCCGGACCCCATCTTCTTGATATTCACTCCTATAAAAACCTGCTAAGTCATCAGCTAGTTCTCCAGTGAACTCAGTGTACAGCTGATACTTCTGTCCCTGAGTTAATTTATTGTTCAGCTGGGTGATGAGATACTGGGTCTTAGGCTGCATCCAGGAGGACACAATACTGGGAGCAGACCCACCACCTGGACAAGAAGTAGAAAAGAAAAAAAAAAAAAAACGTTAAAGTACAAGTAAGTATTAACCAGAGACATTAGGCAGGTGTTTTCATCACTGATGAACAGTAAACTGCTGTAAAATGTTTATAATGCAGTAAGAATATATATGTAACATAAAATCAAATTGAACTGCTCCTTTAAAAATCATTTTTTATTTCTTTATTTGTTTGTTTTGGTGACAATTGGCTGAAATCTAAAAGCAACAAGTCTGAAACAGCTGATTCTACCTTTAAAACAACACAATGCTGAGTCTGTTTGTTAATTTTGCAATAGAGTTATGCAAATGACAAGTGTGGTAGAAGTGGTAAATAACCTTAACTACAAAATAAGTGTGAAACATGAATATTGAGGAGATGACTCTCTCACTCTGTTTGTGAAGTGTACCTGAAGCGATGAGACTGACAATGTGTGCATTGTTCAGTTTGGTGTAGCTGAGTTTGTTGGAGTGGATCAGGATCAGTTCTGTTTCATCCACACACTCAAACTCCACAGTGGAGTGTCCTGGTGAATGCATGGAAACAGCAAATACAGACTAATCATAAAACAAAGAAATCATAATCTCTCTAAAAACTAGAAGATAAAAGCAGTTGAAACAGTACATCATAGATGGTGCATTAAGATACAGAAAAATAAACTCCATTAATATTTTAAATTAGAAATGTTGGAATCCAGAAATGAGCTTAAGTAGAGGTGGATATGTAGATGTGTAGAAGTGAGTAACTCGTCATCATCTAAAAAATGATTTTAGTTCTCATTTATCAGTCATCTGATTAATCTTCATAAATTATTGTTGGGAGATCATGGTATGTTATATTATGATGCACTGATGTACATTGTTTTATGTGAGGTCATTTGGGTCGGGAGCCATTTAGAATTTTTTTCACATATTTGCATTATGTCATATATTTATTATGTTTTTTGTTCAAGTCTGTGCTCTGTGCTTCACCTGGCGACAAATACAACAAAAACAGTTGTCCTTAGGACAAGTACACTGAAGCTGAGACAGAATTATTTTTAATTTCTGTATTTCTTTGTTTATTAATCCACATCCCGCATCCCCCTGTGCCATTCATTCTGCCTTCACCTGCCTGCATCCCTCCTGCCTCCTCTGTCCTTGTCACCTCTCACCTTTCCCTCATCTTCATCTCCATTAGAAGAACAACCTTTTCCCAGCCTCTGAGTCTGTTTTTTTAGTCCAGTAACAACAAGACTTTTGTTAGTGTTTTTAACACTAAACCGCAAATGTGACAGTGCAGATGTGTTTCAGAGATTTGTCCCCATTGGCTGATGAGTTTTTGAGTGACAGCTCAGCGCCCACTCACTACTGGATTCCTTCAAAATTAATAATGTATGTACTGATCAGACGTTGATCAGATATATGTCATATACATGTCTGACAACACCAGAACTTAAACCTGCAGGGTACAGAATTTTCATACAGATAAAAATGAATTGTTACTTTTTACCTTACACCATATCTTCTCTCTCGACTGCTCTAATGCTCAAACAGTCACTCTGTGATTTTAACAAAATGTTTACTAAGCAGGAGCTGAACCAGTAACTACATATATAATATAAACTGAACAGACGAAGAACAGATATGTGAAAAGCCAATGATCCTGGCAGGAGCAGATAACAATACTGAAAGGCCACCAGGGAGCAGTAAGACGCCACTGTGAGATGACATAAAGCTTTTACCAAGTTTCATTTAGCCTTACCCCACACAGACACACACACGCTAACTTTTCACCACGTGCACAAACACTCCAGCCCAATAGAAGAAAGTCAGGAAAAGAATCTATTGTTTTTTACCTTTTCCACCAATAATCTAGGCAATGAGAGACCACAGTTAAATTCAAGTCATGACTGAAAACTAAATGCCATCAGCAGAAGCATAAAGAATGTATATTTCCCCAGAACATCTAATCTTACAGACCTTTCTATAAGGGGAGATTGCTCTACTGGAGGTTGCTGAGACACAAAAAGTGACAGAGGAGTACGCAGTAAATAAGCAGCACAGTTAATCACCTGTAAAGATGTAGAGGCCGGTGTTTGGGTCAGGCCTGAGACGAGGCCACAGGGTGATGTTGTAAGAGACAGGGACCAAAGCAGTGGGCAGCCGATAGCTAAGTGGAATAAACACAAGGACCACTGAATACATAGCAACACACATTACACTGGCATGCAGGGTATACAATCTACTGTGAAACCAGTGTATTTCAGAGACCAGTCTGACTCCATCATGTATCATCATTCATATTTTTTAGAAAAATCCCATACTGTGAGTATCTTGTGGGGATTTTTTTTTTTTAGGGATGCTCTGATACCACTTTTTTTCAAACAGATACGATACCGATACCTGGATCTTAGTGCTTGCCGATACCGAGTACCGATACGAGTACTTATTAATGCCATTACACTTCATAGATTTACTTGAAAACATGTTTTATTTTCATCAGATATTGTTTCATTCTCTGGCTGTAAGAAATTGTTGTGACTGACATTTGAACATTTCATTATATATGACACTGTCACACATTATACTCAAATAGAAGTACTGTTAAAGTACTGTTATTGACATTTTAGCATTCAACTGCATCTTTTTTTAACAAACAGAATATCTTCAAGGCAGGAGTAGGCTAAGGCAGAATGTTTAAAATGTCCAACTATTTTCCATCTGACTGCCACAGCATCAGCCACGCTCCTGCTGTGCTAAAAGCCCCTCATTAACAGCCAGCTAGCTGGAGGGTGCAACACACGGCAGGCTCGGGAGTCCAGCATCACTCATGGCTTTGATCGTGTTTTTTGCATTATCATGTAGCACAACATGAACAGAACTTTTAGGGACCCCCATGTCTGAAGCATGTCATCCAGCACACCTAAACTGTTTTGCATGCAGGACGACTCTTCGCGGATTAAAATCCTCGTCAATCTGCTGTGCAGTTAAACTGATGAGGGACACCGGGCTAACGCTGTTCGTCCAAATATCAGTGGTGAAGCTGAGGGCCGAAATGTCCTGCAACAGGCTGCAGATGTGCCTCTTCACAAAGTCGTGTAGGTTTGGCAACACTGTCAGTGATGTGGTGTCGGGTAGGGGTCTCATACCTCAGCTCCAGTACGCTGAGAAGACGTCTAAATCCCATATTATCAACAACCGACAATGGCTGGTCATCAAGAGCAATGTACTGGGTCAGAGCCTCTGTTATTTTCACTGCACGTGGGTTGTCTCTTAACATCTTCTCCCTCTTCTCCAGAGTTTGCTGCAAAGTTGGTTGTTGCTGTTTGCCATTATTAGCAAACGCTTTGAACTCGGTGTCGTGTTGGTTTTTTAGATGTTTTATCAGAGCATAATTTGCAGTCTGCTTTACTTTAGTCACCATCATCCACTTTGAAATACCTCCACACCGCCAACATTGCTCCTCCTAGCTCTCAATTAGCACCTGACCCTCCAAGTGAAGGTCACGCTGCCGTAAAGTGGTATCGGGCTGGGCCTGTGGTGGTACACTTTTACGAGTATGAGTACAGGAACAGGGTATCGGACCCGATACCCGATAATGGTATCGGTATCGGTGCATCCCTATTTTTTTATCGCCAAGCCCAAGTATGTAGGTCTCACATTTACTAAACTTATCATCATCCTCTGATAAAAGTCCAACATAAGTAACATATGTAACATAAGTTTTGCCTTCAAAACAGCCCATATGAATGTTAGTGTGAGACTGTGGTCATTGTTAAATAAACATATTTTGGTTAAAGCTGTAGAGAACCTCTGTGGTCAGGGTTAAATGAAGTCATCATTGATGTTGGCGGGAAACATAGAATATGAACTCTAGTCTGTGCTGTAACACCATCTACTGACAGGCAGCTGTCATAATTCACAGGTCACTGTTAAAGACGTATGTGAATATATGAACAATAATGTTTTTCTGGTGAGGGCTGTCTCTGACTGCAATTGGTGATGTTCCCCATTACATCTCAAATTGGCATAACTTTTTAAACTTTTAACTGAAATATTTCAGTCTCTCACATGCCTCCACATTTCTCTTCACATTCACTTTATAATGCCTTTATTCCCATCAAATCAATACAATGTTTAATGATACTTTATGTCAGTTTAGGTGTGAGTTAATGTGCTGATCCATCCTTCAACAACGACTGGTGAACAACCATAGATAACATAATCCTGTACAATGACTGAAACACAACAACTTATTAATGTAATTACATATTACACATATCATAGTCTAATCTACAGTCCGTCCACCCATCCACCAGCTGTACTGCTTATCAAATTCTGATGCTATTGACAAAAAACCTCTGTAGGTGCTGTGGTTCAGCCAGTTTAGCTTTAACATAGAGTTTCAGTGTGTGTTTCACCAACTTCATTTCACACCATTTTTCCACTGTCTTGTGAGCCACACTGGATCTGTCTATATTATTACCCTCCCAAGACACACAGGTGTCAGACGTTTGGTGAAACCAGTGTCCTACCTGTCCCACGGAGCTGTGAAATAGTCTCCTGTCAGGGCAAGAGTCCACAAAGTAACAATGGTTGCTACGGAGACCAGGGCTAAGACCACAAACAGAATGCACAGCCTGCTGACTCTGCAGCATTTCCCCATGGCCTAACAAACAGCAGACGGCGGACAGATTCCCACAGATGGATCACAGGTGAATCACTGAGAGGAAATCCACCAGCTGACTGACTGAAACTATAATGTCTGGTTTATCAGGTCTCTGACCTTCTGCAGAAGTAACTGTCACCTTTTAACTGCTGTACCACACTACCCTGCACACCTCCTTTAACACACACACACACACACACACACACACACACACACACACACACACACACACACAGGGATGTGTGATGAATTATTTACAGTAATATTTGGAGGACATTATAAAATGTGATGTTATGTGGTTATAAAAACCTGGCTGATAAGAGTAGAAGTGGGTATGAAATTTACAGTTTTATTGTCTTTGTCTCACAGTGTTCATGGGTCAAACATTTAGTGCTGCAATTTCAGAACATAAAAGCACATTTATGAGGGAACATAATCAGTCAGTGCAGATAATAACTGGATATGGGAACATTAACATTAACCAAAAATACATACATACAACAGTCAATTCTTAATAGATGTGTTATTTTCAGTCTCAAATCTAAAAATGTTCAGTGTCAGCACAAGCTGGACAGATAGATGAACCCTATCACAGTTCTTTTGCTCATTCAGAGTTACATGCTGATAGCAGCCAGTCATCATAATAAGAAAAAATATAAAACTCTTGCAAATTCTGAACAATAAATAAAAGAATGTCTTCAAACTGGATGTTATTGAATGTCTTCAATAACATCCAGTTTTATCAGTATCATTAAGTAATATTCTGTATTAGGACAAGAAATATCTTAAACATTAATTCTTAATAAGGAGGGGCTGTGTTAAAAAAAAAAAACATTTTAAGGGGTGAATATTAAATACAGAGGAAAAATATGGTGTAAAAATACAGTTTCTTTCAGTCAGTTCATTTTGATGTGAGGCCAAAGAGGACACGTTTATGTGCTGGCTTAGATTTAAAACATAGTCAGTTAATGCTGTGATTACAAGATGACTAAATAATTATCCCAAAATTACCAGAAAACATTTTGTGAGAACAGGCTTTAAAAGCATTGACACTCTTTTCTGATCATCACTAAACTGTTATTTTGTCATTTCAAGGATTAAAGTAGATTATATTTAAAACTGATATGAAAAATAAAAAAACCTCTTTATTCAAGTCCTCTCTGGCCCTGTATCCAACTTTAATTATCAAAATTAATTTGTACATTTCAACTTTCAAGGATATCAAATACATTGTTATTCTAACTTAATTTTAACCACACAGAGGTACAGTACAACAAAGGCTTAGCAAGCAAAGTTGTGTTAAATCTTCTCTTCCTCAAAGCAAAATTTATTTTGATGAAAAAAGAACATTTTGAAAATGTGTGAAATAAATAAAGCTCTAGAACACTGGCTTCGTTTCATCCCTGAACCAATTCAGAACATTCTGCTTGTTCTCTGCAATCCATTTTATGTTGGCGGTGGTTCTCTCAATGGACTGATCCACTGCCAGGGTACCAGAGCCGAAACCCACCTCAGCATTATCTTCCTTGAACTGCTTCAGCTGTCACAACAAACAAAACATAAAATGAGCATGTTGTTGGGGGAAGTGATGCAGTCTGACGTCAGTCAGCACAAATCTGTCAAGCTTTATGTTATCACATGGCACATATGGTGGATGATTTACTGCTCTGAAGATCATTTTTCATACAATAGCTTCTTGATTTCAGATTGAGGTATGCAAAAAGAACGGTCTTCATTTCAAGCTATTAACTATTAGATTTTACCCCACAACCCACAGGACCCAAAGGATCCACTGACACCACAGGACAAACCTCAGAGGTCCTGGTCCATGCCCTGATGGATTAGAGTAGCATGAGGGGAAGGTGTGCAATGTAAGACTGTGTGTTGCATAACAATTCACCTCTCAACAATAATTTCACAGATTTCCAGCAACTGCTTCATTTCTGAGGAGTGAAAATGATGAGCTAATATGATAAGGTGGGAAAGGGTGAAATCCATGTTGGTCACAACAGTTGAGTGTCTATGAATGATTCTACTCTCTGGAGGTTCTAATTAAGTGTAGACAAAACTTCTTGTGTATTAAACCTTTGAATTCATTGAAATCAGTTGAGAGAAGTATACGTAATAGTAATTTTCATTCAGAAAAACTGTGGCTCCCATGTTTACTCATATTTGTTTACAGGTCTGTTTTGGGCGGCTGTCGCTGAGGGGGTAGAGTGGTCGCCCACCAACCAGAAGGTCAGTGGTTCAATCCTTGGCTCCTCCAGTCCGCACGTCAAAGTATCATTGGGCAACATACTGAACCTGGTCATTAAAAATTATTCTGAATCTGACTCTTTGCATTAAATGAAAAACTCCACTAAAGTGAGTTGAGACATTAAATTGATTCTAAAGTTGTAGACTTGGACTGGTGCCTGGTCACTGGTGCCTTGAGACCAGAATATGACTTAAGACTTGGTCTCACCTGATGTTATCCACATCTGATAGAGTATCATAACAAAATGAACCAATCTGGAATCACACTCTAAAAGTCTTAAAAGATGAAAATCTCTCAAAGTAGAAATAAATCTGTATGAGATTCTGTGTAAAAATGGGCAAAAGTCATTTAATAAAAACTGTGAAAAGATTTGAAACAAATGTTTAGACTGTCTCACCTGTTGAAGCTCAAATTCAGTGGAAAAACGTTTAGTGACTCCATTGATGAGGTTGGAGAAAGAGAATGATCCACCACCATACCTGTGAGAGAAAACCAAGACATGATGGATCAGGACCAGTTTACAGCAGCAGCTGTTCACAGGACAGTGAACTTTTATTGAAGAATCCTCTTTCTGATCACTGAGAGAGTCAGCTGTGACATTAACTGAATTTCTACAAGACACAGTCAATTGAAGGAACTGTGACAAAGACTTTTTTTTTTTACCATCTGTTGTAAATATATACATCTTTTACTTATATATTTTAAGATTGACTTGACTTCAGTTCAGTAAAGATATACCTGGTAAAACTGTTGTCCTGGTCAGATTAGAAGACAGGTAGGGAAACAAGACGATAAGCACAGGACATCAGCTGGAGTTAAGATGACTTTGACTACATTTTGCCTTCAGAGCTCTGTTAAGGTCTTAATGGAGAGTAGAGTAACCAACTGCTCTGGCTTGAAACTGTTTTTCCTCTCTACTTACTTTTACACTGGTTGTCTTGAAGGTCAAACTTACAAAGAAAGTCAGACCAAATTACTTTATGCCCATCTGTCAAAGATTCTGTGTGTGAAGTTAAAATAAAGAGGATCTATGAAACATCTGATACTGCTTGTTGCACTATTTGTCCAAAAGATAAAAATCTACATTAGAATAACAGAAACTACCAGTGAAAAAATTCATGTAGCCTACTGGTTTAATGCATCTATGAAGAAATTATTCTCAGCACCATGTTACACTCAGACTCCAGTTTATGAGTCAAGATCAAAGGTCATCTGAGATAATCTGAATTATACTTGACATGCTCAGTCAATAAAAGATGACTGATAATAAACCTGACTGTAAAACTGTCTATCTGCTATTATACGATTATGTAAAATGAATCTTTTAAAATGTAACTGTGCTTGTGTTACCCAACACACCATATATCTGCAACAACCTTTTACTCAGAGCTGTAAAGCCTATTTCAGTGATTTTTACATTGCCAATATGTAATGTTGAGCAGACTTTTAAAAACTTTACAGATGACATGTGTCAATGCAATTCAGTGACGTTAGCAATAAAAAACGTTTGTGTTGTACTCACTGAGTGAAAATGTATGACCATCGAGCCCTGACAAAGTCCCATGCCAGAGACTGACCAATCACATTGTTAGCTATGTAGACAATGGTGGAGGTGGCATCCTGCTTTCGGATCATTTTTGGATCCAGAGTGTACTCTAGGTACCTGAGAGGGAAAAGCGGGACAGATGGCAGGGTTTATGTGTGTACTGGTCAGTAATTGTCAATTATACTGTACAGCTGCATGTACAAAGTTGTCTGTGAGCTGACCTGTTGAGCAGCCAGGGCTGCTTAGTGCAGGCCAGGGCAGAACGGAGTTTGTCAGCTTCAGTAGCAATGGTGGCATTCTTAAACTGTGACCAAGCAAACTCCCACTCATTAGCGCCACTTGCTGCAATGGCATTACAGTACACAGTGGAACGTAGGTTGGGGTGGATCCTGAAGAAAGACAACATCACCACAGATAATGCAGAAGGTTTCACTTTAAGAACAATAAATAGTGGTTAAAGTAAGGGATAAGACATATGTTACACTCACTGATTGTTGTTTGTGTCCATCCATTGTTTGAACCATGTCTTGGCCAGATTTTGGCATTCCTCGAGGCCTGTCCTGCAGGCCAGGCTGATAGCATTCACCTGGTTGTACCTCAAGGAAGGAGAAACGGGGAGACAAAGAGTATTAACAGGAGCCTGAGAGGAAATTGTGAAGAGTATGGGAACAAAGGAAGGAGGAATAAGATGAAGTAAAACAGAGGTGTCTGTTGTGGTCTTTATTCTAACAGGCTAAGAAGTAAGCTTTATTCCTCTCTAAATAAAACCATACTTAAGACTAATCTAAACAGCACCTGGTCTCTTCACAGTTAGCTGTGCAATGGTCAACATTATTTGTAAAATGCATCATACATAACAGTAATAAACTGAAAATATTTTGCACTGTATTACAATATGTTGTTCAGTTATGACAATTTCAGAAAGGAGGATGAAACATTTAATATACGTTTTACTGCTAAAGTGTTTTCATTGTTAAATATTGTACCTCTTTAATGTAATGAACAACACTGGGTACATTTCCTTACACAATGGAACAAAGCCCTGTTTCCTGAAAGTATCCCAATGCAAAAATGATTTCACTAAGATGACCTAAAGGATTGACTCTTGGCTAACTTGTAATGGGTCAAAAATAATTTTAATCTTTGTTTTGCAGTTGCAAAACAGTTATGTGACTTTCTACAGGACAATTGTTTATTTGAGGATTTTCAGTCAGGATTGCATCACATTACAGAGACAGGCACTTGTGAAAGCTTGTCTCTGTACTTATCTTGTTAGATTTTAGTGCAGCTTTTGGTATGATTGACCATCACATCCTTTTATGGAGACTGGAGCATTTTATTGGCATTAAAGGAATCGCACTAAACTGGTTTAAGTCTAATCTATCTGATTAGGCTTCAGTTTGTACATGTTGATGGCAATTCCTCAATGTACACAAAAGTTAGACATGGAGTTCAACAAGGTTCAGTGCTTGGAGCAATTCTTTTCACTTTGTATATGCTTCCCTTGGGCAACAATATCAGGAATAACTCCATAAACTTCCATTGTTATGCAGATGATACACAACTATATTTGGCAATGAAGCCTATTGAAACCAATCAGTTAGCCAAACTTCAGGCATGCCTTAGGGAAATTAAGACTTGGATGACCAGCATCTTTCTACTATTGAACTACTTCGTCCCAAACACATCAGAAATACATTTTCTAATGATGCAGTTATGCTAGATGGCATTGCCCTGGTCTCCAGCTCCAGTCCTTTAGCTCCCACATAAAACAAACTTCAAGGACTGACTTCTTTCACCAGCATAATATTACCAAAAACAGAAAGACAGACATTTTCTGTCTCAAAAGGATGCTGAAAACTAGTCTGTGCATTTGTTACTTCCAGGCTGGACTACTGTAATTCATTATTATCAGGCTTCCCCAACAAGTCTCTAAAGACTCAGCAGTTGGACCAAAATTCTGCAGCCACAACTTTGGTCCTAGAAGCAGACACCCTCTGCACTTTTAAGAGTAGGCTTAAAACTTTCCTTTTTGCTAAAGCTTATTGTTAGGGTTGACTCAGGCATGCTTGCATCATCCTTTAGTTGCTGCTTGCTGCTATAGGCCTAGACTGCTGGGGGATTTTCCATGATGCACTGAACTTCTTTCTCCACTCTCTGTCTGTCTCTCTGTCTCTCTCAGTATGGATTCAAATCCCATAAATACATGTTACTAACTTGATGTCTTCCCTTTCCTGTAGTTTCATCTCTCTATCTCCTCTTCTGTCACTTTCTGCAGGTATTTCTTCCTCCAGAGCTGTAGAGTCTGATCTGTGATTACTGCTACTATTGCATTTACAACCTTAATTGTCATTACTATTATGACCTCTTTTGTATTATTGATACCACTTTACATTTTTTGGAATCTGCATTATGCTATATTACTATATATATATATATATATATATATTATATCTATATTTTACTATATTGCTTAATTTCCCTGAGGGAGTCACCCCAAAGGGATCAATAAAGTGTGTCTAAGTCTAAGTCTATTCTCCTGTCACTATTTTCTACTCCCCTCTCTCCCTTTCCCTCTCTCTCTCTTTTTCTCAAGGCAAGGCTGCCCACCCTGAGTCTGGTTCTTCTCAAGGTTTCTGCCTCTTAAAAGGAAGTTTTTACTTGCTACTGTCGCCTAGTGTTTGCTCAAGGTGGGAACTGTTGGGTCTCTCTCTGTAATTATAATAATCTAAAGAGTGTGGTCTAAGCCTGTTCTATATGAAAAGTGCCTTGAGATGACTTCTGTTGTGATTCAGCACTATATGAATAAAACTGAACTGAATTGAATTGAATTGGATGCACTGGGGAAATGGGATCTTGCTCATAATGTAGTGAGGGTTTCATCCAGGTTTTCCTGAATGTTTTCCTGTATGCTGACATTTGTTTCACATTAAAATGAACCCATACTGCTGTGTGAACTCATGGAACAAGAGATAAACTCTATTTAAAGTGTAACACTGGCCATCTTCTCTTTACTCACTGGTCCATGTGTCCATCAGGTACTTTGCTCCAGTTTTCAGTCAAAGTCTTGTAGTAGTTAAACAGAGGGGTGACCTGTTTCCTCAGATAATCCTAAAAACAGAGTACAGAGCAAAGGAAATCATTTCAACATTATTATTATACTGTTATTATAGTCATTGAAGTAAGTCATATGTGTTTTGGCTCTTTAGATTTGTATCCTGTAATGTTTGGCTGAGAGAAAGACAGACAGAAGCACCTGCATGGGCCCGTAAACCTCACTGCGGTCAAACATGAGGTAGAAGAAGTCCAGGTTGTTCAGGGCTGACTCCCAGGGCATATATTCTCTCTCCTTGTCCAAGTACTTGGTGGTGTTGAGGGCCAGCACTGTAGAGATGATCTTTGCTCTTTGGGGTTACAAGATTGTGAAAATCAGTGCGATATCTGAATGGGTTCTACATCTGTTCAACATTTATTCATAGTTTTACTAAAGAGGATGTTGCTACCTGGATCTTTAATAAAGTCTTTTTGGATTACTGAAGGTAACAAACAAGTCAAACAGTTTCTTCTCCATCTGATCCATGATGGTTGTCTTCATTACTGTCATCAACTATATGTGATAGTGTATCAGCAGGAATTACCTGGCCAGGTTGAAGGCATCATCTACCAACTGAGCTCTGTTGATCACTGGAATAAGCTTGAAAAACAAGATTAACAGCCCTGTTATTCCTCCTCCTAACATTTCAGATCAAGAAGCATGTTCACAGGAAGGCAGCAGTCATGTATTACTCTTAATTCACTTAATTCCAGCATGTATCAGACAGCTGTGTCCTACCTGATGATTGGTGCTCAGACCATTGAGCAGTCTGCCCCAGTTTTCTTCATCATAGTTGACTCTGTAGTAGCCCACAACATTGAGGTTGGCCAGCACCCACTCAGTCCCTAATGCCTTCATCGCATCATTTGTGGCTGCAGAGGACAGGGAGGTCAGAGTCAGTCACTGTTGTCATGCATTAAGAAAATTTAAGATTCTAAATTCATTCTATTCTTATTCACTATTCAGTGTTTGCTCATTATTTGTCTTCTGGAAGTGATTTCCTGCAGACTAATCAAACAACAACAAGGATGGCTTTATTGTATGAAATGTCAAAGCAAAGACACAAGTAGACACAAATTCACTCTCCCCTTTGTATGATTCTTATGTTTGATACACACCTATGAAATCTCATAAACTTCAGATAAAGGAGGAAAATGGAGGGAGACTGGAAACAAATAACAAAGGCCTGACCATGAGGACTCCTTCTAAGTGGCACTAAAAGTTCCTCACTGGTGTATTGGACTAAGTGCAACAGGACCACATGTTGGTAAACATTGAGAGATAATGGAAAAGGAGCTGATGCTGGATAGCCACTAGCAACATGAAGACAGGGAAAAAGAAATGGTTCCAGTTGAAAGTAAATCAGAATATAGGGAGGGACAGGAAGATGTTGAATCTTATCTTGAGAGACTGCAAACAAAGCGGCTGATGAAAAGATGGTCAGTGTGTTTCTGATGGTAATAAGAGCAAAAGTCTTCTGGAAAACCTGATCTCACCAGAGAATCTCAGAGTTTCTCAAAGTTTCTCTAATCAAGGCCCTCAGCCAACATTACAAACCAGAACCTCTCATCATGTGATTCAGATTTCAGAAAAGAAACCAGGAGGATGAACAGGAGGTAAAACAGAGATCAAGGTAATGTCCATGAACACCTGTGATACAACATTGTCAGTGGAACACATTAGAGTCACCTGATTTCCCCCTTAGCCAATAAGGTGACTGGACAGCTCCAGTCTTCATCCATTTGATTGGAACGATCCACTCATAGCTAGATAGAAATAAAAATAAAAATAGAAAAAATAAAGTTTTGGCATGTGTAAATACCTATTTTAAAGAGTATATTCTAGACCTCTGTATGAAAAGTGCCCTGAGATGACTTTTGTTGTATTTCAGTGCTATATAAATAAAATTTAATTGAATTGATTATGTTAGTGAAAATGTTAGAAATAATGATAGTAGTGTAGAAAGTGATGTTAACCATAAAGTCAGTGGTAATAATGGTAAAGAGTATCAGTGATGTTATGGACAACATATAAGGAAAGAGCAACAGAAAGGTGATGTACATACTTGAAGGGAGATGGAGCTGTGACTTCAGAGTCGGGATCCAGGAGAAAGTGTTTCTGGGATACGACCCCAGTTTTAGTATCTATGGTAACCACAGGAAAGCCCATCTGCAGCACCCAGGTGTTCATGATGTTATGGACAGTGTCAGGGAGTTCAGTACCATTAGCATCTACAGCCTGTGGAAAAATTATGTTCACAGTGGGTCGGAGTGTCCTGGATATCCTTGTGCACAAACACTAAATGTAAAGTATCTATAGAAGAGGACAAACCATCTGTAAATGTTTCCATAGGTCTGTGTAGACTGCATTGCCAAACGCAAATTCAGATAGGTAGGTCTGCAGGAAGGAAAGAGAAAACAGAGAGATGTTATTTTTTCTGGAGGAGTTTCTGCTTAGTTTGCTGAATGAGGAGAAGTGGAGTGAAATCATTTTCATATTAATCCCCACCCCCACCCCCCCACCCCAAAAAAAGTATGCAAATGAAATTGAAAAGATGTTCTGTTTGTACTGCAGTTCAAAAGCCTCCGTTCTACCCCAGCATCCACATGTTGGCTCTTAGCCTAAGTTTCCTACTCCCCTCACTCCCCCCACTCTCCACACTCCTCACATTACTGTCACTCACCTCACTTTTTTCCAGCCATGTACAACAATCCGATAACTGTGTAAGATAAGAAGTTTTTGTGTTTTAGTGAATATTGTGAGTCTCAGTGAGGTCCTTACCCTGAGTCCCATTGTGAAGACCTCTTCAGTTAGGAAATCTGACAACATCCTCAGAACAGATGCTCCCTGAGAATGAACAAACTCATTTGAAATGTTTTTCAAGATCAACTGAAGGATCTGTGTTTAAGAGATACTGTGATGCATCAATACAGAATTTAAAAGAAAAATAGCCAGAACCTGGGTTGATTGATTTTAGGAAAGATGAGATAAGTGTTCTGCTGCTGTTCAGGTCTGTATGTGTGTGTGTGTGTGTGTGTGTGTGTGTTACCTTGCTGTATGAGATGGCATCAAACAGCTCACTGATCTGTGCGGGTTTCTGGATGTCCTCTTCTTTAGAGGACAGCGGGTGAGAGGAGGCCAGGGCATCGACAGCAAACACCCTGTGCACGTCACCGAGCACAATAAGGTCTTTCTGTCATGAGACAAACCAGACAGCATGTCAATACTCCACCAGTCACTGTCACCATCATCTGTCATTCAACTATTTAGACTTCGGGAGGAAAGTCCTCACCACATTCCAGTCTGGTTCAGCTTCGTGTGCTCCCAGGTACTCAACATAAGATGCAAAGCCTTCATTCAGCCACAAGTCATTCCACCACCTCAGGGTCACCAGATTACCAAACCACTAAAGAACAGCACGTAGAAAAGGTGTGAAAGCTGTGCTAAGAAAAAGTACAAATAAATAAGACATAAGCAGCGTCCTGCTGCCCATGTCATGAGTCCTTGGACAAGGCCTGGACTTCTGTTATGAGACATGACATATTTGAGATATAACATCCTAAAAACTCTCTGAACTCGACCTCGAGTTTGAAGCTAGAAGAACTTCTCTTTCAAGGTTATGAAGAATTATTACTGAATTTAAACCTAAGCTAATAACAACATTCAGAAGTGACCACCATGTAACAGACAGTGTGATTGCAGTGCTGAAACCTAACCATGTGAGCCAGTTCATGAGCAATGATGGTAGCAATCCTTTGTTTGTTGGAGTTGGAGGAGAACTCTTTATCATAGAGCAGCGCTGTCTCTCTGTATGTGATCAGACCCCAGTTCTCCATGGCTCCAGCATTAAAGTCTGGGAGAGCAATCTGATCTGCATTGGGACAGAGAATGTTTGTGATTTATTACTGCAGCGAGTTAAACTGTGACACAGAGAGGACTGCCCAGAATAAGGACTTGAGCATATAAGGGTGCTGTAAAAAAAAAATAATAAAAAAAAATTCAAGGAAATGTACTGCATGAGCCAGCCAACATGAGATGAAGACAGATTACAGCTATCACAAAAGACTTTATAACAAGTTATTAGTTTTATCTGTATGTGATCTCTGATCCTCTTCCCAAATCCTGTCGTAAAAATTCAGACTGAAAGATACAAGCATCCTTGTGATTAGCACAAAAGTCATCAATAAATCAATCAATAAATGAAAAGAGTCAACATGAGCGTTTTATATGGTTTTCAAAAAGCCTGATGCAACTGTTTTTCTGGAAGTGGCTGCCAACGTCTCAGTCTATAACCATAAAAGCACACATGATGGTAATAACTTGACTGCAATAACTACTGACCACTGAGGTTACATCAGAGGATTACGTGTCATCAGTGGTTGGTATACTGCATGTACACTCATGGAGAAGAAAATGAAAAGTATTCAGGCAACAAATTCGATAGGCACATTCAAAAAGGAGGGTATGAAAAAAAACTATTCCCTCAGAGAAAAAAGCCTTGTACCCATCTGGCTGTACATGTACAGAGGGTTTGTAATGGTGCTTTATTAATGGGTTAAGTAAAGGAAAATTCTGGTATTTTTCAACTGTGTCTTACTCTGAACTGTGAATATGGGTCATACTAACTGACACTAACTAACACTCTGTTCTCAGACTCAAATAGAAAAACAGGTACATCAGGGAAATTAGAGGAAGCCTCCTAAAACTTTCCAAAGGCATTTTATATAAATCATTTCAAATGTATGTAAAGACAGAGAGCAGTGTGTGGCAGACTGACCAGATTTGGGCAGAGGGTAGCTGGAGTTGTAGTATTTCTCAAAGAACTTCAGGATGGGTCCAGTTTTGTTGAGGGCATACTCTCCTTGTCCAGCAGCAATAGCAGGCTTCCGGGCAAAGATACGGATCTAAACCCACATCACACAGTACACATTACTAAACAAAGATATCACACACATCACACAGTACACATTATTAAACACAGATATCACACATTACACAGGGTTAGGGTTAGGATTATCAGAAACCATAGAGCCTGTGTAGTTTTAAATTGACATCCTCTCTTTAACTGCATGCTTTTATGCTAGTATGTGTACATTTTTAATAGATGTAAAGCATCTTTAAAATTATTCTATAGTTTGTAGAATAATGAGACAATCCAGCTGGTGCTTCTCTCCGAACAATACTCATTAATTACGGTGACGTCACTTGGCTGAGTACTTGATGTAAAAGGACTATGGTAGATACCTGGGAAAATGGCTGATGATTAGAAACTCAATTTTAAAGATATCACAAAAAACTGTGCTGTCTGGAACTATTTTGTTAGTAAACTCTCTATACACAATCACACAATGATTTAAATGGATCATTTCAGATCTAAACACTATATGTGACCTATTTAGTATCATTTAAAGTAAAATAATCTGAACCAATGTGAGTTCATGGATCTGCGCTGTTGTGACACATAACTTTTCTTTAGTAAGCTGGCTGAGAAATCAGTGTCAGCCCAAGTGTCAGCCCATTTAACCCAAACACACAGGTTTCAGTCATGTACCATCTAAACAGGTGAGTTTATCAAACCCACTGATGTTAATGTCAACCAGTGCTTTTTGTGGTCAGTGTCTCAGCTTCTACTATTTAACTTTTTTCAAAGGTGGAGTCTGTCAGCTTACACCACACTTAGCTCAGTAACAAGAAACACCTGGACACAAAATGTATCAAACAGTCTGTGCTGTCAGTGAGTGAAATTGTTAACTTTCCATACAAAACGGTGAAGAAGTCTGAACACTTGAAAAGTCCTGTGATTTTGATGCTGAACCCAGACCTCTGAGTATCCAGTAAAATCATGGAAGAGACAACATTTCTTTGAGGGGTCAATTACCCAAACTCCATCTATGGTATTATTGATGAAGTCAAAGTCGCTGACGATGAATGCCAGCAGGTAGGTGGACATTTTCTCAGTTGGCTCAAAAACTGTCTTCTGCACATGTTGGTTATCGATGGTGACAGGACTTGATTCTGTAAAAGAGAATGGTTAGAACATGTTTTTGATTTTCATTATTTCTATTGCTGTTCAGGGTGACAAAGTTTACTTTCAACTTTTCAAGAGTCCATTACACTTTAACATCCTGCTGTCTTAGTTCACTCCTAAACATTCAGTTATATCTACTTGTAAAACAAAAAGTCCAGTACTTTATTCTTAATACATTCAACTGCTTATGTCTGAATCTGTGAAAATAATTCTCTCCAATTGTCATGAAAATGCAACTAACCTTTTTCCTCTCCATTGGACAGGGCTACAGTTCCACGGTCATGGATCAGAGTGATATAGAAAATAGCTTTCATTGCTGGCTCGTCGAAACAGGGGAAAGCCTTCCTGGCATCTGTTGGCTGCATCTGAGTGGTCGCAACAACCCTGACAGGAAAGACAGATGACAGATAAAGCCTGGTGTTTAAAGAAACAACTCAACATTTTTGAATTTGTTTCTGTACTTGTTTTGTTAGATCTCAGTGCTGCTTTTGATACTACTGACCATCACATCCTTTTACAGAGACTGGAGCACTTTATTGGCATTAAAGGAACGGCACTAAACTGGTTTAAGTCCTATCTATTTGATAGGCTTCAGTTTGTACATGTTAACAACTACTCCTCCATGTACACAAAAGTTAGACATGGAGTTCCACAAGGGTCAGTGCTTGGACCCATCCTCTTCACTTTGTATATGCTTGCCTTGGGCAATATTATCAGGAAACACTCCATAAAGTTCCATTGTTATGCAGATGATACACAGCTTTATTGTCAATGGAGCCTAATGAAACCAATCAGCTAGCCAAACTCCAGGCTTGCCTTAGGGACATTAAAACTTGGATGAGAAGCAATTTTTTACTATTGAACTCAGATAAAACTGAAGTCACTGTAATTGGTCCTGAACACATCAGAAATAAATTTTCTAATGATGTAGTTCCATTAGAAGGCATTGCCCTGGCTCCAGCTCCACTGTAAAGAATCTGGGAGTTATCTTTGACCAAGATATCTTTAACTCACACATAAAACAAACTTCTAGGACTGACTTCTTTCACCTAATAATATCGTAATATCGCCAAAATTAGACATTTTCTGTCTCAAAAAGATGCAGAAAAACTAGTCCATGCATTTGTTACTTCCAGGCTGGACTACTGTAATTCATTATTATCAGGCTGCCCCAACAAGTCTCTAAAGACTCTGCAGTTGATCAAAAATGCTGCAGCACGATTATTGACAGGAAATAGGAAAAGAGACCATATTTCTCCTGTTAGCTTCTCTACATTGATTCCCAGTCAAATCCAGAATAGAATTCAAAATCCTCCTCCTCACTTACAAAGCCCTTAATGGTCAGGCACCATCCTATCTTAAAGAGCTTATAGTTCCCTATAATCACACTAGAACATTGCACTCCCAGATTGCTGGTTTACTGGTGGTTCCCAGAGTTTCTAAGAGTAGAATGGGAGGCAGAGCCTTCAGTTACCAGGCTCCTCTACTGTTGGTTAACAGCTGAAATAGAAATGTGAATATGAATCACAAAATCTAGCTGAGGTGGAGACTACCTCAGCAATTAGCAAGACTCAAAATGTAAATAAGACAGTTTTGGAGTTGATCAAGTTGTTGTTGTTTTTTTTTTTTAAGCTGTGCTGAAGTTAGCACAAAGCATGTCTCTAGATAAATCTCCTTGTCTCCCAATCTCAGTTCCTTTAAGTCCAGTGAAAATTAATTTGGAGCATTTCTTATTTCTTATCATTAGCTAGGTTTCTAAACTTTCAGGACTCACTTTTGCTCTAGTTATGTTTCAAGGTGTGTTATCTGACATTAAATACTACATACTTTTTCACTCCATCCTCCATGTATTCACTCCTGTAGAAGCCTCCCAGGTCATCAGCCAGCTCTCCAGTGAATTTGGTGTAGAGGTGGTACCTGTGGCCCGTCATAAGTTTGCCATCCAGCTGCAGGACCAGGTACTGAGTCACACTCTGGAGCCAGGAGACCTTGATTAGAGGAACTCTGACTCCACTATTGACTGAGGTGAGCCTTGCCAAGTGGCCGTTTTCCAGTATGGTGTAGTTCAGTTTACTGGAGTGGATAAGAATCAGGTCAGTCTCTTCGGTGGTCTCAAACTCCACAGTGGACTCACCTGAAACAGCATGAAATACATTTTGATCAGGAGTAGTAAGAAACTTTTACTCAATCCATTTTCTCAAATTACAACTTCCTGAAAGCAGTGACTGACAAAGATGATGGCAGGGTTTAAATCTGAATCCAAGCTTTAATTATTTATATCATTCGTTGTATGGCTGAGTCACCTTGATCTGACCCATTAAAAAGAAACAATGTCCAAACCTCAGCACTTACACACATCAGTGAGCTTTTTTTCTTTGTTCTATTTGAAAAGGCTTTAAGTCCAGAAGAACCAAAAACAAAGGTAAGAAAGCTTTCTGAAAAAGTAAAGAAGATTTTGTGCATGTGTGACCTGCAGTGTCAGGAACCACTGATATCTACTATATAAAGTATTATATCTATCAAATCAGAATAAAGCCATCTGTGATCCAGTGAAAATCACGGATCTCCAAATATGGTGTCCAGAATTCACCAAAGTAAGACTTCAGATGAGTAGATCTCTGCTCAAATGACCAGAAAATATCATTCAGAAATTTGTCTGTGTAAACTAGTGGCGTAGAGACTATGGCTAACTCTCCTTTATACTCCCTGGTTAGAAGTTGTACAGTTTATTGTAGATAAAAGTTTAATGACATTACTAAACTTGTTGGACTTCTCTTCAATAGAGAAGAATTGAATTCACAAACAAATGTATTTGCAAAGTTACTGAGTCAGGGTCAGAGGTCAAGATACACTGTAATCCAACATCCTGTAAGCAGAAAGTTTCTTTATGTTTCTTCATTATCATTAATCCTCCGTCAGTCTTATCTGCATCCCTTTTCCTCTCAGGGGAATGCTGCCAAACTCCTGCTGACAGAGGCAGGCAGACCTAGACCTGGATACAGGTGAATGCAGCAACCTTGTATGAAAGAAAACCACCTGGCACCAGAGGATAAGATATAACACTCATAAAGCCTTACCAGTAAAGATATAGAGTCCAGTTGTCAGATCTGGAGTCAGTCGTGGCCACAGGGTGAGATTATAGTGGTCTGGCACCAGGTTCTTTGGCAGTCGATACTTGTCCCATGGTTCATTGGATGGAGCAAGTGTAGTAACAGGGGGTTTGGATGTTGTTCCTCCATCCGTTGGTGAGACTTGATTATTATTTTTGGCCTTTTCCTCTGAGTAAACAACAGACAGAGCTATGATAGTTGCCAGAGCTCCTGCACACAGGATAATAGAAACTATCCCAACAGGTTTACTGATGTAGAAACCTTTCCCCATGTCATCTGCCTGCACCACAGCCCCACACTAAGACAGATGCAGAGGTGGAGGGTGAACTTTTATATGAAACCATGGGTAGCATCTTCCCTCCCATTCACTGTAACAGGTAATACATTAACAGTGAGATTGTAAATTCCCACCTCACCTGGTGAAGACAGCACAGGCTCTGTCACACTGATAATTACTGACTTTTAACTCTGAATATAAAAGCTCAGAACAGAAGGTACACAGGGATAACAAAGGTTTTCAGAAGTTAATCAGAAAAAGAATGATAATCAGTTTATCTTAATGTAAAAGTTCTTCCCTTTCATCCAAAATGCAGTTTGGCTTTCTGCATTTTGTCACTGGGATATTTGAAATGTGAGCCTTTCTAACCGAAGGAATGACTGTGTAAATCACACCCACACTTTACAGAGAAATAGCTTTCAAAGGGGTAGTTGACATTTTGGAAAATATGGTTATTTGTTTTCCTCAGGCACTTTTTAACACACAGAGTACCCCTTCATTTTTCAAAAACAGACATGTAATGATTTACATTTAGCAGAAACCATGATGTCTCTCTAACCTCAACCATCATGCTTCTGTCACCTAACCCTAAAAACAGATGGACCTCTGGATACAAACCCCGGTATCTGCTGTGACAGTCACTCCTGGTGACTCCACAGCTGTGAATAAATGTAACACTTAATTCATTCAAAAATATGCTACAGCAGAAAACACTGGACGTCTGCACATCTGACCATGTGCCTGTATGTGACAAGTTGGGGGTAAGTGTGTCTTGTTTCTAAGAGCTGGATGAGAGGATACCAACCTGCTTGTGTGGTAAATATGCAACTTGAGCCAGCAGCTGTTAGCTTAGCGCCAAGACTGGAAACAGGGACAGGTCACTCTCTGCCACAATGTTTTCATGTCATGTTGTAGTTGTCGTATATGTAGAGATAGGAATTGCATCATGATGCCCATCTTGGTGATGGGCCCACATTAAATTTATGCACCACCGATGACACATTGCATGCTGTCCCTCATGCCCCCATAGTATTATATACCCCTCCACCCCCTCCAACAACCAACACAGATGTACTTCCATTATTTCTCTGATAACCATCTGAGAAATTTTCTCTTTGCTGGTTTAGTTCAGATAACACAAGCTGCTGTCATCTACAGGAAATGAATCCTAATTTTATCAATGTATTTCTAATTTTTCTTGGCTTAGCCTTTGAAAAACCTTTGTAAATTAAATCATAAAATGTAAACTTCACTTCAGATTGCTGTATTCCCTTTGTATAGTAATCAAACATCAGAAAGCTGCTTATACTTTATCTTTAAAAGCTACATTTGCATACTTTACCACTATACAAATGGTTTTCTGTTGGTTGTTGAAATGGTAAAGCACAGCATTTGATTCATTATATTTCTTACTAAGCAAGTGAAAATAATGTTGTTCCTTCCATTCTCCATATCTCTGAGTGGTTTATCTCATGTTCTGATCTATAGTTAAATTTTAACAGAGGGGCAGTTTACCATAATCCTATAATTTTATGAACATCATTTTATTGTCACACAGCCATTAGAGGGGCGAGACGTTATGACACTGTTTGGTTCTTGTGTTGTAACAGCTGGTGTGAGCACTTTAGCAGGGATGTGGATGATGCAGGTGATTGAAGGTATGACAATCACAGCCTGTTATCATTTAAAACAGTTAGCTGCCAGCTGGTTAGCATGGTGGAGTATTTAGCAGCTGAAAACCCAAATATTAAATCAATGGAGACCAAACCATAGTTAAACAGAGAGTTTGAATGTACATTCAATTCAATTCAATTCAATTTTATTTATATAGCGCCATATCACAACAACAGTCATCTCAAGGCACTTTTCATATAGAGCAGGTCTAGACCGTACTCTTTAAAATAGGTATTTACAGAGAGAGACCCAACAAATCCCACCATGAGCAAGCACTAGGCGACAGTGGCAAGGAAAAACTTCCTTTAAGAGGCAGAAACCTCGAGCTGGACTGGACTCAGGGTGGGCGGCCTTCTGCCTCGACCGGTTGGGTTAAGAAGGAGAGAGAGAGGGGGAGAGGGGGGGAGAGGGGGTAGAGAATAGCGAAAGAAGGAACATAGCATAACACAGGTTCCATATCAGATGTAAGATGAGGCCAGTAATACAGCAGTAGTAATGATAGTAGTGATAATTCATCAGCATTCATCAGCAAAAATATATTTTAAACTAAAGCTCAGCTGTTAACCAGGTGACCATGATTTCAACAACTGTGGGTTAAACCAGAGGACAAAACCAAAAACAGAGACAGAAGACTTAGAAAGAGGCATCTCGGTCTCAGTGTCAGTTTGGATTTTATTTCGTGATGTTTTCCACCTCCACGCCTCCACAACCTCATATATATTTTCTGTATCAGAGTATAAATTTCTGCTAACTTATACAAACTGACCAAAAGTTTATTAAAGTTCTACACAATTAAAACTGATTTACTTTGTTCTCTAACAAATCAAAGTTCTAATAAACAATTTAATCATGTTTATTGAGGAGTATCTCCAAAAAGTCAACTCCCTGTAGATGTTTGTATCATCCACTATGTTACTCTGATTTATAAATGACACTCACAGATATTCTGCTTCCTTCACCTCAACAACACAATAACCTAAAGCCTTAGCCATAGCCCATAGCTCTTATTGTGGTGACAGTGAGGAACACACTGGGGTCAGCTGCAGTTCAATGTCCTCTTCAGGCCCTAAAGGACAATAAAATACAGGTACCTGTTAAAATGTGCAGCATTTCCTCAGATGTGAGAAAGATGTGGAAATGTTAAATGTACAATAAAGCAGAGGAACAGATATGAGCAGTGGTTAAAGGTTTATCTCCCATGACTCAAACTCTCCTTTAAGATAGATTGCATTATCAAAACCTTCCATGAACAGTATGTACAACACCTCATGGGGTTTTAATAGTTTCATAAGCTGTTGATGAGGGCATTTGATATGATATTGGAGTTTATAATAGAATCCAGTTAGTGAGACAACAAAGGGTCTATAAAATATCACCTTGGCTATTGTGATCCTATCTCTGGCCTTGTGTTTATCTCTGTAATATCCTGATAAAAGACTTTGATTGTCAGGTCAAAGGAAAGACCTGAAAGAGTTCAGTGACTATGCAGAAGTTAAAGTTTTATTAGTAACCATGAGAGAGAGATTGTGATAATCCAATATTTTTCAAACTACATTTAAACAGAGGTGGTTGATTATAAAGGATTAGGCTGGATTTACTCTGTGTTTAGAGCTTTCCTTCCTCAGTGGATGGAGTTTCCTCAGTTATGAAGAACCCTATGAGATGTAAAGCTCATAAAAAAGCTGGTAAAGCCTCAGACTGTATCACATGGTCCTCTGTCGAGGATTTGGCTGAAACTGAGAAATCCAGTAAGAAGACCTTGGGGGAATGGGGGATCCTGGAGTAGTAATGAGGAGGTGGTGGTCTGGGATGGTCTGTCACGAAGTGCTGCTCATGGGGGGAACTGTTGGGACAAGTGACAAATTAAGGAGTACAGTCTAGACCTGCTCTACATGAAAACTGCTCTGTCATCTCCCTGGTTGTTTCAGCAGTATCCTCTCAGAGACTCTGCAGTGACAGGGCAGGAGTCTGTGTCTCTGTACTTGTCACTGTGGGTTGATAAGAGTCTGTCAGGTGTTGGACTCCTCTCTCTACTCTCAGCATCCCTCTCCACCTAAAATGAGCACAGACTAACCTGTTCTTCTGTTTGAGGTCAGTTCCCAGGGCTTAGTTTCGGTCCAGCTTTAGCGAGGCCTCACTCTTCTTCAGCAGGATGGAAGAGGTTGCAGAGACTAAGAGACTGACTAAGAGAATAAGAGGCTAAGGTGATGGGGTTCTCTGTTGGCTGCTCATTGTCTTCACTGTGTGATGTTTGGATCTTTGAATTTATTTTTACTAGTCATTATGTGAGAGAAAAAAATCATCTGCACTGGACTTTAACAGCATTAGGGTAGTACTAGTTTTCACCAGCAGGTGACAGTAGCAGCTCTGTATTGTCTGGCTGCACAGGAGCAGAGAAGAAGAACACCTAACAGGGAGGCCAGCACTTCCTGTTAGGTAGTAACATGCTAACTACCTGCTCTCAGGACTAGTTTAAAGACAGTTGGTTGTGATGTTCAGCTAGTTAACACCTTATCTGAAACATTCTGGGAAATGTGAACTCACTGAACACATTCAAGGTGAAGATTCATCCTCACATTCACACGTCTTATCTTCTGCTGGCATGGGAATTTACATATGACTGTGACAGTATGATCACTTTCACCTGACAAAATCCTCAATACAATTTTTATTTAGGAGTTATCTTAGTTGTTGAAAAGACGGTGGCAAGCTTGGGTTAAAGGTAATGAGTCAGCGAAGCGTAGCCAACATTAGTCTTTAATTTTAATAATTCAGCATGGACACTCAATAGTCATCACTTACCCACATTTCCATCAGAGTGCAACATTTTAAACTAAAAAGAGAATAACAGCCATGTAATATAACATAAAGAAAAGGGAACATAAATGCTCAACTAAACCAGGGCATAACTTTTTAAGGTGATTTACTGTCCAGAAGACCAATCCGCAAAGTATGCTGGAAACTATGCTCTCCTAGCCTCTCCCCAGCATGCTACAATATAAAACTATGAGGACCCAGTTCCACAACAGCAGTAGTAAAGTGAATAAAGAAGTAAAAATAATGATAAGTATGACCAGATGTATTCTCTGCCAACAAAGCTGGTTCCAAAGCCATAGGAATTTTGATGGGAGGAAATGTGAAAGTCAGGTGATGTAGTTATGGCAAAGAGAGAAGTCAATGAGTCGTAATGTAACATATGGGACTTTAACACAGAAGTCTGCTGTTCATATCCCAAACCAGGGGCGTTGCTTGACATAAAGCTCTATTGGGGGACCTCCCCGCAAATCCAGCCCAGCCCTCACATTTGAGTAGAAATACATCTATTCTTTTCCTGTCAGTATGCAGTAATTACCTGAATTAGTGCAATGATAAATATAGCTGTTGAAAATTAATCGTGGCATTTTTACTGGGGCACAGCTCATTTATTCTGGGGCACGTGCCCCAACCCTATGGTGTAAACCTACTTCTGCCTCTGAAAAGGGCTGAATACTAATTTCACAACTTTAAGTGGAACAGCTAAGACAAAGCTGGGGAATCCTTTCCCTTAAATTTCCACTTAACTCTCAGGTCTGAAGCTGTGAATCAGAAGACAAGTTCGTTTGTTGTGGTTACAACTGTAAATTCAGATTTTTCCGACAAACGTGAAGGCAGCATGGTGCCTCTCTGGTCACCATAGCAACAGGACGCAGAAGTCGGTTAGTAACCGGACTATATCGGTGTGTGTGAGTAGGTAAAGGTCGGTGTGAGTGCGGACAGGAGGATGCCTTTACTTGTGACAGATTATTCCTGGACTCAGACTGAAACCACGGTTTATATCCACGTGCCTTTAAAAGGGACGGCTGCCGGGAAGGTGGACGTCGTGTCTACAGACGAATACCTAAAGGTACAGTCAGCTAATGGTCAGTAAGATGTCAGCTAACAGTCAGTACCATGTCAGCTAACAGTCAATAACATGTCTGACTGAGGCACACAGCTCAGGTCTTCAGGCCTCAGCAACACTACAGATTTTCCAGCTGTGTAATTAAGCACAGAGAAATGTCTTCTCAGGTGCATTTCCCACCGTACCTGTTCGAAGCTTTCCTCTTTGAACCTGTGAATGATGACAGGAGCTCAGCTAAGATTAGAGAGGGAGAGGCGGTCATCAGTCTGTCAAAGACAACCAACAACATGTGGAGACACCTGATGAGAGATACAGGTGAGAACCATCTGCCTTCTTCTCCAGTAGTGATTTATTTTCTGATGGCTCGGCCAATAAGAGCAGGTCTGAGGTCAGTAGAGACTCTGACATCACACATCCATCATTAAACACGATAATATCAGTAACAGAAATAAATGCATTAAAAAAGAGATCATTACAACAGTCACTGTTCAAACAGCCTCTGACAGCAAATGAAAACATTGTTATAGTTGAAATTAATCCTGTGCAGTCACAATAATCAGCAAAATTAATAAAGACACAAAGACACTCCTTAGAGCAGCTCTGGTATTTTCTGCTTATTAAAATGTTGTGTTCTGTTTTAGAAAAGAAGATCTGTTCATTTTTATCAGCTGCCACTGAATGTATTGAGGCTTCCTGTGGTGCTCTGTGAGGGGGGGTCAGGTGGTCTGCTAGGTGGACTCTGACCAAACAAAAGTGTGCTGTGAACAACAGACTTAACTACTACAGTATTATCATGCACTCAGGAGGAAGCAGCGTCCTCATGCTCATCCTGGCTAATGGATTAATGAACTAATTGACTGGACATTAATAAACGTATTCATTCATCAAATATATACAGATATATCTCTGGATTTCCTGAGAGCTTCTCGATAATATTTTACATCCTTCAGAAAGTCTGATTTTGCTCTAATTCAGTCTTGGTAACAGGAGATTAATTGTTGCTTATTATTGATATCAATGGAAACAACATGTTTAGGGAAAACAGGTTTTATTATTCACAAGTAAAAACATCACTATTATTAATATTACTGAGATCAGAGGTCACAGTGGTCTTAGGATTTAATGAGAACTTCCTTTAATGTGAAGAAGACATGAAGCCAAAACATCCAACTGCTCTGTTGTGAGGTGAACATTTAAAGCTTCATATACAACTAACCTACTGTCATGAATCACTGTGTTTCAGATGATAAAATAAAAAAGATGCAGGTCAGAGAAAGAGCTCTGTTAAAATACCAGGAGAAACTTTGTTCAGAGTCCAGATCCAAGGCAGAGAAACAGCGAGCTGAGAGAAAATATGCACTGGAGACAATGATGAAGGTAAAATACTCCACAGACTCCACAGGCCACAGATCACACCACCACCAACTGTCTCTGATATGTGTTTTACCTGATGTCAGCTTGAACAGGAGGAAAGACACAGCATCCAGAGGATTAAGGACACTGAGCGACAGAGGACCACGACAGAGATGGAAACATGGCAGCTGAGACAGAAACAAAGAGCAGAGGAAAAATCTCAAGGAAAACTCCACAGGGACGATCAAAACAAACTGAGAGCAGAGAAACAGCCACAGGGACATTCAGGTGAACAACTGTCAGACTGGGTTTGTAGTTCACAGTGTGATTAGATGAGCTCCTGCTGTAGGTGGTCACGGTGTGTTCATGAACATGTTCTTGTGTTTAGGTCAAAGTGACAGGAAACAACCAGCAGACTTGCCTGCTCCAAGAACCAGTAGAAACATTCAAGTCACATTCACTCCACGAGTTTTCCCAACAGCCCTCAGGGAATCCAGAGCAGCAGAGGAGGAGGAGGTGAGACGCAGTCATCCTTGTTGTTGCGCAACAGTGAGAAAAATGTGGTGAGATCTTCTGCAGGAAGTATGGCAGGAAGATATTACATTCAGCTCTGAAATCAGATCTGTGCAGCACCTCCTGGGCCTTAACTTTGACAATGTTCTGTCTGAATGTGGTCTGTGTGGTATTTACAGCTGGGACGTGCTGGTAACCCACACATCACTCTTTTTCAATGACAGACACTTAGAAAACAGTCCTGTGTTATCTTTTATCTGAAGCTTGAATGCATCTCATGCTTTGAGTATAATTCACAGTATATTTGCACCTTTAATATTTGAACCAACCAGTGGCTGAGAAAACAAGCTGAAGCCAGACGTGCAGTAAATGCAGATGTTGAAGAGCTGGGGGACCTGAAGGAGGAGGACAGAAACCCCGAGTGGTTAAAGAACAAAGGAGAGTAAGTCAAGTCTGTTCTCAGCTATTTAACAACACTTTGTTTTTTTAAAGCCATAAAATGACTGAAGTGACTCTTTCAGTAAATGTTTTATGACTGGAGATTACCTGAGTGCAGTGAACGCCTATAACTTGGCCATCAGGCAAAACAAGAGGATCCCAGCTCTGTATTCAAACAGGGCTGCATGTCATCTGAAGTTAGGAAACCTTCACAAGGCTATTGAGGATTCCTCTCAGGTCAGTGTACAATCTAATCGTTGTCCTCTCTTCTCCATGTTACACTGAATTAAAGTGCCACTGTGTGTGTTGGTGTCATAAAACCTGGACATTGTGTAGAAGTGAAGAAGTATATTGCAAACAGCCATGCAGACCTTACAAATAGAGGAGTATCTAAACATGTTAAAGGATGAAATCAGTGGTTATCCCATGAACAAACTCTGTCTGACACACTGACACAGGTTCATCTGTGTACCTGCTGCACCCACCATGATTTTCACTGTCAGTCAGGCAGTTTGATGTTAAAGTTCATTAAATGTGAAAGGAACATTTTTATCGTGAAGCTGGTTTAGGTGGAGTTAAGTTTACTGGCTTTATATATATTTTTTGGTAGTTAATCTATCACAGTTAACATCATGATCAGTATAGGTGTAGTACGTATAGGTACCTATAGGCAGTGGTGGGCTGTCAGGGCCAGCAAGGCCTTCTCTGCTGGCCTAAACACTGGAGCAATCACAGAATTACATTTATATATATGTTTTTCCCATTAATACTATATATATATTAAGTTGTTCCTAATAGTCTATTCTCTTACTCATCTCATAGCTTTCCTCTTGGTTGCGCTGCTTCCAATACAGTCTGTTTATGTTAGAGCTTTTATCCAATCAGATTTCAGCATTGTGTTGCCAAGTTAACAGAAATCTGCCTATTGCTATGGAGGCTAATGCTGAAAGTCGAGTCTGCAGTTTTAATTCGCTTTAGGGCTGAGAATGTCTGCTCGGCAGAATCTGTATTTTGATTTGTCTACAAATAATCAGCAGTTTCAGTGAATAAAATGCATTTTACCTATATTTTATTGTTTACGTCTTTGTCATTTTATTATTAGTTAACATTGATGCTTCTGCTGGAGATGATGTGTGTGGCACAGCTGTGGCTACAGTGTTTGGAGGCCTAAAGAATTGTGTTAATTGGGATTTTATAGCATTACTTATGCCGTTTATTCTGATTACATGACATGCTTGTCTGTGATGCAAAGTTCTGTTATACTGTGTTTCTGTATATTGTTGATGGTTTCTATAACTGTGACATTATAATGATGGTTTTAAGAGGTGGGTTAATTCAGGTAGGACACCAGTGAAGGCCTTCAGTTATAGCAGAGACCATTTCAGACTGTAGTTACTCCTGGTTACTCCTGGTGTCAGAATACTCAAACATGTACACAGTAACATGTTTCTCCACTGTCCCACTGTATCACCACATTTGGCAGGAGTCTATGTGTACTTCAGTTAGTGAGTCAGGCTGATAGTGAAGCTGTGGGAAGCTCTTCTGTAGGTTTTATGTACAGAGGCAGTAAATATTTCCCTGTTTTTTCTGCAGGCTCTGGATCTGTTGATTCCACCAGTTGCTGCTAATGCAGCTGCCAGAGCCAGAGCCAGTGTCCGCAGAGGATCCGCTTTCTGTCGGCTACAGTTATATGCTGAAGGTCTGAACAGCAACACTTTGTCTTTCTGATTCAGTATACTGTCATACAAGTTGGTATTTTATATTTGGATTGTATATATTGTATACTCTCACGTACTCCTACCTGCTGTGTGCTGTCAGCTGATCTCTTTGAGTCTGTTTCTCAGGGTTACAGGACTACCAGGCTGCTCTGAAGATCGACCCTCACAATGAAGCGTTGCAGACAGACACACAGAGAATACAAGACATTATTCAAGGCTCTGCAGCTAAGACACACTGAGACAGAAAACATAGCTTGTTATGATCCCTGCTGCAGTGAAAGACTGGCTCCAAACCTGCTGACTTACTTTAATATGGAAAAGCTGCATTAGCTACAGACATGAAACAGAAATGAGAAGGTGTCTGTGTGTAACTGCAGATTAAGATATAAAGCAGAGTGCCCCCCCCCCCCCCCCCCCATGGTCAAATGTTGTACCTCCTAAGATCAGTCATTCTACTTTGAGTATGAACATTTATACACAGGTAAAGGAAGAAAAGTGGTCAGTGTTGTAAGATGTCTGGCCACAGTAGTTTTTTGTACTAACGTTTGCCAATGTATTTTCTGTCCATTTGAAAACGTCTTAATAAAAGGTGGTTGACTACATTTTTGCAGGTTTGTCATTTAAAACTAGAGGTTCTGAATTACACTCTCAGTGACAGGAGTCTGATTAGCCATACAGTTTAAATAAAACTGTAACATGAAGTTTGGGGCAGATTGGACAGTGCATGTGGGAGTTACAACAACTTCCTGTTTAATGGCAAAGCATTGAAATTCGCCACGGAGCCACAGACATGCCCTTTAACATCAAAATTTTCACAATAAGACAACATGAAGTCCTTAAGGTTTTCCTGACCCAAGTCCAAAGTGGATCATGTCAACCTGCTAGTAACAGGACTTCAAAGTCTAAAACATGTCATTTCCTGTGTCCAGTAGGTGGCGCTATAACTTTTTGTGAATATTGACATGTGGGTGTGTTCATGTTGAGACCCCTATCAACACTGAAATTTGGGGGTGATTGAACAAAGCATGGCTGAGTTACAGCAACTTAAATGCAATTTCCTGTTTCATGGCAAGTCATCGAAATTTGAGGTGCTGCCACGGCCACAACCTTTGACATCGACAAAATCTTTTAATAACTTTAAATCACAAAGGCCTTGAGAGTATCCTGACCAAGTTTGAGGTCAATATGATAAAATCTGTAGGAGTTTGATCAAATTCAACGTCCCCAAATGGCGATAAATCATCAAAATTTGTGCAATAAAATCAAAATGGCCAACTTCCTGTACGTTTAAGGCCATGATGTCAAGAGACTTTTTGGTGTGTCTCGGCATGTTACATAATGCCTCCAAATTTCGTTCACCTCAGACAAACTAAGCCCAATGGCAAGGGGTTTTTGAATATGTCCAAGGGGGCGCTATGGAGCCATTTTGCCACTCCCATAAGCAAGACCCATGTAGATGTGTTCAGGGCAGGGCTCTTATCAAACACGTCAAGTTTGGGGCAGATCAGACCATTTTTGCATGAGTTACAGCCACTTCCTGGTTAATGGTGAAACATCGAAATTCGCCATGCCGCCACAGACACACCGTTCGACGCAACGTCAAAATTTTCACGATAATGCATCATGATCAAATCTGAAGTGGATCACATCAACCTGCTAGTAACAGGATGTCAAAGTCTAAAACATGTCATTTTCTGTTGCCAATAGGTGGCACTATAACTTTTTATGAATACTGACATGGGTGTGTTCATGTTGGAACCCTTATCAACACTGTGAAATTTAGGGCAGATTGAACAAAGTATGGCAGAGTTACAGCAACTTAAACCCAACTTTCTGTTTCATGGCAAGGCATTGAAATTTGAGGTGCCACCACGGCCATGCCCTTCAACACAAACAAAATCTTTTAATAATTTTTAATCTCAAAGGCCTTGAGAGTATCCTGACCAAGTTTGAGGTCAAAATGATATGATAAAAACTTTAGGAGTTTGATCAAATACAATGTCCCCAAATGCCAAAAAATGGCCAAAATTTTCAAATTAAAATTGAAATGGCCGACCTCCTGTAGGTTTGAGCCTATGATGCCAAGAGACTTTTTGGTGCGAATTTTGTTCACCTCGGACAAACTAAGCCCAATGGCAAGGGGGTTTTGTCCAAGGGGGCGCTATGGAGCTGTTTATTGCACCAATGAACGAGACCCCTATCAGATGTCAATTTTCACCAGGTCTGATGTGTGTGCAAAGTTTCATGAGTTTTTGAGCATGTTTAGGCCCTCAAAAATGCAATTTTAGTGTTACTGGAATCACAGTAATTCCTACTGTTACAATAGGGCCTTCACACGCTAGTGCTTGGGCCCTAATGAGAGGGTGTGATTGATTGCTTTGTGACCATAGCTATGTCATGCTGCTCCATTATTAGTTGTGATCAAATAGCAACTGATCACTCCATCTTGCGTACAATTGCTTGAGTAAAAGTTTATTAACATTGGTTGTTTTATGTTTTCTCAGGTTCAGCAGGTGTTGCAGGTCACAGGAACGAGCAATTCTGAAACAGAATCTCTAGACGCACTGTTAAGATGACCCTTTAGTGGATTGCAGTGAACAAAAGACTGGTGAATGCTTCCACAACAATTTAATTACGTCTGTAGAACTCCCCTCTCTTCCAGGTGGAGCCAAGTACTACTGCACCCACCAGCAGCACTACCACATCTTAACATGTTCAATAAATACAGTATATCATAGAGTCAACAAATATTTGCTACCAAATACACAAATGCACCATGTAAAATGTTCTGTGCAAACATCACTAATAAAATGTATAGTGCTGCTATTAATGTGCATAATGTGGAATCTGTGTGTAAAAACAATGTAGAACACCGTAGTTTTCTCTGGTCCCCTACCCAATCTAACCAGTGATGACATGTATAGCCACATGTCTTCAGGCCAGGAGACAGAGTTATAGTCCTACACGCTTCTCTGTGCCTCCTTTAGAACAGTCAACACCCCCCAACCCCCACCAAACCTTGTTTTGGCTTATGGTATTAATATTGAACATGTAACAGTCTTCTCACAGAATACTCTTTTATCAGATCACTTTTTAATCACTTTTTTTCATATTTCTGGATTATGTATCAACAGGCAAAAATGTCCTAACTAGAAATCTTTCTGACAGTGCAGTAGTCGAATTCAAGGAAATGATTCCCTCTGCCCTAAATCCAATAGCACATCTCAATTTAACAGAAGATACTCCCTCCCATCTTTATCATCTTGTAGACAACATTGCAGGCTACATACAACTTTAGACTCTATTGTCAGCAATAAAGCAAAAGATGCTAGCTCCATGGTTTAACTCTCGAACCCGTACAATAAAACAAATATCACGCAGGCTTGAAAGAATATGGCGTACCATCAAACTGGAGGAATCCCACATAGCCTCAAAACGTGAGGCTAAAAGAGCTGCCTATTACTCATCATTAATAGAGGAAAATAAAAACTACCCCAGGTTTATTTTCAGCACAGTAGCCAGGCTGACAGAGAGTCACAGCTCTATAAATCCATATATTCCTATAACCCTCAGCAGTGATGATTTTATTAACTTTTTTAATGATAAAACTTTTACTATTAGACACTAAATTCATCACATCCTGCCTTCAACCAGCACTGATTTATCTCAAAACACAGGATTCTAGGTACAGCTGTGAAACCTGACCTAGACTGTTTTTCTCCCATTGACCTCCACCAATTAACCTCTATCTAAATCTTCAGACTGCTTCTCAGACCCCATCCCAACTGGTTGGTTAAGGAAGCTCTGCGCTTAATTTGCAATTCTGTATTGAATATGTCAAATCTGTCCTTATTAACAGGCTATACATATACAGTCGTATAAAGCAGCTGAAATCAAGCCTCTTCTGAAAAAGCCTACTCTCGATCCAGACATATTAGCCAACTATAGACCTATATCTAACCTCCCCTTTCTTTCTAAGATCCTGGAGAAAGCAGTTGCAAAACAGCTGTGTGACTTTCTAGGAGGATTTAAAGTCAGGATTTAGATTGTGTCATAGCACAGAGACAGCACTTGTAAAAGTTACAAATGATCTCCTAATTTCAGTTTTCTAATGACGTAGTTAATTAGGTGGTACTGCCCTGGCCTCCAGCTCCACTGTAAAGAATCTTGGATTTATCTTTGACCAGGATATGTCCCTTAGCTCAAATATAAAAGAAACTTCTAGGACTGCCTTCTATCACCTAAAATCATTTTGTGTCTCAAAGGGATGCAGAAAAACTAGTCCATGCATTTGTTACTTCCAGGCTGGACTGTTATGATTATTAAATAATAATAATTATTATTATCAGGCTGCCCCAACAAGCCTCTGTGTGCTGCAGCACGAGTACTCACAGGAACTAGAAAAAGAGACCATATTTCTCCCGTTAGCTTCTCTACCTTGGCTCCCGGTCAAATCTAGAATAGAATTTTAAATCATCCTCCTCACCTCCCTTAATGCTCAGGCACCATCATACCTTAAAGATCTCATAGTTCCTTACAATCCCACTAGGACATTGCGCTTCCAGAATGCTGGTTTACTGGTGGTTCCCAGAGTTTCCAGGAGTAGAATGGGAGGCAGAGCTTTCAGCTATCAGGCTCCTCTACTGTGGAAGGCAGTCACCCTCTGCACTTTTAAGAGTAGGCTTAAAACTTTCCTTTTTGATAAAGCCCCCGTGAATTGCTACCTTGTTGTGGTGGGGGGGTTTCAGTGCCCCCGTGAACCTGGGAGCTATGTTGTCCATGACAATAGCCCCTGGTAGGGTCGCCCAAGGCAAACTGGCCCTGGGGGAGGGGCCAGACTAAGAGCGGTTCAAAATAATCACCCTGATGAATCAGAATGTTCGAGAGTTGGCCACCTTCCTGGAGCCAGATCTGGGAGGGGAGCTCGTTGGCAAGCATCTGGTGGCTGGACTTTCGCTCATGGGGCCTGGCCAGGCTCAGCCTGAACAGATTATATGGAGCCGCCACCCCATGGACCCACCACCTGCAGGGATAGGGATCGGGGTCGGGTGCTTTGCCACGGGGGCAGGCTCCTGGGAGACTCCCTTTGGAGATCTTCCGGGCACACTCAACTAGAAGGATACCCCCGAGTAGACCCAGAACGCGTTAGAGAGACGATATATCTATTCTGGCCTGGGAACGCCTTGGAATCCCCCAGGAAGAGCTGGAAAACGTTGCGGGGGGAGAGGGATGTCTGGAATGCCCTGCTTAGCCTGTTGCCACTGCGACTCGATTCTGGAATAAGCGGGAGGAACTGAACTGAACTTTTTGATAAAGCTTATAGTTAGGGTTGGCTCAGGCTTGATCCATCCCTTAGTTATGCTGCTATGGGCATAGACTGCGGGGAAATTTCCCATGATGCACTGAGCTTCTCTCTCTCTCTCTCTCTCTCTTAGTATGGATTCATATCCCATATTACATGTTACTAACTCTTCCCTTTCCCATAGCATTGTGCTCTTCTGTCTCTCTCTCCTCTGTCACTTTCTGCAGGTATTTCTGCCTCTGGAGATCTGGGATGGCAAGCCTCCTGCCACTCCTACAACCCCACTAAACACCTGCTGTTATGATTAGATATTACTAGTACTGCTTCTAATATTATTGCTACTTTTGCAATTACTACTTTAATTATCACTACTATTATTAATACTATATTATTGGTATCACTTTACATTTTTTACATGGAATCTCTGTTATGCCATGTTTTTCTGTCGCTATTCTCTACCTTCCCCCCTCTCCTCTTTCCCCACTCTTTCTCTCTTTCTCAACCCAACCGGTTGAGGCAGATGGCCGCCCACCCTGATTCTGGTTCTGCTTGAGGTCTCTGCCTCTTAACCCTTTAAGTGCCAGTTACAAAATTGCAACAAGCAACAAAACTGAAAGCAACAGACCATAGCTCCAGATAGAGTGCCAAATTTTGTTACCACTTTCCATCACTAGATAGCGGACATGTGCTGCTTCAATCCTAACACCATTTCAGAGCACGTGTCCATACAAAGTGTATAAGAAAATCATGTTTGAAAGACATATATTTAATTTTATTTTAAGGTACACAGTGCATGGCCGCCACCCTGTGATGTCACAATATGCAAATTAGATTGAGTACATTTACTCCTATCATAAACTTTGGGTGATATTCGCTCAATATTTTTTTCATTTACAGTATGCCTTTATCTCTAACCAATTCCAAGCTACAGCTAAAATAACTCCGGCGCCTAAAGGGTTAAAACGAAGTTTTTCCTTGCCACTGTCGCCTAGTGCTTGCTCATTGTGGGATTTGTTGAGTCTCTCTTTATCTTAACATAAAAAGTACAGTCTCGACCTGCTCTATATGAAAAGTGCCTTGAGATGACTTTTGTTGTGATTCGGTGCTATATACATAAAACTGAATTTAATTGAATAGTCATTAGAAGAAGTATAATCAATACAACCCCCACTGTGCAATATTTACAAGGCCAAAGCTATCAGTTACTAGTAACAAAGTGCCCTTCGTTACAAGCACCCTTGACATGACCTAAGAATTCAATTCAATTCAATTCAATTTTATTTATATAGCGCCGTATCACAACAACAGTCATCTCAAGGCACTTTTCATATAGAGCAGGTCTAGACCATACTCTTTAAAATAGGTATTTACAGAGAGAGACCCAACAAATCCCACCAAGAGCAAGCACTAGGCGACAGTGGCAAGGAAAAACTTCCTTTTAAGAGGCAGAAACCTCGAGCAGAACCGGACTCAGGGTGGGCGGCCATCTGCCTCGACCGGTTGGGTTAAGAAGGAGAGGGGGGGGGGGGGGGGGTAGAGAATAGCGAAAGAAGAACATAGCATAACACAGGTTCCATATCAGATGTAAGATGAGGCCAGTAATACAGCAGTAGTAGTGATAGTAGTGATAATTAAAGTATTAACTGCTAACACAGCAATACAACTAATAGCAGTAGCAGTATAAGTAATTTCTAATTCTAGCAGCAGGTGTTGAGTGGAGTTGTAGGAGCAGCAGGAGACTTGTCATCACAGATCAGACTCTACAGCTCCAGAGGAAGAAATACCTGCAGAAAGAGACAGAAGAGGAGAGAGAGACGGAAGAGCACAATACTACAGGAAAGGGGACATATTGAGTTAGTAACATGTAACATGGGATATGAATCCATATTGAGTGGAGAGAGAGAGAGAGAGAGAGAGAGAGAGAGAGAGAGAGAGAGAGAGAGAGAAAGAGAGGAGCTCAGTGCATCATGGGAGATCTCCCGGCAGTCTAGGCCTATAGCAGCATAACTAAGGGATGGTTCAAGCCTGAGCCAACCCTAACTATAAGCTTTATCAAAGAGGAAAGTTTTAAGCCTACTCTTAAAGGTACAGAGGGTGTCTGCCTCCCGGACCGAAACTGGGAGAAGGTTCCACAGTAGAGGAGCCTGATAACTGAAGGCTCTGCCTCCCATTCTACTCTTGGAAACTCTGGGAACCACCAGTAAACCAGCATTTTGGGAGCGCAGAGTCCTGGTGGGATTGTAGGGGACTATGAGATCTTTAAGGTAAGATGGAGCCTGACCATTAAGGGCTTTGTAAGTGAGGAGGAGGATTTTGAATTCTATTCTGGATTTGACTGGGAGCCAATGTAGAGAGGCTAACACAGGAGAAATGTGATCTCTTTTCCTAGTTCCTGTCAGTAGTCGTGCTGCAGCATTTTGAATCAGCTGCAGAGTCTTTAGAGACTTGTTGGGGCAGCCTGATAATAATGAATTACAGTAGTCCAGCCTAGAAGTAACAAATGCATGGACTAGTTTTTCTGCATCTTTTTGGGACAGAAAATGTCTAATTTTGGAGATGTTACGCAGATGAAAAAAGGCAGTCCTAGAAGTTTGTTTTATGTGTGAGGTAAAGGACAAATCCTGATCAAAGGTGACTCCCAGATTCTTTACAGTGGAGCTGGGAGCCAGGGCAATGTTGTCTAATGGAGCTACATCATTAGAAAGTTTGTTTCTGATGTGTTCAGGACCAATTATAATGATTTCAGTTTTATCTGAGTTTAGTAGTAAGAAGTTGCTTGTCATCCAGATTTTAATGTCCCTAAGACAAGCTTGGAGTTTGGCTAGATGATTGGTTTCATTAGGTTCCATTGACAGATAAAGCTGTGTATCATCTGCATAACAATGGAAATTTATGGAGTGTTTCCTGATAATATTGCCCAAGGGAAGCATATACAAAGTGAAGAGGATTGGTCCAAGCACTGACCCTTGTGGAACTCCATGTCTAACTTTTGTGTGTATGGAGGAGTTGTTGTTAACATGTACAAACTGAAGCCTATCAGATAGATAGGACTTAAACCAGTTTAGTGCCGTTCCTTTAATGCCAATAAAGTGCTCCAGTCTCTGTAAAAGGATGTGATGGTCAATTGTATCAAAAGCAGCACTGAGATCTAACAAGACAAGTACAGAAACAAGTCCGTTGTCTGATGCTATCAGAAGGTCGTTCGTAACTTTTACAAGTGCCGTCTCTGTGCTGTGATACAACCTAAATCCTGACTGAAAAACCTCAAATAAACTATTGTCCTGTAGAAAGTCGCACAACTGTTTTGCAACTGCTTTCTCCAGGATCTTAGAAAGAAAGGGGAGGTTAGATATAGGTCTGTAGTTGGTTAATACATCTGGATCTAGAGTGGGCTTTTTTAGAAGAGGTTTGATTACAGCTGTTTTATACGTCTGCGGAACATAACCTGTTAACAAGGACAGATTTAACATATCTAATACAGGACTGCAAATTAAGGGCAGAGCTTCCTTAAGCAGCCTAGTTGGGATGGGGTCTAAGAGACAGGTTGAAGGTTTAGATGCTGAGATAATTGATGTGAGCTGGGCTAGGTCGATGGTAGAAAAGGAGTCAAGGTTAGGTTTTGCAGCTGACTCTATGGATCCTGTGTTATGGCATAAATCTGTACTGATTGAAGGCAGGATGTGATTAATTTTATCTCTAATGGTAGAGATTTTATCATTAAAGAAGTTCATAAAATCATTGCTACTGAGGGTTATAGGGATGCGTGGATCTATAGAGCTGTGACTCTCTGTCAGCCTGGCTACAGTGCTGAAGAGAAACCTGGGGTTGTTCTTATTATCTTCTATTAATGATGAGTAATAGGCACTTCTTGCATTACAGAGGGCCTTTTTATATCTTTTGACACTATCCTGCCAAGCTAAGTGGGATTCTTCCAGTTTGGTGGAACGCCACACTCTTTCAAGCCTACGTGCTGTTTGTTTCAGTGTACGGGTTTGGGAGTTGAACCATGGAGCTTGCCTCTTTCTCTTTATTGTTTTCATTTTTAGGGGGACGATGGAATCTAAAGTGGTACGTAATGAGTCTGCAACACTGTCTACAAGATGATCAAGCTGGGAGGGAGTAGCTTCTGCAAAATTAAGATGAGGCACTGGACCTAAGTTAGTGGGAATCATTTCCTTGAATTTAACTACTGCATTATCGGAAATATTTCTAGTCAGGATGTTTTTTGCTGATAATACATAATCCAGCAATATGAAGTCGAAAGTGATTAAGAAGTGGTCTGATAGAATGGGATTCTGTGGGAAGACTGTTACATGTTCAATATCAATACCATAAGCTAAAACAAGGTCGAGAGTGTGACTGAAACAGTGAGTGGGTTTATCTACACACTGAGAGAAGCCAATAAAGTCTAGTAAAGAGGAAAAAGCAGAGCTAAGGCTGTCATTGTTGACATCAACATGAATATTGAAGTCGCCTACAATAATAACTTTATCTGTTTTAAGTACCAAACTCGACAGGAACTCTGAAAATTCAGATAAGAAATCAGAGTATGGACCAGGAGGACGGTACACTACAACAAATAGAATTGGCTTTAATGTTTTCCACCTTGGGTGGGACAGACTAAGAACAAGACTTTCAAATGAATTATAACTGAGTTTAGGTTTAGGGTTAATTAATAAAGTGGAGTTGAAAGATTCCTGCGGCTATGCAGAAAGGACCAACTCTGTATTCTTTCAATTTAGCTGAGCCTCACCTTTTCATTCTGTCACCAAACACTGCTGGGGAGGCTAAGCTCAAGGAGAGACTACAACCTCAGGCCATCTCCTCCACCACATCAAGGATTTCCTTGCAAGAAGCAAGGGGGCGGGTCCAATGGGGAGCATGAGAACACTTTACCCGCCCACCTACACCGGCAACCGGACAGCACCAGATTCACAGCTTTGCCATGCTAAGTTGCTAACCAAGTTAGCTTCCATAATTTGATTAAATTTTATCACTAAGTGTTAAAAATGTTGTAGTTACGTTGTTTAAGTTAAGCATACATTACGTAACTTTGTGATTGCTAAGTTACAGTGGGTTGTCAATGATGTTAATTAACATAAGCTAGCTATCAGCTATAAACATAGACTGTATTTAAAGGTTGTAAGGAAATTTCCTGGAATAATGTAGTTCCAGATAATAGTATGGAGCTCATCTAATGAGAGTGGTGTTTCCTTTGCCTTTTTTCTGTCCACAATATAACAAGATTCTGACTTTTTTTTAAACATTAGCCATGGTTTGGATCATTGGAGACAGCTGCACCCTTGTTGCAACAATGGAGGACCTGCACCACCTCCACCTCCAGTATCCAGACATCATCTTCTGTGTCCACTCAGAGCTGCAGGTGGAAGGATGATGACAATCCAGGGAAATCTGCAGGTTTGTGAACAGTGCTATGGACACACACATTTATAGTCATTGTTTAAGTGGCAGTCTTGTACATCACGCTGAAAGCTATGTATTATTTTTCATTTCCTCTGTAAATTGTATTTGTTACTGGTGTTGTGGAAATTCTCAGTTGCTGGTGAAGAATGAAATAGAAACTTCTGCTGTCTGACAAAGTTTTATTTTCCTTGCAAAGAAAAGGTCAATCACCACCCGAGTGGTTAGAAATGGCCCTGACCCTGACCAGACCCAGAACATAGAAAGATCTAGATCTTTATCCCTGAGGAACTTCCCTCAAGGTGAACAAAGGGTCCTTGATCTTGTTTGCCCCTTGGCACCCCTTTGTCTGCCACCAGAAGTGGCACCCCACCCCTAGGGTGATCTTTCACACTTGGGGTATCCTACAGAATTTACATCTTGATGAGAATGTAAATAAGTAAGTGGTCTAGATGTCACAAATGGTTACAAAGAAAGGAATTTACAATTACAATTCCCCCTTTTGATTATTAATTAATCACAACTTAATTATCTGACACATTAATTCACACAGATTTAAAATGTATCATCATGGTAGTTGTTTGGAAAAGTGATGATAAAATAAATGACTGAGGAAAAGAAAAGGAACAAAAGGAAAGGAGAAAACAAACAAGTCCGGTGTCTGCTCCTCTGCTTTTCCAGAATCTGTGGGTTGTTGTACGACCTCTGATGGTTGTAGGTGTCCTTCATCTTCTTCTTTTGGGACTCCTCTGCTGCTGCTGCCTGTGGGTGTTGCACAGCTTCTTCTGGGTCTCTGGGGCCTGCGTTGTCCTTCCAGACAGGAGATCCTTCTCAGGGGTGCAGCCAACGTTCAGGGCTCCATAGATGAAGAAGAAGAGGACCCACGGGATCACAAGGGATGCTGTCAGCCTCTGGTGCATGCTGGGGGAAAGCATCATCTTACAGAAGGGTGCGTGGATCAGAGTGGGATGAACCTCACACTTGATTGCTGTGCTGCTGGTTGCAGTTTTGGACCAGCCAGCTTTGGTGTAGGCTCAGTCTCGGGCGTTCATCACTAGGAGAAGACTGGACAGCTTGTACTTGTCTGAGGATTGACTGAATAGTAGCAGTTAGAGCAGAGCAAAATGGTGTCACGGCATGGTGATCTGTTTCAAGGTACCATTCTTTAAATTATATCTGCAGACAGAGGGTGTTGTGGACAGTGTAGTCTGAATAGAGTAAAGTTTATCTGTAGAGCCTCAAGGGTCCCTGTGTGTGTGTGTGTGTGTGTGTGTGTATGAGGAATGTCAACATTGCCATCCAAGGCTGTGCTGTTCAGATCTGGTGTTGTTCACTTTCTAGCACAAGATGTAAGTCCTGGAGCACATCAGTCAACACTTAATGACATCTTTCACACACAACAGACCATGCAAAATGCATGTTGGCTACGAATATGGAGAAAATGGGAACCACAATGCACCCGTCATTGTGGATCCACAGAGTATTTACATATTAACATTCAAGGGGCGAACCTATACTCCTTCATGTCAGCAGAACCTTGTAAGATCTACCTCATTAGGAGAAGCAAGGTCATTAATAGACAAAAAATAGAGCATGGACAGGGATACTCAAAGGGTGTCAAATCAGGTAACCATCAATCACATTTCTGAAATCAATAATAATGATAACAGTTTTACCTTTTGATAGAAGATCTTCAGCAGTGTGTATAACTCATCTACTTGGGCGGAGCTTGAGGGTGGCAGCACTTCCAAAATTCAGAAAATTCCAATAAATTACATACCCTGTGCATGGCAATCCATTTTCTCTATCAATAGTCATTGGCATAAGAAACAAGATTAATGTTGGAGAGAATAATTTCAAAAAGAAAAGGTCAGGGCAAGGTTTAGATGAATATATGGACATAAGATGACAACTATGCAAATATGGAATCTATGCATGGTCCAGTCTGAGAATAAGCAACAGGTTTAAGAAGAGTGTTGTTGGGTGAGAACAGACATGTAGAGACAAGCAATCATTCATATTCACAACCAGACCTGTGGGCAATTTAGAATTACCAATTAACCTAATCTATATATCCTCAAATTATGTGAGGAAGCCAGAGTACCTGTAGAGAACGCACACAGACACAGGGAGAACATGCAAAACTCCACACATAAAATGTGTGATTGGGTTAATCAGTTTTAAAAGTTAAAGAATACATCCCTAATTCCAACATTTAATCCTACAATAATGGATGTGCCATAGACAGGGTGTGTTTTTAGATTTGGTTGCTGCAAATGAGCCATTTCTCACCACAATGGAGGGGATTGCCTTATCCCAGGTGGATGCTTTGTCCAAGGTGTGAAGTCACACTGCCACGGCCAAGTTGTTCTGCCACCTTTCCTTTTGCTCCGCCTGTATAGTGAGATACTTAGAAAAACTGTTATCATCTTGCTCCAATATCCAGTTTTACTCAGATCACCATCTCATTCTTTGTCTCATCAACTCTTGTCTCAAAACTTGAAGAGGCAAAATAAAACATAAAAGCCACATTCTACACCAAACTGGTCCCTGCCTACATACCCTTGGTAAATAAACAACCACCTACCAAAAGGTATGTGAGGAGATGGATTGAGGAGGCCAGTATGGCTCTGAGGGACTGCTTTGACACCACAGACTGGGAGGTGCTGTGTGGTCCACATGGGGAGGACATTGACAGTTTGACAACCTGCATCACGGACTACATAAACTTCTATGTGGAGAACACTGTGCCTACAAAGAATGAAGAACCCACACGATCCTAGACCTTATGGCACCTCTAATTCATATCCCCCCTCTGTCACCTTCAACACCCCACTCCACCAGGATGATCCTCGCACCACTCTCAGCAGGGGTCACTCCCTCTCCCTGCCTCTCCATCACATCTGACCAGGTGAGGAGGGAGTTGAGGATGATCAAGGCGAGGAAGGCTATGGGCCCCGATGGCATCAGTGCCAGACTGCTCAAGGACTGTTCAGATCAGCTCCGTGGGGTTTTTCTGCATATCTTTAACTTGAGCCTCCATCTGGAGAAAGTTCCACTCCTGTGGAAAACATCCTGCGTGGTCCCAGTTCCAAAGACTGCGCATCCCAGTGAGCCGAAACACTTAAGACCAGTAGTCCTAAGCTCTCACCTGATGAAGACAATGAAGAGGATTGTCCTGAGCAATCTCTGAAACCTAGTGAGTGATGCGATGGATCCCCTGCAGTTTGCCTACAGACCTGGTATTGGTGTGGAAGACGCTGTCATCAACCTGCTGCACAGATCTTCACCAACACCATCTCTGCTCAGGGGGAAGCTGGAAGGAGCTGGAGTGGACTGTAACCTGGCTGCTTGGACCACTGACTACCTCACCAACAGACCACAGTATGTGAGGCTTCGCGACTGTGTGTCTGATGTGGTGGTCTGCAGCACGGGGGCCCTGCAGGGTACAGTACTGTCACCCTTCCTCTTCATCCTGTATACATCGGATTTCAGACACAACACTGACAGTTGCCACCCCCAGAAGTTCTCCAATGACACAGCCATTGTTGGGTGTATCTCTCAGGGAAACGATCTGGAGTACAGGGAGGTCATCACCAACTTTGTTGACTGGTGTGGCGAGAACAATCTGCACATAAACCTCAGCAAGATGAAGGAGGTGGTGATCGACTTCAGCAGGAAGTCATTTCCCACTGCACCGGTGAACATCCAGGGTTTGGACATTGAGATCGTGGAGGAGTACAGATACCTGGGTGTTTACATCAACAATAAACTAGACTGGTCTCATAACACTAACGCCCTGTACAAGAAGGGCCACCTGCTGAGAAGACTGAGGCCCTTTGGATTGTGCAAGTCACTGCTAAAGACCTTTTATGACTCTGTGGTGGCCTCTGCCATCTTTCATGCAGTGGTCTGCCGGAGCAGTGGATGCTCAGAGAGAGACAGGAAGAGACTGAATAAGATGGTCAGACTTGCTGGCTCTGGACTACTCTCTGGACTCCATTGAGGAGGTGGGTGAGAGGAGGATGTTGGCCAAGCTGACATCTATAATGGCAACAGACTGCTGCATCTGCAGTGCAAGAAGGAGCGCTACTGCAGGTCATTCATTCCAACAGCCATCAGGCTGTACAACACCAGACTGACCCAACAATAAACCTGAAACTCTGGACTCCACTTTCTGGTCACTTTATTTGCACATAATTTCGTCTACCTCAATGATTATCACAAATTTTTTTTTAAGAAAAACTCTCAAGTCCTTGATTCAAAGTTTGCTGTAGAGGCAGTGATTTATTGGTATTCCAGAAAACTGAGAGATCCCCCAATTGGGAATCCAAACTCAGCTGTCCAAGCATTCAAATATTTTAAACTTTTATCCCCAGAGGTCACATGATGTGGTTCCACGTGGTTGCCATGGCTATGCCCTTCATCATCTAGTAAATCTTTTGATAACTTTTAATCACAAAGGCCTTAAAGGTATACTGAACGAGTTTGAGGACGATATGATAAAATCTCTAGGAGGAGTTCATTCAAACAGAAGACCCTCAAATTGCAACAAAAAAGTATGTTTTTTAAAATCAAAATCAAAATCACCAGTAGGAGAAGTGCATCAAAATAAAAAAAAATCCTGTTGCCAGTAGGGGGCTCTATGTTTATAATCAAATATTGGCATATAGATGTCCTCAGGCCAGGACCCTTGTCAAATGTGTGAAGTTTGGTGCAGATCGGACAATGTATGCATGAGTTACATCAACTTTCTGGTTCATGGCGAAAACTCAAAACTCGCCACAGTGCCACAGAAACACCTTTCAATGGATCACTACAATTTTCAAAATAAGGCATCATGAAGGCCTTAAAGCTTTCCTGACCAAATGTGAGGTGAATCGGGTCAAGCTGCTAGTAACAGTAAGTCAAAGTATAAAATAAGCAATTTCCTGTTGCCAGTAGGTGGTGCTATAACTTAATATGAATATTGACACATGGGTGTCTTCAGGCTGGGACCATTATCAGACCTCTGGAATTTGGGGCAGATTGGATAAAGTATGGCTAAGTTACAGCAGCTTAAATGCAAGTTCATTGCATTTAAGCTCATTGTTCATGACATTGAAATTTGAGGTGCCGCCATGGCCACCCTCCTTCGATGTCAAAACAATCATTTGATAACTTTTAATCACAAACTCATTAAGAGTATTGTGACCAAGTTTGAGGTCAATACAATGAAATCTGTAGGAGTTCGATCAAATACAACTTGTCCAAACGGCCAAAAATCACCAAAAATTTTTAAATTCAAATCAAAATGGCCAACTTCCTGTAGGTTTGAGGCCATGACATCAAGAGACTTTTTTCTACATCTTGGAATGGTACATATGTGGTGCGAATTTCATCCACCTAGGACAAAGTAAGCCCAATGGCAAAGTGGTTTCGAAAATTTCCGGGGCTCACTATAGAGCCATTTGCAGCACCCATGCACAAGATCCCTATCAGGCGAAAAATTTTGCCAGGCCTGACACGTGTTCAAAGTTTTGTGAGTTTTTGAGCATGTTTAAGCCTGCAAAAAGGTAACTATTGCACTATGGGAATAATAATAATCAGAGTAATTCCAAGAGGGCCTTCACACGCTTCATGCTGATATTCATATATTCTACTACTGCTATTCAATTTTAAGCTTTGCTTCAGAGATTACTTTTGGCTTCTAACTTTCTTCTGCATTTCAACTGTGTTTTCAACCATTTTAAGCATTGTTTCAGCATTATCTGCAGCATTCACATTGCGTTTTCTGCAGGAAATGTATTTTCTAGTTTAGATTTAAAATTCATTTTACAAATGAAAAATGAAAAAAGTGGACATATGTGTCCACTGATCTCAGCAAATCAGAGCTCTAGTCCTGTGTAACTGTGAAGTAGCACTTGAAGACGTCGACCACACACCCTGCCCTCTGTGAGGGGACACAATTGAAATCTATATGCACCCTGCAAAGCCGCTTTTCTTTTTCTTTTTTTTTCTTCCACCAATTTTCTTTTTTTCTAATCTCCTAATCAAATGTGCCAAAAGCTTCCCAAAGAATTACAAACGGTTTAAATTCAGCATCAAAAGAATGGGATCATTAAGAGGCTTTGGTTTGTAGTAGAGCTGCATTGTGGCAGAGCAGTGTGGGTGAATAATTGTCAGTGAATGACTTCACTAAGCATCTGTAAAAAAACACAACTCCACCATGCCTAGACAAGAGAGAGAGTTGAAGTGTTATTATAAAAGATTAATGTAAGTGCTTGGTGATGAAGCAAATGGAAGCAACACACATGCTGCTGCTGGAAACTCACTGGATGACTGAGCTATGGCAAGAGAGTTTAATAAGACAGTTTACACAGCATTTTATTCTAATGAGTACAGCAGGAGGCAAAACAAAAACCCCTCAGAGGCACCAAAATATTGAATATCATATTCACAAATATGTTTTTTTCCATGTTTTACATTTAACATTAGAGCATTTTGATGATGACCAAAAACTGTGTCTCAAGCAAGATAATGATTAAATGTGTGAATCTATGAGACCACTGACCCACAGTCAGAGGTGTGTATTTTCACAAAAACAAACTTTTCAAGCTCTCATTATTTTATATTAACACTGGATCAGATGATAGCATTTACTGTGAAAGGTGTTGCTGATAGCGACAGACCAACAGAATTATCACCAAAGACTCTCCGAACCTCTTTAGCATCTTTCTCCTCATTGTTCTGTTTTCATGGCCTACAGCTTTACAGTTGGCATCCTCCTGTGAAAGAAGACATAACACCAAAAACCTCAGATAAAGCAGCTGTAAATTACCTGCCCAAGACAAACAGTAGAGAGACTACGTTGGTGCTGCTGCAGATATTTCAGGAGTTGATGAGGAAAAAAACAACTGACTAAATTATTTGTGTAATTAGGCAACTCTTGCCCTATTAACCATATCTGTTACCCCAATTTTAAACAGGTGATAATATGTTAATGTTGTCATTTGATGGATTGAAGGATTTCAAAATCTTAGCATCTAACGGGATAAGAGAAACTGGGCAACAATTTATACAGACTTTGTTTAGTTTGTGACATGGTTGCAAAATCATCCTTATATGTATTGTTGGGACATTGAACTCAGTCTCCCATGTCCTTCACCTTTTCACATCTAAGTGTGAAACCTCCAACTCCAGCTGCAATAGGTAACTGCATGGACAAATTCTGTGATGTCACCTGATCATACAAAAAGAGAAGCACCTTTCTCCTTTCTGGAGTTGTCGGCAGAATTCAGAGTCTCTCTCTCTTCTCAGCCAGCTCCTCACACGAGGAGTTGAGCTCTGCTCTTCTCACTTCTGCTTTCTGACCCCCATGAGGCCTTCCTGAAGCACAGGCCTGCACTGGACTGAACTTCTGAACTGATCAAACATCAGCAAGTACGACACAAGGTCTGCCAGCTGGGTTCACCAGGAAAAGGGACCACAACACAGCACAGAGGAGAGCTAGCATCAACCTTTTTTTAATGTTGCACAAAAGTGAGTATTACCTCTACGCTGCAGAACTCGAAATCCTTCAACTTTACTAAGTATTAATATTTTTAATATTAATATTTTTACTAATTTGATAATAAAACCTAAACCAATAAAACCTAGTTGACCCCAACAGTATCTATTCAATTCAGTTCAATTTTATTTGTATAGCGCCAAATCCCATCAGAAGTTATCTCAAGGCACTTTTCATATAGAGCAGGTCTAAACTGTACTCTTTAGATTATTAAAGATTATTATCTGGTACTAAGGGAGTAATTTAAAAACAACTGCTCGGTAAAGCCTTCTGTTTGGCAGTCCCTTAATAACACTAACAATTTCTCCACAGCTTAACAGATTATCAAGCTCTCTCCTTTGAGAGTCTGAGAATTTAGGTCAGGTCAACCCATTGAAAAACACCTTCATATTCTCTTCAGTTCACCTTTATTTAAAAGGAGGCATAGGTAAGAGCAGGAAAGAGCTTAGCCAGGGGTGGTCAGAAGGCAGGCAGTGGTCAGTAACATGCAGTGGTCAGTAACAGGCAGGCAGTGGTCCATAACAGGCAGACAATGGTCAGTAGCAGACAGGCAGTGGTCAGTAATGGGCAGGCAGTGGTCGGTCAGCAGGCAGGTAGTGGTTAGTAGCAGGCAGGCAGTGGCAGGCAGAGGTCAGTAACAGTAACAGACAGGGGTCAGTAACAGGCAGGTAGGAAACCAGGCAAAAAGACAAACAAGGGAGCAGGCAAAGTCCAAAAACATGCGACAGGTCACGAAACTAACATGAAAAAACAGGAAAATACAGAAAAGCTTGAGAGGCTTCTGCTGAACTTTTATGATAAGCAATATGGCAGAGAGACAGTGGAAGTGGACCAGTTCATATACAAGGGAGCTACTAAGGACATCACGTGACTTGAGAGGTAGGGAGAGTTGAGGTTACTGAAAGGCAGGTGGGAGTGGCAGGGTCTGAAATGATGAGACAGTGAGTGATGGAAAAACAGGCAGAGAGTTAATGAGTGAATGAATGAAGTGTGATGACCAGATGTTCTGAGCATGACAAATAATCTCGTCTCAAAGTTTAAAACACATTTCACAGTTTTAATGAAGCTGGCTCAGGTTGTCATCACAGGAAATGTTGGTCACTTAAGAAGGGTCCTCTGATCTGGTCTGGTGGTTACAAGTAGTGGATGATGAAATTCCAACCCTGATTTAAGATGAGGATGGACACTGCTAAGTTGGCTGAGTCCACATGAAGTATTCCTGTTTCATCCTGGGCTGAGCTGTCAGAACTTCACACCAGATTCTTCAATGAGTCAGTACTTACCACTCACCACTCCACATCTTAAGATCATAAGGACCCTTTTGTCGCTGTAAGCTGACCAAGACACACACTGCTGCTTCAGGACACCTCTCTTTCTGACCCAATTAATACACTGTGGATGCCCATGGATAAATGTTCCTGCACCATACAACTGTTTGGAATTTAACCGGCTCCTGGGGTCTAAAGATGGAATTATAAATAGGGAGAAATCTGATATAATTTGAACTTATTGTATAGATGACAGTTTTCTTATCCAACACAACACACTAAAATGTCAGCTGAGGAGATTTATTTCATTTAAATCTCACTCATTATTAAAAATTATAATTTACATTCTTTTTGACAATGTTTCAGTTATTTTATCCTCTACATTTTACCCATGACTGAAGGTCCTGCTTTCTCAGACAGTGAAACCCTTACAGATGGTCCAGGATGCAATGGTGTATCTGGACTCTGGTCAGCCTTAAAGGTCACATGCTGCTGCTCATTCACCTCCACTGGACTGGATTTACTTGTAATAACATGCATTTTGTTACTGGTAGTGCCTAAAATAAATATTTAAATATTCCCATGTCTTTATTTTCCAGTAACACATCTGGTTATTATAACAGCCACAGTGATGACAGAAACAATAAAATTATGTCCAGCCAATTTAAACATAATGTTGATCCACACTGAGAACATCATCTTACTGCAGTAAACAGAATCTAGTCAGTGACCTTCACTTCACTGAGACTCCACACTGCAACTTAGACTATTTACCTATTTATTCTGTTTACAGAATGAATTTTGCACAATTTCCACCCAGATCTGGGCCATCCTCCTCCTCTCTCCTGCCTCCTCCTCCCTCCTTCCTCCCTCCTCCTCCCTTCCTCTTGCTTACATCCTCCTCCTCCCTCTGCCCAGCTGAATAACCACTAAAGGTAAATTAGATCATAATGACCTGCAACATGCACACAAAACCCGATTAGATACACAACCCTCTGTTTAATGAGCTGAAAAACTGCTGTCTGTGTGTGTGTGTGTGTGTGTGTGTGTGTGTGTGTGTGTGTGTGCACGTATGTATGTGTTTAATGTCTGTATTTTGCTCCTTTAGTGTCAGTTCTGTGTGGTATAACACACACACATCAGCTTTGCATTGCTTGTGTCTACATGAGAAGTTCAGGTCTTTGTCATGTTTTAGCTCTGCTTTGGTCTCCACCAGTTCCTGAGAAAAACATCTGTCTCATTCTTCACCACTCAGTCTCTGACTGTGTCTATCTGCTGATGGGCAGTGAGTATACAGTGAGAACAGCTTCTTGCTGCTTCTGGAAATGGAGCTGATGAGATCAGTGAAACCCAAACATAAGTCAAATGTGCTGTTACCCTTTAACAAGACAGGATTGTTTATTCCTATCAAAGATATTGATTCGTGTTGTTTTTTGCCAGTGAACCAAACCCTGACCTGGATTTCATATCATTTTCAATCAATAAATCAACAGATCTGAAGCACTGAAATTCATACCACAACAATCCCAGCCAACCTCGTCTGGTTCTCAAATACTGGGAACAAAGTTAATTCATGACGGCAACTACTACTTAATGTGAGATTTGGTACAGATATTCAGAACCCCCTCAGGGTAAATAACATGGCTGATCCCCCTTTTTAGCTGTTTGGTAGCATGATGCTAACTGCCACGCATCTGTAATTATCTGAACAACAGTTTTGAGATGCTGTACAGAAACTTCATATCTACTGAGCTCAGGAGATTTATTGTCATGTCATGTTATTCACTGATAACCTGAGGCAAAAGTACAATGAACCTCTTACACTAAACTTTGGCCACTCCTAATAAATCCTAAGAGGAAGAGAGAAGGTACAGGAGATGTGTTGGACTGCTCCTCCTCTGTCCATCAGTCCTGGTGTGTAGGACTCTGTCCACTGATACACAACTCAAGTATACACTGTTACTGGATCAGTGAGGGTAAATTTCAGTATGACAGTCTTTGAGTCACAGACATTGGAGCATTTTGTAGATGTGTAACTTTGTAAAAGCATTTTGTGTTTGGTGTACTTGTATTTGCCTTTCCACACAGATCCATGGTTAAATCTTTAAGCTAAGTTTGGATTGAGTATTAATATATATGTGGCCTGAATATGATAATTAAAATACTGTGGAAACCTGCTGTGTCTGATTAGTTGTTAACTTAATGTGGTGCTGCATGATGAAGTAATGATTGATTACTTAGTAACTACTGAGTAGGATTTAAAAGAATAACGTCAAAGTGACCAGTTGTGCATGAGTAGTTAGTATTCAGTGCTGCTCAGCAGTGGGTTCAGAGTTAATCATGAAGACAATGGTCAGTATGTGAACAACAGTTTACCTCATGGTTCATTTATCTCCCAGTCTGTTTATTATCTCCTTCATAGTCCTGATGTCTGAGTCCTGAGGGAAGGATCGGGTCCTTCCATAATCCTTCCTTACTTTATCTTTTGTAACAATGCACTGTTTGTGCTCTGAGGTGTTACCTCCTGATTACATTCCCATCAGCCTCAGCTACACTTTGTATTTAGTGCTAACTACCAAATGTTAGCATGGAGTCATGCTAAACTAAGATGGTGAATATGGTGAACATTAGAGGAGCGTATGTGCCAGGGTGCTATCTTCCCCACTTCAACATACTGTTACATACATTAGTCCTCCTGTTGTGTTTGGGTCAAATATTTCATAAATATTATCCTTTCTTGGAACAAGGCTTCAAAAGAGTAACGCAACTATGTTAGTTTAGTAAGTTTGAGGTCTGTCACGCTGAGAGACATACAGCAGCGCATGAATCCAGAAACAAACCCTGCTGATGGCACTGTGGAGAAAAAAGATTAGCTAGTTAATTCTACCATTTTCTCTTTTTCAGCTCTTTCTCTCTCTCCCTTTTGGCTCAACCAGGTATTCTGCAGCTTTATAATATTTCAGTAGTGGCAGTAATATTCCCACAGTGGGCTGTTGCTACAAAATGTATAAAGTGAAATCACTGCAGACAGACATTGTCAGCCGGTTTTAACTCGTCTTCACCAGTAGTTTCTGCTTTAGATGTACAGATTTTCGCGGCAGGCGTCAGCAGGCAGGTAGAACTCCCCTGACAGTGGAGACAATCAGAGCGAGTCACACTGCCTGCATCGTGCTCCGTTTTCATTAAGTAACTCTAAAGTTAGTTTTGTGGTTTGCTCATTTTAAGACAAGATTTGGGTGTAAAGTTTACAGCCTGTCACACTGTTGCTCCTGCAGTGCTGTGTGTGTGAGTTCTGAGGCAGCTAAAAAAAAGAGTAACAACTTGTCCACTGACATTCTGTGAGTCCTGACTAATGTATCGAACAGTCAACATTTCCGGGGCAGCCTTAGAACCTTACACAGTTTATTACCATACCTGACAAGCTCCCATAGACACAAGGAAATTACAGACTCCATCAACTACCACTTAGCCAAACATTCAATTCAATTTAATTCAGTTTTGTTTATATAGCGCTAAATCACAACAGAAGTTATCTCAAGGCACTTTTCATGAAAGAGCAGGTCTAGACCATACTCTTTAGGAATCGTGCAGCCTTACACTCAACCAGTGACCTCTGACCTTCACAAACAGCCATACTGTCTGTTGGTATCTATCACTGTCGTCCATGTGGATCTGACTGTGGCGTCTAACATGTTGTTTGTTGATTCTAATGTTGTTAATGTAGAACCTGAAGCTTATTTAACTGTTTTAATGTATTATGGAAATCTATTCAAACCTTCTCTTTATCTTCTCTTCCCTCTCCTTTCAGCCATTATATTTCCTCTCTCCTCCTCCCCTCTGCCTTTCCTCAGTGATAAGGAACTGCCCGTGAATCTGTTCAGAGAGTATGTGTGAGTGAGTGAATGATAGTCTTCCCCCTCTTTGAATCATAGACTCCTCGGGGTCACCCTGCAGCCCCAAGGGCCCATTGTTACTGTCCCACTCACAGCTTCTCTCAGCTGCACTTGACAGCCCATTGGTATGGATGTTAGTGTGTGTGCATGTGTGTGTGTGTTTCTTCTCAGGTAGAAGCCAGCAGATCACTCCCTGCCTCCCAGCATGCCTCACTGCCTCTTTTATAAAGTCTCACTCTCTGACTGAAAAGAGCCTAAATCCAATTGCTGCTCAGCCTCACTAACTTCTCTTCTCACCACATTTTCCAAGGAAGTGAGCAGAGGAGAGAGAGCGAGAGAGAGAGACTGGAGGAGAAAGAGTGTGGGAAGAAATGATCAAATGAAATTAACCTTTAAATATCTCTGCTAATAGGAAAACAAAAGGACGATCAAATAAAACAAAATAACAGCACATTTTGAACACAGAACATTTTGGATATTAATGTAACTACAGTGTCTTCCTGTAAAGTCAGTGTCCTGAATGTGTTCAAACTGTGTTGTTTTCTGCTCACTCACTCAGATCATACTTACCTGTAGGGACCAAAGCTCAGAAACTGATGGGACTCAGAGATATGGAGATGTTGAACAGACCAGATTGTACACAGGCTGGATCATAAGAATAGAGACAATAGAGGGCAGATGACAGAGAGAGTAGAGGATAGAGAGCAGAGGATACCAGAGTAACAGCAGCTGTCAATGTTTCCATTGTCTGTCAGTGTGTGGCTGCTTTGCTTATTCAAGTTTTCATTAGGCACAAATGGAAATTTCCTTCCAACAGAATTTGGCTCCCAAATTAGCTCTGTGAACGCTGGTGATACCAAGACAGAAAAGAAAAGTGAAAGAAAGAATAAAGAAATGATCCCTCTCAGTGGGGGTTACAGGAAGATGATGCTGCTTGAATCATAACATGTGACTGAAGCCTGAACCTCCACCCTCAACCTCCACCCACTTGTCTGTTTGACCTGAGGAGGACTGATGTTCAGACAGGTTAGAGATATAAATAATGAAGACTTAAACTCATTGAAAGAATATGAGAGATGGACACCACCCAGAGAGGGAGAGGTGTAGAGGCTTTGTGCCTCAGGTTGAACTGACCCAGGATATCCACTTAACCCTGGTTAGACCTACAGGTGTCTGTTACCTTAGTGCTGCCTCCTCAGCACAGAGCAGTGCACCAATCATTGGTAGAGAAGGTGGAGACTGAGTCTGGTCTATTTGTGAGAGCAGAGAATCATTCAGAGAACATCACAGCCCTGATGCTGTCTGTCGTCCACTGTGTGTTTGATCAAAAAAACATTAACTTTTATCACCAATCTCAGCATGTGACAGAGAATAAGGAGTGCGCCATGTCGTGGTATCATCTCTGCAGTCATGAAGAGAGGAGAGAGAGAGGTTGATTACAAAAAAGGAAAAGAAAGGAAAAAGCATATTTGGGGAATTAAAGGAGAGAAGTGATGTGGATGAGAAAGAAAGAAAAACAGAATAAAATACTACCTCCTATTAAAGTAACACATTATACTTCTTTAAATGAGCAGAGTCTATGTTAAAAAGCCAATTTTCTTGTACTATCATTTTGTTTTGTTCTGTGTTTGTGGGGCTTTTTTCAGAGACCTCTTAGGACCTTTTCAGTTCTGTGACATCTCTCCTCCACAAGCTCCCATGGCCTTTTAATCAGGAGTTAATTAGTCTTTTCATTATCAATGAAAGAGTTAATTGGTAAATGAGAAATGGTAATGGCTTTATCAGTAAACAGCCTCTCGTTTGCTCTCAGCGTCCTCCTTTTCAGCTCCTCTCTCGTCCATCTGCCATTAAAACCCAGAGCAGTTTCCCAGCACATTAAGCTGTGAACTCAGAGACAGGAGAAAAGGCTGCTTTAGAATTCCTCAGGGCATTTTAATTAAAACCACATAATGGCTGGCACTCTCTGCCTCTCACATCTCTCTGCTTTGGTCTTACCCCACTTACACCGACCATACTCCGTTCTCTGATCCACTTCTCCCTTCATCCTTTCTTCTTCCTTTCCCTCCTTCAGGGATCACTTGTGGCCTGACACCTCTCACAATAAGAGCCATTAAATACAATGAGACAGAAAGATGGCGCTCTAATAAAGCCCCTCCTTCTCTGCCTCTTTACATCATTATGGTATTAGAGACACTGATGGAGAAGAGAGAGGAGAGAGAGGTGGATGAATGTGGGACTTCAAAGTGCTGCTGCAGCGGCAGCTCTTGAGTGGACGGATCAGGCCGAATCTCCAGAGGCAGAGTTCTGTATGTATAGAGCTCAGTGTGGCTTAGCAGAGCATCATCAAACCACAGGCAAACAGAAAGGTAATGGAGCAAGTCTCATTACAGGTTTTCCAGAGCTCTGCAAAATCCTCCCACATCACAGTTTACTTGACAAAGAAATAACAGAAGCATGATGGGAGGTATTTTATACTTTACACTGGAAATAAGTTTGTTTTTTATGTTTTCTTTTACTGATATCTTCAGTGTTCCTCAACATAGAAACACACATGGATGCTCTCTGCATTCATCCGGTAAATATCACTTATTATTTCATAACAACAAGAAAACATGTCTGTTTCTCACCTTTATTTGGATAGGACAGTGGAGCGAGACAGGAAACAGGGAGAGAGAGCAGGGGAATGACATGCAGTGAGGGTCCGACCAGACCAGGAGTCGATCGAGGGTCCAGCTGTTCAAGACGCTAGGGCCCATGTTGTACGTGCTCCAACCATTCAGCTATGGGGGCACCCCCACAACTTTTCATTAGGTTTCAATGTTTGGAAACAGTCAGCTGTTTGATCTACTCATTATTATATCTAGTACATCTGAAAATAAGTCATCAAATTTAAATTGTTAACATGTATGTATAATGTATTGTATGTTTTATCTGTGGGACAGACACACCACTGTGATGCTCCATCAGGTCTCTGATGACATTCAACAGTAGTTCTTATTCACAAATCATGGTGAGATTACTGAGGTAACTGTCTGTGTGCACAGTAAAATACTGTTTCTTAACTAACTCATGGACCTGAGTTTTTCTTTAGTAACTACCAACAAAACATTGGAGACCATGTGTAGCTGATTCATACGGTATCAAAATTTTTTAATGTATTCCTTATTCGGCAGGAAACTTTTGCAGAAGAGCAGCTTCTTGTTTTATTCCTTTAACACTGACATAATGAAATAATTTTACGCTGAATATAATATATTATTATTAATCAATTATGTCATAACTGTGTGGATATTCAAGACTAAACACTGTAGTACTCAGTAAACTGTAAATGATTAGTAATAATAAAGCAGGTTATGTATCAATAATTGTAATTGACAATTACTGTTTGATTTATCAGGTCTTTTCTTAATTTCCACTTTTTCCTCACATGCCTTAGTTACAGTTCATATGAAAATGTCCAGTTTGTAGTGAACAAATCACTATGGTGGAACAATGAGTGTTTTTCTTTTTCACATGAGTGCTAAGTGTTGAATGTGGGTATGACAGTTTTCTTATCCATATGAATACAACATGATTCCTCTGCATCCAAATCATTCAAACTGGTCATAATAATATGAAGCTGTAATAATATGAACCAGAGGCTTCTCACTCTGTCATGAGTCATGAGATCTCTCAGGGCTGCTGAGGACAGAGGACAGAGGATGTGTTTATGTTGTTTCCAATATTAATGACATCAGTGGATACTGAAGCACAGGAGCTGTAACCTTCAGAGTGAAATAGTTGACAATAGAGTCTGGAACTGAATTTTATTGATTGTAAATGACTATCAGCTGTAAGATGCAGATGAGGATGATGGAGCCGTGTTTTTGAAGAGAATATGGGCAAAGTGCCTGAATAGTCTGTGGATCAGATCGTGAACTGAGCTTCTGTCAGGGGACATGGACATGAGGGAAATATGTCCAAATGTCCACTTTGTCACGTAGGACTGCACTTCATTTCTTTCTCTCCTGAATCGACAATTATCCCAACACAAAAGGCGAGTGGGGGTAGAGGGTGTAGTGAGAGTGTGTGTGTGTGTGTGTGTGTGTGTGTGTGTGTGTGTGTTGGGGGGGTTGTTAGGACTGAGAAGAATTTTGCCCTGACTGACGTACGGTAAAGTGGAGCAGGCTGGAGAGGTAGGCTGATCTTTACCCTATTAGAGGGATTAGAGACGGCCACACACACACAAACCAAATCTGTAGTCAATTGTTTCTACCTCATACAGACATTAACATGTGCACTGACATGTCTCACAGCTCTGCTTAAAAAGTAAAGCATTGAAGCTGTGAGGAACACTGTCTTTTTACTGCAGCAGAGCATTAACCACACATACCACTGTGTCATTAAATACAAAACCATCAGTAAGGACAAACAGAGCGTTACAAACTGCAGCAGAGGTTCTTTAAAATTGTTAAATGTTTAGATAAAGAAATAAGGAAAGTAAGAAAATTTGTGTTTGGTAGATTATTTTTTTGTTGTAACAATGCTTCCTGGCAATAATACCGTTGGAAAGCCTGTTTATTATCCATTTAAATGGTGCCACATTTGTAAGGAACATGCATTTGTGGGATGAGCAGCAGAGCTGAGTATGTGGGTTGCACCCATGAGAAATTTGCCAAATCTTCTCTGCCAATGCCAAACAGCTTACATTTCAGGTTGCTATTGACTCTTGTTTTGAGCTTCTGGTACCCCCAGGTGCAGCACCTGTGAGCCTGGGCCCTGCTACAGTGGTCAGTAGGTGTCTGCTCCAAGAATCTGCACGTCACGTTTGACTGATCTGGATAGGGCCCGTGCGATAGGGCAACTTCAAGCTGGTGTTCCGCAAAACCAAGTGGCGGCATTGTTTGGAGTGAGCCCTAGTACCATCTCCAAACTGAAGGCCAAGTTCCATATAATGGGGGATGTCAGAGACAGGCCGCGAAGTGGGCGTCCCAAGAAGACGATACCCCAAGAAGACCGTTTCTTCACCCTGTCAGCACTTAGGTACCGTAGGTTGTCCTCATAGGGCCGCCAGGAGGCCTGCCATCAGGCGCATTTGCGCTGGTGTCTGCAACACATGCACTGGAACCTAAATATGTGGCGGAACATTATGTTCAGCAATGAGTCCAGATTCTGCCTACAGCAGTTGGATCGTGGGGTCAAAGTGTGGAGAAGACACGGAGAACGCTATGCTGATTGCTGCACCAATAGAGTAACATCTTTTGGTGGAGGCAGTGTGATGGTGTGGGGCAGCATCTCCATCACTGGAAAAACGAGGCTTGTCATCATTGGAGACAATCTCAATGCAGAGAGATTCTGCAACCAGTGGCAATCCCATATCTCCACAGTCTGGCACCGACCTGTTCATCCAACAAATGCATGTTCCTTACAAATGTGGCACCATTTAAAAGGGTAATAAACAGGCTTTCCAGTGGTATACGATTTATTGCCAAGAAGCATTGTTACAACAAAGAAATAATCTACCAAACAAAAATTTCTTTACTTTTTGTGCTAAATTTAGTTGAAGTGAGCTGGTGGAGGTCAATGGGAGTGAAACTTTCCGGATTAGGTGTTACAGTTGTCTCTAGGGATCCTGTGTTTTGGCTTAACTCAGAGCTGATTGCGGGCAGGAGGTGGTGAATTTTGTCTCCAATAGTTGAAATTTTGTTATTAAAGAAGGTCATGAAATCATCACTACTGAGAATTAGAGGAATACAAGGATCAATAGAGCTGTGACTCTCTGTCTCTGTCTGTGCTGAAAAGAAACCTGGGGTTGTTCTTATTTTCCTCTATTAATGATGAGCAATAGGCAGCTCTGGCATTACAGAGGGCCCTCTTATTCCTTTTAACACTTTAAGTCTTGCCAGGCTAAGCGTGATTCCTCCAGTTTGGCGATACGCCAAATTCTTTCAAGTCTACGTGTTTTTTGTTTTAGTGTGCAGGTTTGAGAGTTGAACCATGGAGCTAGCCTCTTTTGCTTTCTTTCTTTCTTTTTTTAGGGGGGCAGTAGAGTCTAAAGTTGTATGTGGGGAGTCTGCAACGCTGTCTAGAAGATGATCAAGTTGGGAGGGAATATAGCTACTGTGGGAATCTTCTGTTAAATTGAAATCTGGCAATGAAGTTAGGACAAAGGGAATTACTTCCATGAATTTAGTTACCACACTATCAGAAAGATTTCTAGTGAGGGAATTTTTGCCTGTTGATATGTAATCCAGAAACAATAATTCAAAAGTAATTAAATAGTGGTCTGATATTTCTGTGGGAAAACTATTGTTGTTTGATGTTCAGTATCAATACCATAGGCCAAAACAAAGTCAGGAGTATGATTAAAACAGTGAGTAGGTTCATTCACATACTGAGAGAAGCCAATAAAGTCCAATAATGAGCTAAATGCCGAGCTAAAGCTGTCATTGTTGACATCCATGTGAATATTAAAGTCACTACTACTACTACTAGTACTACTACTATAATGACTTAATCTGTTCTAAGTACTAAACTCGATACAAGTATGGGTCAGGATGGCGGTAAACTATGACAAACAGAATTGGCTTCAGTGTTTTCCACTTTGGGTGAGACAAGCTAAGAACAAGGTTTTCAAATGAATTATAATCGAGTTTAGGTTTAGTGTTATTAATGTTATTAGTAATTAATAGACTGGAATCAAAAATGGCTGCAACTCCACCTCCTCGGCCGGTGTCTCAGGGGATGTGAGTATTAATATGACCCGAGGGGAGTTTTCATTCAGGCAACATACTCATCCTGACACAACCAGGTTTCAGTCAGACAACATCAATCAACATGGAAACCTGAAATCATATCATTTGCTAGCACAGCTTTAGATGAGGGAGATCTGATATTAAGTAATCCATAATTCATTATTTTATTTTGCTGTAAATTTGAATTGACTGTGTTGAATTTAATGAATGAGTTAACAGAGCATAATATGAAGGCCAGTTTCCTGTGCATGCTCTTTCTCTCTTTCTCTCTCTCTCCAGCTGCAGCAATTTAGCAAGATACACAGATAAAGTGGTGAGAGAAAGCCAGCCTGTTCTCTGCTCTCTGTATATAAACTTAACTCGTGCACAAGTTAATCAAAATGTAGGAACGTAGTAAAATGTGCCGTTATATAGCCTATATTCACATTTTCTCTCTATGATCATTCTGGGAATCCTTATGCTCAATTCTATCATCCCACCAACTGTGAACACATCACTGAATAAACTGTGACTGAACAGAACACCTGTCAATTTGAAGAAGAGCTGTTGACCATCCCTTTCCATTGTGTTTCTGAAATGTTGTGTTTTCTGAAATGTTGAAGTGTTTTGACCTTTAGGGCCACTGTAGATCACACAGCTGTGGTCATTTACCTGGATTTATGTTGACTTTGTCAGATGATGTTGTGATTATAAAATTATTAGCTGATTACTAATCACACAATGAAATCATTAGCCACTTGACAAATGTGTCATTTCTTCCTAAAAACCTTAAGGCTTCTTCACAGTGTCTGATGACCAATCTGACCATGGTACAGGGGAAGTGGAGGAGGGGGAGGAGCTGAAGAGGGTCACACTGACAGTTAGATGTGTGGTACCACTCCTGTGTCCACACATGCTGATTAAATAAATGAATAAATAATAAAAATATAAATAAAAATAAAAGAGAGAGAGTATGTTTTCAGCTTGTTGCTGTGAAGACCAGGATGTTTCTGTTGTATGATCACAGAGACGTTCACTCCATCAGTCCCCTGCCTTGATGGAGCAGTTGATGTAGTTGATGCAGGTAACTTAGAGCAGCTTCTGTTTAGTGAAGCAGGTTCCTGGTAGTACTGCAGAGAAGATTAAAACACATAATGCGAACAGAGAGAGATGAAAGTTTTTAAGTCAGGTGGAAACAAGAATAAGAGCAAAGTCTGATTCTTTGATGGACATGTTGGATCTGACTTTGACGAGCAGCAGAGCTGAGAAGGATTTACACATGAGCTTCTCTCACCTTTCTAGATACAGACCCTCATGAAACCACCCTTTAAGTAAGGGATTATTTGTGTGTGTGTGTGTGTGTGTGTGTGTGTGTGTGTGTATGTGTGGCTGTGTTCATGCTGGTAATGCCCATGGAAAATTGATACCATTACTGTCCGGTTGTGAAAAAGGCAGCACTAAAGACCATGCCTGTGTCCGACCACTCACTGTTGACTTTCTGCTGTGTGTGTGTGCGTGTGTGCACGTGCATGTGTGGGTGTATGTGAGACAAAGTGTGAGTGGCACATGAACATATATAGACAACGTGGATTTGGATAAGATCTTTCTTTCTTTCTTCCTCCCTTCATGTCTTCCTTTGTCTCTCTACCTCCCTTCCCTCCCTCCCTCCCTCCCTCCCCCCTTCTCTCTCCTGGCTCTCAGACCTAGCCATGTATGACAGATATGGTTGATTGTGAGTAGATCAGAGCAGATCATTGAGGTGAATGGCTTCAATGAAACCTCTCATTCAGCTCAGGGTTGAGGTTTTCAAAGGAGCTCTGATATGGAAGAAATGTGGATCTCCTCCTGGCTGTTCCTTTATTCTGTTGTGTGAGTCTGTGTGTGTGTGCACGTGCAGAGTGTTGCGCGTGGGCAGCTGACTTTAGTCCATGTGAAATTATCAGACAAAGCTCAAACAGGAAATAGAGTGAATAGCCCTCACGCTGGGCACCATGACCATAATCTGCTGTGTGTGTGTGTGTTTGTGTGTGTGTGTGTGTACTCAGACTGTTTGAGAAGCTCGACACAGTTTTCAAACAGGAAATGAAAATGTTTCTCTCCTTTTCTTCATGTGCAGTTTTGAATTCAGCCTTTTGAATTTTCCCTCAGTACTAATGGACACGTTGTTTCTGTCAGTCTGGTGGTAACATGAAACAATATTTACTTTTCGCAGAAAGGAGATTTAAATGTCACTGATGACATTTGAATATCTGCACTGTGGTAATGAACTTTAAGTTCTGCCCACAAGATCCTGAAGACCCCCACCCCACCACCACACTCCAGGCAGAAACTCCTGCTGAGAAAAAAAGGAAGAAAAGAGAAGAAAGGAAGAGTGTTTGTGGGAGTGGGAAGGGGTACAGTCCATTGAAATTCTTTATGGCTTGTGGGAAAAAGCTGTTCAGCAGCCTGGTGGATCTGGAGCTGATACTCCTGTCCATCTTCCTGGATGGCAGGAGGGAGAACAGTCTGCAAGATGGGTGGTAATGGTAAGCTCTGCAAACACAGCGTTGCTGGTAGATCTCCACCAGAGAGGGGAAAGGGGCAGCAGCGATTCTACTGGCTGTCTTCACTATCTTGTTGAGCTGCTGTTGCGCTTGAACCTTGCAGATACCATACCAGGAAGTAAGGCAATAGGTCAGGATGCTTTCAATAGTGCCCTTGTAGAAGGTGATGAGGTGTGGGGTGGGGAGACCGGCCTTCCTGAGACTCTGGAGAGGATGGAGCCTCTGCTTCACCTTGTTGATGGTGGCAACTGTGTTGATAAAGGAGGTCAGGTCATGTGCAATGTTAAGCCCCAGGAACTTTACATTGCTGACCCTCAACACAATGGCACTGTTGTGGGGGTGTTTACCAGCCTTCCTAAGATTGATACCATCTCTTTTGTTTTATACACATTAAGGGTGAGATTGTGAGATTTGCACCATGCTGTTAGCTGCTCCACCTCAATTCTGTATGAAAACTCATCACTACTACTGACGAGACCCACCACTGTCATGTCGTCCACAAACTTAACAACATGAGTTGTGTTGAAACTGGCAGTGCAGTCGTGGGTGAGCAGGCTGAACAACAGAGGGCTCAGGACACAGTTTGCACAGGTTAACGCTGGCAAAGGCCTTTTTCACTGATGATGGACTCTATGTATCCCTGGAGGTCAACAATACTGTCATGTGTTGCTGCCTCTTTAGAAGTGTCCCACAGTGTTGTGTGGGAGCAGTCTTGCCGTGCCATGGTTGCTTCCTTTGGCCATGTTTTGATTTCTCTGACCACTGGCTGTTCGTGTTTCACCCTAGGTCTGTATGCAGGTGTGAGCATTACAGCTAGGTGATCAGAGTTACCAATGTGGGGAAGGGAGACTGCTCTGTGTGAGTTTTTGATGTTCATGTACTGGTAGAATTTTGGCAGGACAGATTTAATGATTGCTTGATTAGTCTCCAGCTCCTATGAAGAAAGCATCAGAGTGGGCTGACTGCTGGATGTTGAGGTTGCTGTAGAGTGCATTCACGGCCTCCTTCACATTAGCGCTCCGTGGTATATTGATTGTCATTCCCATGCCAACTAGAAGGGTTGGCATTTCACAGTTAGGAGCTTTATGTCTGGTGAGCATAGTGTAAAAATCACTACCATCCCTGGCACCATGACTTGCTGATAAAGACAGCCAGTCCACCTCACCTGAGCTTAGTAGTAAAGCTACTCTGCTGGCCTGTTGTAGTGTTAGTCCCTCCAGCTGCATCACTGTTGTGCTCGTTAAAGCACACCCTCTCAGTTAATATTGCTTAATCGTTACGCCCCTAATTACTGCTACGATTGTATTTATGACTTTGTCATTACTATTATTACCACTGTTGTATTATTGATACCAATTTACATGTTTTACATGGAGTCTGTGTCATGCTATTCTCCTGTCCCTAGTCTTTACCCCTCTCTCCCCCCTTTCCCCTCTTTCTCTGGTTGTCAACCCAACCAGTCGAGGGAGGTGGCCACCTACCCTGAGTCTGGTTCTGCTCGAGGTTTTTGTCTCTTAACATGAAGTTTTTCCTTGCCTCTGTCACCTAGTTTTGCTCATGGTGGGAATTGTTGGGTCTCTCTCTATAAAAAAATATAAAAGAGTACAGTCTAGATCTGCTCCATATGAAAAGTGCCTTGAGATAACTTCTGTGGTGATTCAGCACTATATAAATAAAATTGAATTGAATTAACTTATCAGACTTTTTTTTTTTTTTAAAGTTACTTCCTCTCCTTCAGTGAAAAATCCACAATCTATGAAGTTACAAATAGTTTTTATTTCAAAAGTTTAATCACCAGACATAAGACATCTCCTACTACACTAGCAAATCCACATGACAAAATCATGTCACAATATAATTTTTATATGAACATCAGATTTAAGCTGAGCACAGAGAAACCTTCCCCTCAGCAGCATAATGTGAAAGTCTGTATATTTATCAGTCTGTACAGTGAAGGGACAATAAGGAAAACTGCTGTATGTAGCATGAAACACCTGGAATAACTGCAGATGATATACTATGAAAGAAGCATTTCATCAATTTACCTTTATGGAAGTCAGCAGAGCCACATACTGATGAGAATATAACAATTTAATGGCAGCAGAAATGTACTGTCTGACATGTTGGCATTTCACTGAAGGAAAAACATGTTTAATCAATAAAATGAGTGATGATTGAATTCCATTTAGCTGCTTCCATTTCAGGGTCCTGGTATTGTTTGTGCTGACTCACTGTCTGATATGGTTCAGTAGCACATTTGAACAGAGGCATCATTAATGTTATCAATAACACCTGTTGATCTGTTCCACATGTTGAATGGAAAATTCACACATTCAGTTCATTCAGATGTTTAGGTATTATGATTGTTCCCTTACTGATCATTTTATTGTTATTGTATTGTATTGTTATTATTGTATTCATTGTAACTCTACAATAACTTGATGTCCTGTCAGTGAATATGTACAGTCTGGGTCATGTCCCCACAGTACAGTAGACATGTCACAGCTGTCTCAGTCACAGATCCATCAGGAAGAACTGTCTCTCTACATGAGCCAGTCTGAGTCCGTTCAGTGGAGGAAGATGTGATGGTCCTCTGTAAACCTCCCCCACAGCAGAGTAAACATGAGAAATTCACTTCCACTGAAGAAGATGTGATACAGTGCTCCATGAGTTGTGGTAGTGCTGGGCTGGGCTGGAGGTCTTGTATGGGTGTCCTTCTGGTGAAAAAATGCCCCTAAGTCTAACAAGCTGAACAAGTGAGAAAACATGATACCATGATGAGTTCCCCTCATAGGAGAAAAAGCACTGTGAGGTCAAGAATATGTGATACTGAGGGACAAACGAGGACAAACAAATTAACATTTACAACCCTCTGGCCAAAACAAATTCTACTGATTTCACGCTTACTGATCAACACACGTTAACATGTTAGTACCACACATGTGTTTGAGAAATAAACATTTAAAACTTTATTAAACAGATGTTTGTCAAATGAATGTTTTAATACAGAGCTGTTGTCTTCTTTAAACTGAACTGAATCACCATCTGAAAGGCACATAGCCTCTTCACCAAACATGCATCGTTGCTCTCTCCTGATGGAGTCACACTGAAACTCTTCATATTATTATCTCATATATTATCTCATTAGCCCTTTATATTATTTTGCCCCCACCCCTCAGACTGCCTGAGTCCTTCTGAGTCCTCCTGAGTCCTCCTGAATCCTCACAGCACTTTCTCACTCCCACCTTATCACACAGGGACACTGGACAGAAACAATAGAAGTCCCTTGGTTAAGGTTGGTGAAGGGTTGTGGTGTAGCTTCATACAGAAAAGCTGACTGTTCATCATAATGTGCTCTTACCCCATATAAGTCAGCTGAGAGCAGCCCAGAGTCTGCTCGACTCCTGTGTCAACTCATGTGTGAGGGGCATTTAAAAGTGACACAGCGTGGTCCTGAGTCAAACTATGAGTGAGAACTCGGTCCTCAACAGAAACCAACTGCAGATGTGAGAGATACATTCTGATTTATTCCTGTTTCCCAGAGCAGAACTCCTGCCAGTCAGATTATATGAGTAACAGATCCCTGACCGGGCCGGGTCCGACTGGATTAGCTGTTTCCTGCCCCAACACAATGGAGTCCACCAGGGAACCAGATCAAATCACCAATACGCAGATACGTGTGCAGTCTGTGCATATCATAACATGTGCCTGTGTGTGTGTCTGTGTGTCTGCAAGCAGGTAACAAAGAGACAGGCTAAAGGGCCCAAAGCCAACAAAGACCATGAAGAGAGAAGCAGCAGGAAGCTGATTAGTCACTTTATCCCTCTTCCCTCCATCCCTCTCTCTCTCTGTCCCTGCTCTGATGGAGGGATCAAGGCAGAGAGCTAAGGTTAAAATCAAAGGTTGAACTAGGGATTAGTTCTGAGTGGAGACGGCTGGGAGGAGAGCACAAGGTTTAGATGGAGCTTCAGGTTTAAAGAAGTAATAACTAAACATTACCCTCAGGATCTTTATGTCTGCTCCTCCTGGGTTAATTATTATTTCCTGAACAATGACGGAATTGTAATATGTTTTCCCAAGAATAAATAAAATTCAAACCTGAAACAAATATGGCCGTAGAAATGTTTTTGTTTGTTCTGTTGGTTAATTAGTTTGGGTCAGTCAATGCAGAGATGTCTGCCAACTACTAAACTGTAAACTACAGGACATTTCTGTGGCTGGATTACATTGTGAAAAACATCTGACCTGCTGTCTTACTTCTCCTTTTTTTCCAAACACAGTTCCTGATGAACACAATTACCAAACCTAAACGATCAAACTCAAAAGCAGAAATAACAACAGAACATGGAGTTAGGTTGAAGTTTTATTCATAATGTACAGTATTAGCTCTGTTACAGGTGTAAAGGCATTAACAATAATAAAATGTAATTTATTCTGTGATCACAGGTTGTCATTAAAATATTGACTCATGTTTTTCCTAAAATGTCTGTGAGTTTTAATCTGATTAAAAACAGATTGGTTTAGAAGCTGCTCATCAGTTCACAGTTGACAATAAATCTGAGGTTCAAATTCTCATCAGCCTCCAGGTTCTGGTTTATTTTCATTTCCACACAGGGAACCAAATGTCCTTCCTCATGGATCCCAGTGCAACAAGAATATTAAAGCAACAAACTGTAACTTCAGTGAGCAGCAGTGCCCCCTGCAGCCATTAGTGGTAATGATCTCTGTTGCCCCTAGTCTGAACAGTTCAGTGGTTTTCATGTACAGAAAATAAAGCTTATTTATCTGTTGAGTGGAGCTCTGGCTGTGTAGTCCCACTCACTGTACTGAAACACAGCCTGAACGCTGTATATTACCCATGATCCCTGGCTTTTCAAGCGGGAAGTACTGTGGCTGTAACAAACACACCAAACTGTGCTTCTAATTCTTGATATATTCTTGATATAACATTTCCTGGCTGTATATCAGAGATGAGATTAGATTGCTACAACAACAGTGGTGAACTCCCTCCACTGACAGTATGAGAAGCACTCCACTGTCATAAGCTACCTCAGCAGAGAATAGTGTTTGGACACTATGCACCTCTCCATGTTGGTATACACACAGTCCAGTCCATCAGTCTGACTGGACAGCAGTGATCTCCTGTTGGCTCGATGACTGTGTCCAAGATGTAACTATGTAGCTATGTTTCACTGAAAACAGAGATGTAGCAGCTCTTCATCTCAATCCAGTGTGAGGGGGACAGTTCCACATGTTTACCACACGTGTAGAGAAGCAACTTTGTGCTGCTTGCTAGCAGAGGTGGAGAAGTTCACTCAGACAAATAAGAGTTAAGTGATTGATGTAGTAATTGTGCATCAGGTTAATTGCTCTCCCTCCATCAGTTCTGACTGGTACCTGGGTCTGTCCCAGACTGATGGTCCATCGAGGATCTTTTCTGATGCCTGATATCTGTCAAGATCACTATCATTAGATATTAGAATACATGTTGTTTTTGATTTTATATCTATTAGTTTACTTTGTATTGTGCATTTTTCACTCATGATAATTGTTAGTCTTAATGTCTGTAAACATTAGTGAATAATAATAATAATAACTTTTATTTCTAACGCACTTTTCATTAAATAACGAATCTCTACAGAGTGCTACAGAGTAAAAACATTAGCACATAAAATAGTGTTGTAATTGTTGGTTGCAATCATAGTCATGCAGACATGCACTCATTCATTTTTATTTTTCATTTTAATGTTGTTTCGTAATGATCAGCTTTCACAGATTAGAATCTGAAAGCTCAAAGTTGATTGTTAAGTTCAAATATAGTAGCTGAGGATGAGTTTGAGAGAGACCCATAGACGAGACAGGAAGTTTTACGACTGCAGAGCTTTTAATTTTCTCTCATTTCGTTGGGGATTCTTTTCTTTTTATGTTTTGTATGTGTGTTGTTTATGCTCTGTGAAAAAGAGAATAAAATTAAATTAAATATATAAAATATATTATATAATATATAAATAATAATCATCCAGTCAACAGAAATTATGCACTATAAAGTTAAATCAAATGGATAAGGGAACTCACAAGATGTACACAACATGGTCAAGGTTGAAAAGAAAGGGTGGAGGGCAGTATATATAACCTGTCATCCTGAAGAACTGGCTGCACCTGAGGAGGGCAGTTACCTTCTAGATAGTGTTTGTGTTATCCTCGTTGCCTCAGGTGCAATAAAGTAACTTCTTAGATTGGGACTTCTTGACACTGATCAGTGTAGAGCTTTGAATTTATAAATCTGTGGCTAAATCAGTGATTTTTTTCAATAAATCTTACATTAATTATAAAGTAAAATCTCTGTTGTAAAATGTTGAGTATTAGTTGAATATGTGTTTTGATAATGTGGAGATGAAACTGTGTCACACTGTGAAGAAATGCCATCACATAACTGATTTGAATGTGTCGATAAACAGTGGGTACGCATGAGTGTACTGCAACAGAATCTCTCTGTCTGCTGATCCGTGTGAGAAAGCTTGTCCCCCAGCGTATGCATATATAAGCCTACTATACACTTTCAATTACAACACTGTTCCTGTTCTGTGTCTCTCTCTCTCACAGGGACACTGGAAAGGCTCAGAGAGCCCCCTTTCTCCCTGTTATGCAAATAACATCAGCCCTTAAAACGGTATGAGTGAGAATTAAACGTGAATTAAATGAGGCTTGGCTCTTTCTTGTCTATTCTCTCTGAATAAGGCAAAGTCCCGTCACCATGGGAGATCCCCACGCCGTTGTCATGCCTGTTATGGGATTGACAAGATGAGAAGTGACATAAATACCATGGCTGGCATTCAATCCAATTATGTGGCGTGGCACGCCTCAATACCTGCTAGTGCTGCGCTGGCGTCCTTGTATTCAGCCCACCTCAGAAATAAAACTGGCCGTATTCATCTTTAAGCCTGGTGCTAACCTTGGTCTCGTCACCTCAGCTAGCTCAAAGTCTCTGCCCTCAACCCTGCGCTGAACCCATCAGCCCAGCTTAATGCGGCCCTTTGGATGAGCTGCTTCCCCAGGCTCTCTGTACTCCCCCAGACTAAGACTAAACTCTCTCAGCTATCCAGAGGCCCCGAGTCAGCAGCAGAAACGTAAAGCTGATTTTATAATAACACACACAGAGCAGTAAGACAGGAAGTCTGTATGTGGAGAAACCGTGAGTGACGTTTCTACGAGTTTACATGCCCAAGACAGTCCCACTGAAATCAGGTTCAGGCCCAGTGAGGAGGATTTAAGATGCCAAAAATCTAGTATACACACTTTATGTTGATGGTGAGAATAGTGTTGTTAGTGTTGTCCTGCTTCATGCAGATGTGAGTAAGTGACTGAGTTAAAGTCCTGATGCCTCCTCTGAGCTGAAGCCTCTGTTCAAACAGCTGCTGTGACTCAGTACAACATACAGTCTTCCACCAGTCTGTCCAATAAAGTTAAACATATAGGATTTATTATCTATATTCCAAGCCAGGAGGTACCTACTACAGCACTCAGTGTTGAAATGTTGTGATTTGAACAAAGTTAACCCTGATTCATTTGTTTTCAGACAAAAGCACCAGCAGAAACATGTGTCATCACAACAGGGTCAGGGTTAGATTTTAGTAATTTATTAGAATGTCAGAGTGACTTTGAATAGTGACTTTCACTTCGTGTTGTGGTTGCTTTAGAAGTAAAGACTGAATCTCTCTGTTGTCCAGCATGTCTCTCAGTGAATAAGACTGTCACATATCTGAGGTGAAGGTGAAGCACCATTTCTGTTGTGGACAGTGACATTTCACATCAAAAATGTCTGAAAGTCAAAGTTAAACAAACTGAATTCTTTTTGAAACATTGGACAATTAAAATATGAATAAACTGATGGAGTGAGTTCTTATGAATGTATATTAGATAATATAAAAGATTTAACACCGTAAGTACAATAACAGCATTGACATTAGATTCAAAATTGAAATATGTTTTTAGTCATTTGGGACACCAGAAAAAGTAGTGAATAAAACAGTTAACAGAGAAACATTATTATTGAGACTCATCAGTTCATAATTACAAACAGCTACTCTCAGATTCTCACATTATTCTCACACTGTTTATAATTTATTATTATAGCTGCTTTAACTGAGGGTTGGTTTTTATAAAGTTAAATATCCAACATGTATCTTCTGTTGAAGCGCTGTTGAAACAAAGTGTCTAAATGTGAATATATTAGTGTAGTGATTGCTCCTGGTCCAGACCATGTCCTGTGGTATCCTGTGGTTCTGATAACGCTCAGTCCAAAGCCTTGTCTGAAACAAACAGAAGTATGAACACTGAAGCAACAGGTTGGTGCAGCACTGGGTCACTTTCTCCCTCCCCGCTCCACTGAAAAAAAAAAAAAAACAGAATGTAAACTGGACTTGACAACCAAATCGGCCCCCCTCCCCTCTCCCCCAGCACTGCTTGGCTTGTGTTTGGGCCCCAGAGCCCATTTTAACCATGGGCATTTACAAGCTCCCCTCTAAACAACCTGCCAGGTGCTTAAAGCCTCCCGCTGAAGGCCACAGAACGTTATAAGACTCCAATGAGATTAGAGCAGAATGGGCTGTGAATGTAAGAATGGAGCCTCTTACACTGGGAAAGACTGTTAGCACAGCCATGTGTTGCTCTGAGCTCCCATGACCAATCTACAACTAATGAGCATTCAACGAGCGTGCTCTATGTCACCAGTGTCCCGAGGCTATGATGGGGACACTGAGGCCAGCCATTTCTCATATTTGTCAGCAACACGGGCTAATCACTAATGGCACTGTGAGGTGGTGTTCTGAACTAAATGCTAATGTCATCATGATAACATGCTCACAGTAACGAATGTCAACATGCTGATGTTGAGCAGGTTTACACCAGGTTCACCATCTCAGTTCAGTCCAGCTGAGGATCATGGGATTGACATTGGATTTGAAGGTATTTGGACATTAACCAAAATACTGGACAAACTGGAAATTTGACCTGATAGTGGCGCCAGAGTCTGAGGATCACCAGAGTCGTTACAGTTTGAGGGGAGCTTGAATGTGTCATGATGATCCATCCAACAGTCGTTAAGATATTTCACGCAAAATCACATCCACTTCATGGTGGTGCTAGAAGACAAGTTGGAGAATCATTAAAGTTGTTGTGGTTCATCATCTGGGAGCCATGACTGTCCGTACCAGTTATTCAGAAGAAAGATATTTTGACATGCTGGTGCTGGAGGAGAAGACAGGGGATCACCAGAGTCTTCAGGGTTCAACATCTGGGAGCCATGAATATCCAGTGGTTTCAGTCAGAAGAGGTGGACCGTTGTCACACTGACATCAGCTGAGAGGCTGATAACCTGAAGAAAGTTCATCAACTGAAACATCTCTCTCTCTCTCTCTCTCTCCTAAGGAGCATTATCCCAGCGCTTGTGTCTCTCTCTCCCTCAACAGACTGAGGTGATGTTTAATGGAAAGTTAATGTGGCTTTAATGCTTGTCGCTTCACGGTGACACTGATGGCCTCACTAATCCACTCTGTTCCACAGAGAGGGAGGGAGAGAGAGAGCAGGGAGGGAGGCAGAGAAAGAGGGGGGAAGGGAGAGAGGGGGTGAGGGGGGAAGCGAGAGAGGGCGAGGGGGAGAGGAAGGATGCAACGGAGAGGTGGAGAGACACAGTTCATTCTTGATTCGAGTCTAGAAATTACCAGCATTTTATAATCAAAAATACAAGCTGGGTTGAAAGCAACTGGTTAACTGGTACAAAAGTAAAACTGTTTGTCCTGGAGTCACTCCTGTGTTCCCCAATCTTTAGTTGGAACTCATCAAAGAGCTTTTCTGTTCCCCAGCACTCTCAGTTCGATAGGCCTACAGTGGAGGGAACTTATTAAAAGGGTTAGGGGTCAGAGTTACATTTGTTAAGTTGTGTTGCTGTTTTGGAGCCGTGTTCCAATAAAAAAGAAAAACTCTGTCCAGTTTGAACACAACAGGTGGATTAATGTGTGAACAGAATGTTCGACCAGGGGAACACAGATACACTCCCACAGGTTCTGGAAAGAGAATGTAGACTACTTCAATGATTCACTGTGTCATGTAGACTTGAATATATCATTTAATAAAAGCCAGCATACAACTAACTCTGATTAACATAACTAAATATGCTTCATCTTTAACAACTTATTCACAGGGAGTCCACATTTCAGCTTAGTGATAAATGTATTCAAGGTCACACAGGGACATTTCCATTATAATTATTCGGCTGTTCAGTAATAAATGATCCTTTGTTCAGTGTGTTTTTAATCTTAATGAGAAATTATGCCTGCATGGATGACAGCTGAAGAACACCATTTTAACACAGCTGCTGCTCAGACAATTAACATCATCATGCTTTCATCGTAGTTTTACAGTCAATGTGTTTGTTTGTTTTTAAATGTTCATTAGGACTTGGAGGCTCAGAGCTTTGACACGAGTCTTAACTAGTTATTACTTCTCAATAGACTCAGTTGTTTTCCCTCATTGTCATTCAGAGTTAGGTGGGAGGGTAGATGTTGTAAGACTTGAAGAGGCTAATAGCTTTGAAATGAGTCTTAACTGGTTTAATTCACTAACAGCTGTTGTGCTGGTTAAGAATCAAGCAGCAGGCCAGCCTGTCTGTCAGATCAGGAGGAGAAATTAGTTCTGCTGATTCCCATATTCCTTCCCACAGAACCATCTGTTCCACTTCAATACAATAGAGGGATTTTCTGGACGAATAAAATGCTTTGAACACATCATTTTCTCTTTTTCTGTGTGAGAGGGGTTGTGGGTAAGGTGTCATATTTCCTGTAAGAGCTGCAGATCTCCTGCACGAGGACCATAGGGTCATTTCATCAGGAGAGAAAAACACACAAGATCACAAGATCAGAGTAAGATCAGATGTTTTTAAATACATGATTGTGATAAAAACACGGTTCAGTATGGCTCTCTGCCTTCTGGGTAAGACATGCTGCTGGAGAGAAACAAAATATGTTCCCTCCCTTTTCATCAGAATTACTTTTTTTAAATTCCATTTTACTAGGTTCTTTTAGTCTGCATATGAACGCACACATGTATGCAAATATATTTAAATATTTGTTCAGCACATTTCTTGCCACATTGCCAGTTTTATTTTGAACCATTGTGCCCAAATAGTTTTGGGGTCAGTAAAGGTCTGTTTGATAGTTTATTGTTTAAGGTTTGAAAACCTGTTTCCAGAACCGACGGAACATCCTGTAATGCCAAACTGGTTGGACCCAAATACACAATTCTGGAATCAGGTGTTTAAGGTACAAGCTGAGTGTTTAACGACAGTCCTTCAGATACAAGAACAAGAGTCCAGGCAGAGGTGCAGGCAAAATCAAATCCAAAACACAAGAAGCAGTTTAAACACCAGGAATATCAAAAAAAAACCTCCCAAGAAAAAGGCTGGACCACTGATACAAAGACACAAGACGAACTGGCACAAAAGGGAGTATGGGCAGGGGGAGATTTACTGGGGAACAGGGAAGACACAGGTGCAACACATTAGGGCGGAGCAAGAGATCACACAGGCGGGGAAGAACAGGAGGACAGGAAGTCAAGGGACCTGGAATGAGAGACAAAGGTGAGTATATAACAATAAAGCAGGAAATGACACAAAAGGATGGGAAACACACGAAAAATGACCTGGATGTGACAAATCTTGTCAGATAAGCTACCGTTGAGTTTTTTTTATGTAATTTTATTCAGAGCAGTGAGTTCCTTTCACCTCTATGGTATTAGGTTGGAGGCAGAGTAAAGACCGAAAGATGAGGGGAAGTGAGAATATGCTGGGGTTTTTTTTTTTTTTTTTTCATTTTGGTGACATGTTCCTTTAACCCTTTCATGCATGAATTATGAAAGTGTTTTTATTCTTCTTTAGGCATGAAAAAAATTGAGCTTTTTTTTCAATTTTCTCAAGGAGTTTCTCATATGTCCACTCAGGTGGACAGCATGCGTTATGAATTTCTAATTACTTTAAACTAATGTGTTCATATATTGTACAGTATTTCTGAAATGCCAAAACACATTTTCTGAAATTTCACACACACCACCAACACAAATTCAAGCTGTACTCACAAAACCTTTGACTTGTCTTGCAAAATCAATAATTGAATCAAAACTGTTTTAACTTCATTCAAAACCAAACACTGCTGTCAGAAGACACTCAAAGCCAGCTAATGCATACACACTACTCAGCAATCACTACACACTATAGAAAAAACTCTGGGCATAGCAGGAAACAAACCTTTATTTGCTGTAGGACGTTCTTATACTTATGAAAACTTATGTAAACAAGAAATCCTGCAGCAAAAATAAAAAACTGCATTATGATTTTACAGCAAGTAATATCATTCATTCTGCCTCAGCTTCATGCCTCTGGGCTGGGTCAGGACTTCATCTACATCACAGGCAGTCCTCTCCTTTGCTAAGTAACGGGGAAAGAATCCTTTTGCTAAATCCAGCCTTGGAAAGATTCCAGTCCTGTATCATCACATGCAGCATCCATTGACTGGAGGAGATTCGACTATGATGTCCTGACAATGGAGGCCACTGAGAACCTGCTTACATTTGGTTGCACATGATGTCCTGCTTCTCTCATAGTCATGCCATGAACCAGAACGTGATCTATGATCGTTGCTCTAATTTCATCTGAAACTATAGCTCTTGTTCTTGGTCTTCCTCTTCCTCGTCCTCTTCCTTCTCATCCACCACCTCTGATATGCACTATTCTTCATGTTGAGGAAGAACCTGCTGTTTACTTCATTCCTCTGCCCAAACTCCCCTCAGCCTTGGAGACAGCAGATCTTCTAGTGCAGAATGTATTTCAGCCTCATGGTATCCCCCAGTACATCGTCTCTGATCGTGGTCCAGTTATTTTCTCAAGTGTGGGAGGCTTTCTGTAGGGCACTGGGAGCCTCATCCAGACTGACATCCGGGTTACCATCCGCAGTCCAACGGCCAGACAGAGCGAGCCAACCAAGACTTGGAGGCTGCCCTGCGCTGTGTCTGTACCCGTAACCTAGCTACATGAAGCCACCAGCTGGTGTGGATTGAATACGCCCACAACTCCCTCACCTGCTCCGCCACTGGTATGTATATTCATGGTGATTTATGGATTTCAACCACCTCTGTTCCTGTCCCAAGAGCACAAGGTTACTGTTCCCCCTGTTCAGTAGAGGGAGTGTGGAGGGAGGCCCAGGCAGCATTGCTTAGATTGTCTGCTAAATACTGCTGTGTTGGCAACCGCCATGGTATCCCTGTACCCACCTACCTGGCTGTCCACCAGAGACCCCCCATTGCAGGTTGAGTCCCACAAACTAGCCCCCAGGTTCATCGACCCCTTTGAAATAGAAAAGATCATCTATGAGTCTGCAGTCCACCTGAAACTGGCCAGCTCCCTCAAGATCCACCCCACCTTCCATGTGATCCCTGCCAGTTCACTCACCACTCGTCACCCACTCGGTAACTTGTCAGCCAAACTTCTAATAGAAGTGTGTAATGCTTGTGTTAATGCGCCTAACCTTCTTGGTTCTCATAGACTCACCTGTGTCCTCCTGTGCTCGCAGCTTCACCTGGATGCCAACTGTTACTCTGCATCTGCCCTTGTGCCGTGTGTGAGCTCAGCTCAGTCGTCTTGGGAGATCTGTGTGCTATTTTCATCCTTCCTCGCTTGCTGTAAACTTTAGGTTCCATTTAAGACTCTTACGAACTTTACTTAAACATGCTGGCGTCTCTGTTTGTCTGCTCCAGGGTTCAAAAGAAAGAATTATCTGCACTGTGACAATGAGATGTAGTTGAAATATAGCTATAACAACGCATGATGTCCAATCTAGTGGACAGATGATTCATTTCCTCACAATATAAAATCAATTCTTGGAAATTTTAACAATGCTATTAATCCTTAGATGTTACCTCTTTTTTTTTACCTGCAGGAGTCTCCTTCTAAGAATTGGCAAGATATTCCGGAGCTGTTCAGCATTTCCGGCCATCCGTCGGCCATCTCGGTTTTGTGTTAGACTTACTTTGACTGGCCAACAAGTGACAGTGTGTGTGAGCTCAAGCCTCCAATGTGATGGCTGACGTGCAATTCTACCACCAAAACCGATGCATATACAAGAAAACAGCTTTTTTAATAGCTGTCCACTGTAGTGACCTCTATGCATGAAAAGGGTTAAAGAAGACACCAATCCAACACAATCTATTGTGGTCAGTAATTATTAGGTTATAGGTACAGTCCTGTCTTAGGTTCCAGTCAGAGTGAAGGTGACCACAGGAAATAAAGACACAGATCTGCTATGTCTTATCGTTTGTGTGGTGGTTTGATGATGATGATGATGATGATGATGATGATCTGTTCACCCCTCTGGTTGTAAGTTCAGCAGCATTAAAGCAGTTGGTGTTTCAGTGTCAGTGAATGTTGAGCATAGGGACATCAGAACCAGATTCTTTAACAGGTTTGTCAGACAAATGTGAGGTTATTCAGTTACTCCTGTTTCCTCACAGGTCATTGAACAGCAATGTGTCAGTGACAGTAGAGAGAGAAACTCAGCGTTCATGTTCAGTGATGTTTTGATCTCTGACCTCTCAGTGGGTATCAGGCCATGCCCTCAGACGTCTGCTGGGGGAGGTGATGCCTGTTCAGAGAAATACAGGCTAATGGAAGATGGACATGGAGGGGGAGAGCAGCACAGGCTCAAATACCATTAGTCACAGGTCTTATTGCTCTCCCTCAGGGACTGAGGTCCTGCACCCTCAAATCCCAGACCAAATCTTCTTTAAAGGTGTCTTTGTTCATCTCTCCCTTCTGTCTCTCTTCAGTCCTTAGTTCATGGTTGTTCCTGTTGTCAGAACATGGTAGTGACAACCTGTTTATTCAACAAACAAACAGAATCTCAGTCCTGGCTAGGTCATCACATCAGACTTCATTCAGCAAAAACAGGCTAGTGTAGACTACTTTGTTTTATTGGAAAAGGTCAATGGTGAGAGTGAGAACTTACAGCAACCCTGTTCAGAGCATGAGCTGCAGGTCTGTAATAGAACTTTCCATGGATATGGTTGGATTGTTTCATTTTACTAATTAAGTGTTTAATTTAAATTCTAAGGTTCATTAGGCAGCCTGACTGAGGAGGACACACAGTGTTCAGTGTTACTGAGTTGACTGTTTGCTGTCATGAACTGCAGGTGATCATCAGGAGAAAAAAATAACTGTTGTGACAAAGGAAGTTTTCTTTGCAGCTAAAACAGTGTCAGGACGAATATATCTTCTGTGGAGAAAAAGAATACTGTCATAGTTTTGACTGATGGTTTTCTTCAGTGAGCATGTGAAGGTCATGGCCAGCAGATTAGTATTGCAGTGATAGCTGCCACACCATTCAAGTTGCTATGGTTACAAACAGATCTCTTTTTTCACCAGATAAAATCAGTGCTTTAATGATGATATAACTGTGGATGTTGCTTGATGTTTCTTGATTTTTATTTTTATTTTTTTTACCTGCAGGGGTCTCCTTCTAATGGACTGGTGGGATATTCCTGAGCTCCTGGAGAAGGGACCCTCCTCTGTTCCTGAATATTTTTCCTAATGTAATTGTAGGACAGATGGTATTGTGTGTTGTACATGTTGTTAAGCTGTTGATTTGTGATAAATTGATCCAGGCTAAAACAATAGAAATTCAGAGTATTGCTCTGTTTTAGGGCTCCAGCTTTGGACAATGCTCTGAAACACAAAATTAGATAATCGACATCATAGGTGAAATAACTGCTTTAAAAAAAGAAAAAGAAAAACAGGAGAGACTTAGGGTCAGGATATCTCAGAGAACGACTTCCTATCATTTATTGATACTGAGGCTTTGAGGAGAGACTGCAGCTGCTTCTGTTGAGGGGCAGATCATCAGAGCAGGTGTGTGGTGTTTGTGTAGAATGACAGCGGGTATAATAGAGGGTATGATGCAGGATATCGTGTGGGTATGATGGTGGATATGATGATGGATATGATGTGGCTATGATGGTGGGTATGAGGTAGGGATGAGCATTTTAATAATATTTTGAAGTCGATTAATCAAGCCAATTTAAGTCCACTCGTTCATCAACGAGTGGACTTAAATCCATCGCTCCACTCATCAACTACCCACCTCAGACTAGTTCTCAGCAGTGTGTCTCATCTGTGCTGCGAGTCTAAAGCACAGAACCTGAAATCTTCCAGTCACCGTCTATGTGACAGCAGGTGACAGTGACAAAAAAATCCAACGTGAGAGCTGTTCATGTCATTGCTACTTTCTTGGCTTCCATCAAGTTCTTTTTTAGAGCTGTAGCTGCATATCGTCTGAAATCATTTAAGTCACCAAAGCTATTTGTTATTTGTTTCTGGACATTAAAACATTTTCACCCGACTACTTTCTGAATGTTTCTAGTTACGTCACTGTCACTTTATATAATAACTCTAATCTTAAAGCAGATGAGGATTTTTGTCTTCAGATGTCTGGATCTTCAATAAACAGAGAAACAAGCTGAGCAAACAGTCGCTCTCAACGTGTCTGTGTCACGGAGAAACATATTTTTTTTAATGTGAAACTGCTTTATTCAGTGAGGCCTTGGTGGATAACTCAGCTCCCAGTAAAAACTTCCTGAACAATGAACTCTGAAGGAATCCTAACCTAAAAACCAGCTGAGCATCTAGAAACAACATGACTAACGTTAACATTAGCAGCAGCTCGGTAAAACCTTATTAAACTGATTTTGAAAGTCCAGAAACTCCACCCCTCCAGCATAATGCTATAATTCACTTCTTTTTATTGCAGACGTCTGTTGCAGTCTTTTGCTTGCACCATACAGAGCAAGATGAAGCAAAGAAAGACTCGGCAGAAACTAGTTCTGCGTCTTTTCTCGCATCTCCGCCCAATTAAAAATTAGCCAAATAAAAATTAGTCGATTCTTAAAAATAGATGTCTACTATGTTTATGAGAGTGGGTATGATGGAAGATGTAATGGGGTAACCCTGAAAAAATTACTAACTGGATGAACTCAAATACATCTAGGGGCAGGATTTACATCCAATAAATTTATGTCGCTCCAACTCAAACTATGTACCTCCTTGTAATTTAACTGAGTTAGTCCAATTCATTTTTATCAAATACAGCCAAAATAAAATAATTACATTAACTGACCTAAACTGATATACATTTGTACTGAACAACTGTAGAACTGAAATGAAATAGGGCAAAATTCTTTTTCATTTAACCCCCACTTAAGACACACCTAACACAAAACCTGGTTGATGTGTTTTTATTTAAAACAAATAAAAACTCATCCAGAACTCAGTGGATTGATGACAGTGATCCATAAGTTCAACAACGTCATGACTTGTGTCAATACACTTATAGGAAAAACTGTCTTTATGGGCCTTGATAACTGTTTCAGGCAGCAAAGCCAAGGAATATGTCTAATGCCTACAAACAGGTATGAAATATACATATAACACATTCAACACACATATAGCCGAACCTGAAAGAAAAACACAAACTCTTTGAGTCCAGTCACAGCCTGTCCATAGTAACACACAAATCTTCAAGATGCACTACACAAGTGGTTAACATAATTTTAAAACAAGAAAAACTCCCACGATGACTGTCATTGTCTGTATGGGCACATACTGTTTGCCTCTTACGAAAACAGCTTGATTTTCAGCTGCTGCTGAGAGAGACGCACGGGAAAAACTGGCCTTCAGTATTCACGCGCTGGGTGTCAGGAAGCACTCAAAAGCCGATGCTTCACGTCTTAAGATGAAGGAAAGCCTGACAGTTTCAGCTTTTTAACATTAAAAACTACAGTGTCACATGTTACAAAGCGGCGTGTGAGCTACAACACGATAAACACACACAACTGTGTGTCATGACCGCACCAACCTGTCGGGCTTTTCTTCATCTTAAGTTGAGGGACACTAACTGTTGTATTTAGTTTATAGTTATATCATGTCAATGAGTTAAAAGAACGCCCTGCGATGGACTGGCAACCTGTCCAGGGTGTACCCCGCCTCTTGCCCAGTGTCAGCTGGGATAGGCTCCAGCCCCCCTGCGACCCTTAGAAATAAGCGGTATAGATAATGAATGAATGAATAAATGAATGAGTTGACAGACAATAATATGAAGGTCAGTTTCTCTCTCGCTCTCGCTCTCTCCAGCTGCAGCAGTTTGGCGAGGTATAGACATACAGATAAAGTGTAAGAAAGCCAGTCTGTGGTAATGCTTGGTGCAGGAAGCAGTGTCATAAATGAAAAATAAAAGACAGTTACAGTATTTTTGATGTTGCGTGTTTACATTAGTGGCACCTGTGGGTAACAATTATGCTACATGAGAAACAATTGTATATAAACTCACCAAATATTTCTTTAAAAACACATCTTCGTTGACGTAGACAGTAAGACTTCGCAGGACTCCCTCCTTACATTGATGTCATGGGTGACAAATAAAGACCAGAAAAATCTGATTGTGATGGTGGAGCAGGGGTTGGAGCAGTCTGAAGATCAGTGGGTTTGGGCTGTCAACATATATATGAAAAAAGGTCATTATATTATCAAATTGTAAAAGAAAGCAGATATTAAATTGTCTCTTCTTTGCTCTGGAAGATCTGCATCATCATGTCAGAGAAGTGGTCCAGCTGTGACAGGAACTTTGATTGCAGTGCCTTGGTGATGATCCGCAAGAACTCCGCACTCACCTGAAAAATATTAAACAATGTGTAGATATGTTACTTGTTTTTTTATAATTACCATAAAGGGATGCAGGATGATTGCAAAATACACATTGCAGTTTTGCAGCCATTAATCACCTTGGACAATAACAAAAATTGACAACACACAAACATTTACTTGCTTCACTCTGGTGAGTGACAGGTCAGGCCATCTGTTTTTGAAGTCTCCTATTATAGGCCTCTGCTCCACAACCTCGAGGCGTCTATGGGAAAAGTAAATGGTAAATGGACTGTACTTATATAACGCTTTTCTAGTCGTATCAACCACTCAAATCGCTTTACACTACACGTCACATTCAACCATTCATTTACACAGCGCTTGCACTACTACAAAGCGCTCTAGTACATTGGTACTGAACGTGGGGTTCAGTATCTTGCCCAAGGATACTTCGGCACGGACTGGAGGAGCAGGGAATCGAACCGCTGACCTTCTGATTAGTGGGTGACACGCTCCTGAGCCACAGCCGCCCCTACAAAGATTTGTTTCCTTTTATCACAACTTGCTTGCCATACTTTTTCAGTTCTGACAATAAAGCAATTCTCTCATTCTCCAAGCTCTGTGCAGTTTCGTCCTTTGGGTGCAGAGGAATGTAGTTAACTTCAGCCTTTCTTGGATTCTTGATATTAGCTGCAGCTTTGCCTTTGCCTTCTTGTTTGTGTTTCAAGAAGTTTATACAGATTTCAGGAAGTCTGAGTCTTTGAGCTGATCTGAAACAAGAGAGAAGTAGAACAGGAAAAGAATAAACAAGCATTATATATTAGATGCAAATAAAAATAGTCTGAGATTTTGCAAGAGCCAGACATCCAAAACCCTGACTATATGGTGGAGCCTTACTGTTTTTGAGGCCACACAGAGTTTTTGTAATGATCTTTTAAATATGGTTATCAAACACTTGACACATGGTCATAAAACTTGCCTCGGGTGTCACTGCTCATAGGTCTACCAGGCAGTTGAAATATAAAACGTTTTCAGCCAACAGAAGAGTAGACTCATTTGGTGTTGACACAAGCTAATAGTTTACAGTGCAATGCTAACGTTAGCTGTAATTCTAAATCATAATTTATGCTCTGCTGCTCATATAATAATAATAAACAGACATTTACACATCTTGTTTTCCTGACAGCATGAGGACGTTTGTGCCACAGCTGCCCTTTTTTTGCTGGTATGTCCATGACTGAATGACTCTGTTAGCTAGCCTTTGGTGTTGTAACCATAGACTGTATATATCACACAAATGACTCATTTTACATTCAAAATTTTTACACCAGTTTGCACCTAGTAATTGGTCTTTCATAAGTCACAAAGGGTCTCCAAAGTCAAACTTAAAAAGTCAACAGTGTCAGTGCCACTATATCCATGTGCATCTCTTGGGTGGGCGCACATGGTGAGGAGGGAGGTCAGTTAAAACAGATTCACTAGTTGTTTTTTACCAGTAAAAGATCTGTGGTTGTAACACTAGTTAAAGTAACCACAGAAGCTTACTCAAACTTTACTGCCCCTCCATAGACTATATAGTCTAAGTGCCCCTCTCGTAGGTTAGCGAGTTAGGCCACAATGTCCAACTTAACGGCCTTTTCACAGCAAGCTATTGAAAATTTACATGTATAAATTTTAAATAGATTTGTTCCAATAAACCAAAAGATGGCAGTGATGTATGATGGAAGGTATGATGGAGGGTGTAATGGAAAGTATGATGGTGGGTGGGTCAAAGGGTGGCATGGTGGTGCAGTGGTTAGCACTGTCGCCTCACAGCAAGAAGGTTCTGGGTTAGGGTTAGGGTTGAGGTTGAGAGTTTCTCTGTGGAGTTTGCATGTTCTCCCTGTGTCTGCGTGGGTTCTCTCTGGGTCCTCTGACTTCCTCCCACAGAGAAGTCCAAGGGTTAATTGGTGACTGTAGTGACTGTAATTGCCTGTAAGTGTGAATGGTTGTTTGTCAATATGTGTTGTGTGTGAAAACAGGCTGAGACTGAAGCTGGTGTCACAGCCTCTGCTCATTATCTTTCTTCCTGCTAATAAAACCAAATTAAATGAAGTTTCCATTTCAGTTTAACTTCCATCATTATATAAATAACTCTACCTTCCAATCCGTCCAATCAGAGAAATAAAACAGATTAGTGAGGCAGTGGAAGAGTTTAGACTGAGGTCCAATCACAGAGGAGTCAGAGACCCACTGACCAATCCGCTGCCCTCAACTTTCAAACAGTTTCACGCGCACGTGTGTGTGTGTTTGGGGGGGCAGTAATTCCCTGTATAAAACTTGTCAGACGAACTCAGACACAGAGTGTATTTCGGGTCCTGGTCTTTTCTCTGTGTGAATCTAAAGAAGCAGAAACTCGCTCTCTGGACGAACATGATGTTTCCCTGCAGCGCTCTGCCGCCTCCTCTCTACCCGGGCTTACTGCGTCCTCCTGCGGCTCTCTCCTCGCCCCTGACCCGCTCTCTACGCTCAGGTTTCCTGATTGAAGACCTTCTCCGGTTGAGTCAGCCTGTTACTTACATCCAGCGGACTTTCTCCTCCAGACATCCGGACATCCCGCACAGCTCGCGACCGGGCGCCTCTCCCCGGGCGTCGGGACCTGGCGCAGAGCGTTCACTCCAGAACTCTGGGCAGCAGACCCGCAGCAGCCCCGGGTCTCTGCAGACCGCCTGCCCGGATCCCTGTCACCTGAAGTTCGGCGTCAATGCGATTCTGGCACCGTCCACCCGGAGTAGTGAGTGTGAGGAGAATATACTGATGCTCCATACTAAGAAATACAGCTTTATTTCATATAATAATAATAATACTAATAATAATAATAATAATAATGATGATAATAATAATGATGATGATGATGATGATTATGATTATTATTATTATTATTATTATTATTATTATTATTAGTAGTAGTAGTAGTAGTAGTAGTATTGTTTTTGTTGTTGTTACACAGTGCATCAGTGAATAGTGACTATAGATTTTTTAGTACCAGTGTAGTGACTGTTGAAGTCACTGAGAGATTCGTCATCATCAGATATGAGACCAGCTATTACTGCACTTGTTATAAAAATATATAATCATGATATATGAAGCTATAATAACTGAGTGATATTTATCACGTTGATTCATGTGTGGTTTCAGACAGCACAGATCTGAGGTCAGTTTGTGTTGTTCTTCTCCTCTAGTCCAGAGTTTCCAGACCAAGTCTTTCCCTTTGCCTTTCTTTGATGGAAGCCTCCATCCTTTCATTAGAGCCACATATTTCACAGGTAGGTGGATGTACAGGTGTAGTTTCAGAGTGGGATCTGTGTAATATGGATGTTTCCTCTTTTTACCTGATCTGAGAACAGCATCATTTAACATTCAGTTCTTATCCACAGTTGCTGAGAATAAAATGTCCAAACAAACAAAATCTTCTTTTCTGTGCTGCTCAGTTTGGCTGCAGCAGCATCACTGTCACAGTCCATACTCTAATTAATACTAATAATTAATACCTCACTTTGTCCTTTATTTCTGTTAAAGTATATGAAGTGACAGAGTCTTTTTATAAAGAATAAATGATTGTTCTCTTATACAGTAAATCTGGGGACTGATCTGTATAAGTGATCACTCTCTGTATTTTGAACAAAATCTGCTCATTCAGTGAACCTCCACAGTCTGAGACTGAACAGAGTGATTCAACAACTATTTCAAAAGTAGTTTTAAATATTACATTTCCACTCTGATCAGAACTTTTTTCTTCATATTATCACAGATAGTTGTAACTCACAGATTACAATAGATTTATTATCAAGTTTTTACAAATGATAAATGACTCTTGTTTTTTTCTGTTTTACATCCTACTTGTTTGTGATCAATGATATTTATTAACTTATGAATTCACTTGATCAGTTTATGTGTGATTAATAATGTGCTTTGATGAAATAGATGAGCAGAGATGAGTGTAATACGCCTTTTCTCTCTGGACCTTTGAGACACTCAAAGCTCATAAAACCACAAGACTGACCAGGTTCAGATTATTAATCATATTTCAGCAGCAGATTTAAATGTTAAGGTTGGTGTCAGTCTTTTAGCCTGGGAACCTCAGGCAGCCTTGAAACAACTCTGCTGATCTGAAGGCCTGTTTAGGCGAAACACTGACTGCTGACATTAGCACCAGTTGTCCTAATCTACAAATTAGTCCAGTTTGTCACGCTTTAAATATATTAGTGCCGTTTGTCATGGTCTAAATGTGAGGCGGGTTTCTTCCCAGCTCAGGAACTCAGCACCTCTTCACGCGCCGTCGTTTTCCCACCAAGCCCCTCTGCCTGCCCACAAAGCCCCCAGCACCGTGACCAATAGGAGCCAAAACCACACACACACAGACATACGTGTGCACGCACACGCATGCACACACACACACACACACACACACAGTTAGCAATGATGCTAATGACAGAGAGGAAACATGGAGTAACAGCTACAAACAGGTGTGTAACGGTGTGTAACAGGCTGAAGCTGTGTTACACTGACCTGTGTTTAATGGCTCTGTAATACACCGGCCTGTCGACGGCCTCTTCCACTCAATTCATCACAACACAATCACCTCTTTCTGCCCATTTACAGCCAGTAACAATCCTCCTTCATGCTTCATTAGAGGCAGTGTGAGCTGAGCTTTGGCAAGCCATCTCATTAGCATAGGCTCTGTTTCCACTGAACGACAAATTGGACCTTTAATATCAAATTAAATACCAAACCTCTTTAGCAGAATTAGAATTATCAGACAGTTTGAATGATTAACATTAATATTTGTGTGAATTCTGTGGTAGTTGATAATGAAACAACTGCAGGAAAACTGAATTATTAACACATCAACTATACAGTAAATGAAACTGCTGCTGATCAGTAATCAATGATCAAAGATTAGTGATTTCACAAAAGCAGCAACTTTCTGTGACTCCTAAATTACTGTTGACTGATACTGTAGAACAAATACCAGTCATAGATATTGATAAGATCTCTGTGTGGATGATGACTGTGTCTGTCAGTGTTGTGTCACATATTTAACATTTAGGTCGTAAATAGGAATTAAAATCAATTTAAAACATTCACCTTCACTGAGGTCCAGACTGAATCAGTTAAAGACTTCATGATAACAGCTGTGGTCCACCATTGTGTTTTCTGACTGTCCAGTCCCTTCTCTGTCTCCAGCCTCGTCCTCTGTGATTCCGGTCCCGGGAACATTTTCATGGCCCCTGGCCCCTAGAGGTAAGCCCAGGAGAGGCATGCTGCGGCGGGCTGTGTTCTCAGACTTCCAGAGGAAGGCCCTGGAGAGAACTTTCCAGAAGCAGAAATACATCAGCAAACCAGACAGGAAGAAACTCGCCAGTAAACTGGGACTCAAAGACTCACAGGTACAAACAAGGACGATCTGATCTAATGAAATTTATAAAACTGATGAGTGATATCAGTGATGAGGATCAGTGACATGTGACATGTTTTTCTGTGTGAAGGTGAAGATCTGGTTTCAGAACCGCAGGATGAAGTGGAGAAACTCTAAGGAGAGGGAGCTGTTGTCCACAGGCGGCTGTCGTCAGCAGACCCTCCCCACCAAAACCAACCCACACCCAGACCTCACTGATGTGGGCACTACCTATAGCCACAGGCCTGACAGGACTGCACCCACCAGCCAAGTACAGCTGAACAGCGAGGAGTCACATCTTCACCACCACCAGCATCATCACCATCACCATCATCACCATCATCAGGACCTTTCATCTCCATCAGAGTCCAGCAAACAGTCAGAGCTGTCAGAGTCCGACAGTGAGGAAATCACAGTGTCCTAACACGATTCAGATTCTGTTTATACAACACTGCAAGACACTGAAACTAAAGATTTGTCAGAGAATGACTGGATAAAACAAGAGAGGTGTGTGAATGGATCCACAGCTGTATTTTTCTCAGCCTCTCCTCCTCAGTGCCTTGTGTTTACAACTCAGTATATCTGTCCACAGTTAATAAGGTGTACAGAGCTGTTTTAGACTGAATATCTGTAGATTGAAATGTTCAAATGTTTAACTCATAAATATACAAATGGTTCTTTCCTACATATTTGTATTCTTTATATTTTCTTAAATAAATCTTGAAAAGCCTCTGTCAGTGTTTCTTGTCCTGCTGGATCACCGAGCCTCTGCAGTCGTCTGATGTCCTGTCATTAACTACAACTGGACATACTGGACATGTAACATAACTAAACATTACAGAATGTCAACCACGACCTCAGCTTTGGTTTGAGGTTGCGATCAGGTATGAACTCATATGACCCCACTGCTGTGTCCTCACCACCAGAGGGCACTGTAGAGGGCCTGAGGTTTACTGCACATTAAAGTTTAACATCATAGACTTCAATATCCAGTGTTTTTTGAAAGTATTCAGTGTTCAGACCCTTTACTGTGTGGCTATGGCTTAGGAGGTAGAGCGGTCACCCGCCAAACAGGTCGGTGGTTCGATGCCCAGCTCCTCCAGTCCCTGGGCAACACACCGATGTGTGTGCATCAGTGTATGAATGTTAGCAAGCACTTATGTGTACATGTATAGAATAAGTGCTGTATGAATGTGTGTGTGAATGGTGAATGTGACATGTAGTGTGAAGCATTTTGAGTGGTCCATCTGACTAGAAAAGCACTATATAAGTACAGTCCAATTACAGTGTTTACATTTTTAAATTCTAAATTGATAAAATTGTTATGCGTTGTTTAGTGTAGATTGATGGACATAAATGACAGGTTTTTAAGAATTTATGGAAATTTATTTAGTTTCAGACTAAGTCTACTTAGTCTACTAAGTTTCAGACTTCCTGACAGATCCTCTCACGTTCCATCAGACAGGAAGTGTCTTAAGACTCATCTTCAGGGCTTTGTGTCATTTGACTAGTTCAGTCCAGTTGTGGGAGTTGAGGATGTAAAGCAGCAGCTGCTCTGTCTGGGAACACACAGATGAGTTGAACAGCTCCTGACTGGATTATTAATAACTTTATTCATACAGCAACTTGTTACAAAGTGCTTCACATGTCAGTGATGAAGACACAAGGAGCATGCATCAGGTTTTGAAACTGATCCTGGAAATATTTAACAGGAAGAGCCTGATGACATGTAGCAACTTCAAGTACAACCTAAATATGGAGACAAATTCACACTGAGTTGTTTTGCTCTTCTGAATCTGAAACCACTGTTCATTTAATAAGAATAATGAGTTAAATACATATGAGCATGTGAGTACAGATGAATAGAAGTGACAGCGTCAGAGTTGGATTGTTAAAAAAAACAAGACTTTATTGCCATTTTCCACAATGGATTATACAAGGAAAGCGGAGAGCAACAATGTAAGACCAGTACTGACAGTGAATTAAATACAAAAACAATGTTACTGTGTTTTTCTTTACTCAACATTCAGCTACAGAACAGATGAAAGGGCCATCATCATCATCATCAGCGTCTTTATAAGGAAAAACAATGTCATTAAACACAAGTTTAATTAATGCAAACTTTATTTACATGAGAAAATGAAAACACTGCCTTCATGCCATGCTCTACACACACACACACCACAGGTCAACTTCCTCCATCCCCATAAACAGAGTTGGGTTGATGTTCATTACAGTGTCAGCCATGTTGGCTCTACAGTCCCATTCCATGACTGCTGTTAAATAACTGGGCTATTGGGGAGGGGGTGGGGTGAATGGAGGACATTACATACAGTATTTACAGCCAAATGTCGACCCACAGCACAGTCCATAACACAACTTCAACACAGCTGTACACGCCTCTGTTGGTCTGGACCTAAACCAGCTCACTGTTAGAACTGAGTCTTAGAGGACCAGCACAGGCCTGCAGGTCTGACCGAAGGTCTGCAGGTCTACGCTCCACTAGGAAAATCTATGACTCTTAAAGAAGAAGAAGTGAAAAACACAGACTTTAGACAATCAATCTACTCAAGGCCACAACATCTGTCCTGTGTAAGGCCTACCAAACATACAAGGGGGTTTTAAGAGTCTGGTTGGGACAGAGACAGAGGACTCCATGTCACTGAGTAAAACCAGTTCAGCTCTGGTTCTGTAGACGCAGCTAAATGTCTGAAAAGGAGACAGATCAGGAGACAGAACTGTCTTCCATTAAAACTCAGTCCTGGCATTCCAGGCCCAGTCTGGAATATGTGCTATTCTGAAACAGAGACAGCCTCTGTGCTGTTGTTGTTGTCAGTCAGTCATCAGGATTTTATCTTTACTGTCACAAAGTAAAGATAAACTCTCTGAAATCACTAGATTCTTGAGCTAAACTCATTGAGGATTACACTCTGCCATCCTAACAGTGTTTGAGTGGTCAGTGTTCAGCCACAAGGGGGCAGTCTCAGTGTTTCTCCACCCTCACGCAGCAGCAGCAGAAGAGATGTGGTTCAACATGAAAACAGGAAGAAAACAACACTGTGTTTTCCTGTGAGCACAAGAGAAGCTCCATAACAACAATCTTTAAATATGTACAAACATGTCAGGACACTAAAACAGAGGGGGGGTGGGGGGTGTCACTGTGTCATTGTTATACTGCAGTGAAAATGTGTGTGTGTTTGTGTCTTTTCATGAGTCATAATCTAAAAACACCTGGATGGTTTTCTGTTCCGGTCTCTCAGTCTGAATGTAGTCACCTAGAGTCAGATGAGGGTGCGTTTGATTTCTAACATACAGGCACAGTGGGTGGAGTCAGGTTTAAATTAGAGGGTTTGTTTGTCTGTTGCTATTTGTTGATACGGGGGTGGGGGTGGGGGTGGGGAGGACTTTAGTATCCAAGTGCTTCCTATGTCCATCTACCAGAACAAGGATGTAAAGACAGAGGGAGTTAATAAGGAGGATGTATTTTTAATGTTTTCTACTATCAGCTGAAATCCACAGGCTCTGTGATGAGATGAAGTGGTGAGGAGGCGTTCCTTACTGCCGGTTGCTCTTTATCCTCTCCAGACGTTTCTTCAGGTCGTCCAGGTTGGCAGCTGGCGAGGCAGAGCGAGTGTGTGCATGTGTCGGGGAGTGGGAATGTGCGTTGTGTTCCTGCTGGTACATCTCTCTGGACTCTTTGAGCTGAGACAGCTTACTGTGGAGCATGTCGGTGGAGGAGGCCACCGACGGCTTGGATGACAGCAGGGACGAGATGGGAGGTCTCTGCTGAGGCTCGTCATCACTCCCTCCAACACCCTGCTGCAGGTAGAGACAGGAGGAAGGTTAGGTCAGGCTGATAGCCGACATGTACAGACTGAGCGGATCAGAACCAGCAGCCTCGGACTGATCCACATTAAATTCTATTTCCTGTTCTGCTCCACTCATTTAAACATGTGCAAAGCTACTGCTGATACTGAGGCACTTTAATATGAAGGCAGTGGTAGGCCTCTGCGGGCTAACACTGGCATTCACAGTTGGCCGGTGTTACCACATACTGACTCCATATATCATCTAATAGTGGATCTGACATTTCCTACACTTTGTTTAGAATATGACCAACATTTTATGAAGGCTCAGGAAACTGACGTTAGAGCTTATCAAGCAAACACTGCTCAGAGAGACGTGTTGTTTATCATTTTGATGAAGGCAGTCTGTTCTCTGAGGACACAGAGGAAAATGAGAGCTGCAATAGCTCTGATCACTGCTGCTCAGGGCCACATCTGTTCAAAACAGCAGTAATGATAAACTCTCTAAACAAGTTTAAGTTTTACAGACTTTACATTTGGAAGAGATAAAACAAAAAGAGCACTGGATAGAAGGAAGAAAACTAATAGTCAGTGTACTACAAAACCAAACCCCCAAATCAGCAGATGGGTACAAAAACTCACATGAACTGAATAAAAGTAACATTCTTAAAGGCTTGGCGTGTGTGTGTTTAACGAACCCTGGAGGTGTTTTCCAGGCCTTGTCTCTGTCTGAGGATTTTAAGTCTCTCATAGTAAACAGCTGGTTTGAGCTCCTCGTTGTTACTGGTCATACTGGAGTCCATGCCATGCTGAGGGATCACTGCAAACACAAAGCCAGTGTTACTACAGACTCCTGACTTCACTCTCACCACAGCACACAGAGAAAGCTTCCTGTTGTACCTGCTGAGGTCTGGATCCGTGCCTTGCCCTCCCTCTCAGACTCGATCATACGAAGGCCTCGCTCCACGTAGCTCTGGAAGAACTGGGATGTGTTTTTGAGGAAGGGTTCCAGGTCTGCATCTGAATACTTCTGTTTGTACTCATACAGCTCTGTCAGACCCTGGCAGGAGAACAGACACATTACTGAACTGATGTTCTTTGTTGGAATAAACCTTTGTGCAGCAGAGGTGATGTGGAACAGAGCTGACCTCTTTAGTGTTCTCCTTGGAGCCAATCTTCTTGAAGATCTCAGACAGGATGTCACTGACCTTTGCCTTTGACATTCGATCCTCCTGGCAACAAAACATGAGGGAAAAACTCATGTTACATATCTCAATCCAATTATGAGCTCATTTAGAGAGGTCAGAAGACAGAGCGACTGAGTTTGTAGAAATTCTTAACAAGACTACAATAAACCTTTGTGTGTGTGTTGTTTCTCACCGTGCGCAGACCCGTCTTCTCACTGCCTCGGTCACTTTTGAGTCCTGACAGATTTCCAGAGTGTTTGACCACCCGCCTCAGATGGGCCTCCAACTCAGACTCATTACGATTCTCTATCATTGACAGGTGGTCCAGGATCTGTTCATCAAGACATCAACATAGCAACAAGTCTGACCCAGAATCTAAACCACTTAATTAAGTACTGCTCGCTGTTTGGTGTATGGTGTGTGTGTTTTACCTTGGCCCCAGTGAGCTTGCAGAGTGTGTGTAACAGGGTCTTGAGGGTTCGGTGTGGGACATCACTCTTGAGCTGCTTGAGCTTCTCTTTGGGGAAAACCTTCATGAAGTTGTGCACGTCCAGTAAGATCCGGTCCAGGTTGATGGTATTAATGGTCTCTGGGAGGAAGCGTATCATCCTCCACAGACACTGAATACACACAAACACAGGACACATGAGTCCAGCAGGCTCAGGAATGGTACTGTGTGGGATGTGTCCTGTGCTGATCCTCCTTACCTTCATGACCAGCTCAGAGAACATGGGGGGACCAGCTGTTGTAATTAAACTGTCCTGAAGCAAAACCAGCAGAGCACTGCAAGGGAGGGGAGAGGGGAGGAGGTCAACTCAACAGGTCAACAACAGCAACGGTTCATCTAGAGAGCTGCTGCTCCTTCATATTGTTAAGCCGAGGTGATGGCTCCTGAGCACCTCTCATTGGAGGTTTTCTGGACATGTCAAAGATACTGGGACAGACTCAGAACACATTAGAGAGACTACATATCTCATTGGGTCTGGGAAAGCCTTGAATACCCCCAGAGGGAGGTCTGGGCTACCTCGTCTGCCACTGTGACCCACCTCCAGTTAAGTGGAAGAAAATGAATGGATTTATTTTTGTCCATCTTGTTACAGTCTGTATTTTGGACCAGCTGCTGGGACCAGACCCATCTGAAGAGGTCTCTGTGCTCCCTCAGTGAAGCGAGAGTTTAATTAAGTCAGAAATTTAATTAAGTCAGAAATTTCAGTCATGGTAAAGTTAACATTGTGTATTGCAAAATAAATCAAACCATTTCTTACCATTTCTAACATCAGAATGAAAATAATTTGGGAAACATGAGGAGTTTTCAGTACAAACATTTCTGAGGAGTCCATGAGAGGAACTGTGTACTGTGGAGCTCCCTGAGAGCTACAAACCTTAAAGGATCTTTGTGTTTGAATTTACACCACCAACAGGAACACTGAGGTGACATAAATTTGGCAGCAGTTGGTTTAGCAATGTCAAGATATTGTTGTATGAGTAACAAGCTGTTGTTTACATGTAGGGCTGGGCGATACAGGGAAAAAAAAAAAAAAAAAAATCATATTACGATATGCTTTTTAATCTCTTTTTAATCGATATATATCTCGATATAAATCAAATCACTATTTCCGTTGATCTTAGACCTTCCCTTTTACTCCTAAGTGAGATGTGAAGATACAGTAAGGTCAATTTTAGGGCTGCCCCTTAAATGTTGACTATGTAATGATGTCACTCGAGTTTTCGTTAGCATTTTTGGTTGTCATTTTCTCTTTTATCTCGCTCCTACTCCTGATGTACTGCTGCACACGGCTGCAGTATCCTAAATATTAGCACATGTATTGCTCCTGCTTGCTGTGATGTGTGCGTCAACCTAACCAGACGTGTCTGCAACTCTGTTCCAGCCACATGATTGGTTTGGCATGGCGCTAGTCTCATTATCATTGGCTTTTCATATTGTCTGTCAGAACATAGGTGAAATAAGTTCTACTGACATTGTTTTCAACCATGTTTTATGTCTATTGAGGAGAGGTTCTATCGCAATATATATCGATATCTTTTATCATTTCATCATTTCACATCACTTTTTTTTTTAAAATGGCGGTTGGTGCTGTGTTGGCTCGTGTTAAACCAATCACTGTACACTTATGTCCCTCAAAGTTATCTATAGCTGGAGTTTTGATTGTGAACTATAATTGTTTCATTTTGCTGTGAGCTTTGCTTCACACTGACCTGATCATGTTGGTCTGGTCAGACTTCTCCAGGACTCTGATCACCAGCAGGTTGACAGATCTGATGACCTGCTGTCCGTCCTCTATGTCCTCCACCCTGACATCCAGCATCAGTGTTATCAGGCCATGCATCAGGTCCTTCAGCACACCCATAGATGCCTCTCTGGCCAGGGACTCCATAGAGAACAACTGACAAAGGGAAAAGAGGAGGGTCAGAAAGACACCTCCACCTCAGGTTCTACCACTGTGGTTACAGTTACTGATAAATAACATTAGCAGAGCAGCAGCAGGCGGTGACTCACAGATAGCATATTTCCTATGATGCAGCTGTACAGTTTGATGATGTCCTTCTTGTCCATGCGGTCATCAGCCATGTGTGTGCTATAGATGAGCCTGAGCTGCATGAAGGTAGCAATGAGGAACTGATCGATGTGTCCTGACATGACCTCTGCTTTGTCCTCCTGCCGCAACACCTCATCAATCTGTGGGCCACAAACCACATGTTTGATCTGACTTTGAAACATTTTCTTGTAATGACAGTGGATCACAGCAGATCAGTGAATCAATCTCTCTGTTAAGACCCCTCCGTCTTTGGACACGGGTGTAATTTTTATTTATTTTTTAATCTTAAATGGATAAAGCTGCAGTTTCTTTTCCTATCAATCTACACTAAATAACCTATTATGACAAAATGAAAACATGTTTTTAGAATTGTTTGCAAATGTATTAAATATCAAAAAGTGAAACCTCTGATTTACAAAAGTATTCAGACCCTTTGTGGCTCCAACTGTGGTCAGATGTTTTCTGGTTGCTTTAATTATCCTCATCCAAGTTCTAGACAATGCTGGAGTGGCTTCAGGACATAACGTGTTAGACCAAACCACTCTATTTCTATATATATATGTATGTGTGTGTGTGTGTGTGTGTGTGGGGTACCTGTGCCAGCGCCTGTATGCTGGTGTTTATGTCTCCACTGGCTACCTGGGAAATGACAAAGTTGATAGTGGAGGCTGTGCTGTTGTGGAGGTCGTCAAAGTGTGGAGAAACAGAATGCATCCTATGAACATAAAACAACATTAACATTAAAAAAATATTCGTTTGTGTTTTTAATGTTTAATTCTCTCTGAACTGTGTAAGTGCTTCAGTGTGTACACAGTCCTGAGTGTATTTACTTGGGTTCGGGGATCATGATGGGCTCCAGCAGCTCGTCAAGTTTGTGTTGGACCAGGTCTGGCAGCTCACACACTCTGCTCTGGTCCATCTCAATCATGTCTAGGTCTAACTGGAACTCCTTGGGGATGGAGGGGTGGGAGGACTCGCTGTGCTGGGTGTTCTGACGGGCTTGACTGGATGAACGTAGAGGAGTGATTGGAGGATAGATGGTGGAGGGGAGAGAGAGAGAGGACCAACAGTATATTTAGACCAGTGAATCATCAATCAAAGCCTTTCAGCTCAGGGTTAAGGTTAGGGTTTTACCCGTCAGTTTTAGTTTCTGACAGGATCAGTCATTCCATCATCATCCGATCCTCATATGCCAAGAAACATTTTATAATAACCAATTTACATCTTTTTTCTAATTCTAATGAAGAGCTCAGAATCTAATATTTAAGTATTAAAGTCTGTGAATAGTCTGATGTTTTCCAGAGTACAGTCCGACTGTCAGAGCTGGAGCTGATCAGCACTGATTTTGAAGCAGTTTCATCGTTTAGAAAACAAGAAATAACAATACTGAAAGTGTGACTTAATAAATGGAATAAAAACACAAATACTAAACATTTTACTTTGTTGGCCACATTAAATGATGAATAATTAATTAGTCATCAACATAAGGTAGATTTTAGCTGGATGAAAGCTAAAGAAACCAACTGATGGACTATTTCTACAACACAATTTGAGTGACTCAGATTTTTGTGTTAATCTGGTTCAAGATTCAATCACTGAAATACAAAGTAAAAACACTGCATGGATCCAGGTGTGCTGAGATCTTTTCCATCATTCTGAACAGAGGACTGATCGGGTGGAGCTGTGGTCATCCTGCAAAGATTCAACCACTCAAAACTGCTGCTGCTTCACCTGTTGTTATTTAACCACTGCCCAAAAAAACCTGAACAGAATTTTTACTTTTTGAGACTATAAATTATACATGACTAAAAAAGCAGGACAATGAAATCCACCGCATTCCTGTATCATTAAAAGGTCAATGATATCAAATCAGAGGGCCAAATTATAATTACTTCATACTGTCTTTAGAACACCAGCCCACACACTCACACACTCCCAAATCCTCCTGGGGAGGCACACCTCTGCTTGAAAACCTCTGCTATAGCCTATACAATGTGACACCAAACAATCTCTGTACTGATCACAAGGCAGAATGAAAGGTAGTGGTGGTGGGACAGTGATATCCACTGATACACCAAGACTGACAAAGATCTGTCCTTGTGTCCAGTTTTAGCATTGTTCTTTAAATGTACACTGTGTCTGCCTCTTAGCTTCCATACGCTCATTGATGTTTTCACAAATGTTCTGCTTACTTTGAGGTGTTAACAGTCTTAACATATACATTTAGTCATCCCTTATTATAGTAAAAAATAATGTCAGCATGTTAAGGTTTATTAAAACAGAAGAAAAAAGGTAATTTAGGAAATATCAGAAATGATATGCAGCAGGTATGTTTACCTGCTAATTAATGTGCTGTGGCTGAGCAGCTCATCCAATCAACTGAAATTGATGTAGTAGGTCACTCCTCACCAGTGAATGTCTGGTAGGTTAATTGTTTAGTAAGCTGAGACATGTGTTCCTGTTTGTCAGATAACGGAGACTTAAGCAGTGAAGCTAATGTGGGCTGTTGTTTCTAGTCCGTATTGTGTATTTTGCTTTATTAATTTCATTGGCTGTATGAACTAGGTCTCTTCCTAATCTACACAGGCAGACACCCAACACAACTCTGTCAAATCAACTATGGGACAATGAAACAAAACAATACAAAACATAAGTTACTTTTGGATGAGTCATTTACAGAGCAGAGAGCTATACTACAGCCTGAACTAAGGCTGAACTAAGGCTGAAACATGTGTGCAGGGAGTTTCCTTTGTGTCAGTCACAGCTCTCACTGGATATTGTGACTCAGCACCAGTAAACTAGTCACTCTTCAGTAGGTTCACTAGCTAATGTTAGTACAGCATGGAGCTAAACAAACAGTGAGCCTTGATCTCTGGTCTCTGCCAGGTAAACAGGTGAGTCTGATCCAAATAAAGGCAGGAAAACCATGGTAATGATCAGAACAGAAACAGAAATAGTGTGCAGTGTTGTCATCAGGGTTCAATAAGACATAACCTCTCCACTGAGGACTTGTGTCAATACTAGAAGAAGAACTAACACATAACTAAGGTTTTCATGTCTGTCCACTGATACATCACATTTTCATCCTACTAACACCCTCACACAAACACGTAAGGAACCAACCAGTCAGAGAGGACATGGGGATGATTAATGACATGTGACGTGAAGATGGATTTGATTTCCGTATTGTCTTGACTAGGTGTGTTCAGAGTGACCCATGACAACTGCTATCCGAGTAAGTATGTATATATTTGAGACCATAAATGTGGCCACCAGTGGGCAACAACTTGTCTTTGTGCAACTGCCAAAAGCTGATTTATTAAGAATACCTATAAGTGTCCCTATATTTGTAGGTGGGAGGATTGTGTTCGACAAGGCAGGGGACAGTTCATTTCATCACCAGGTACAGATACACATGATTCACAACTAAGACAAAAGGGTGATGAGGGAAGAAGAATGAAGCAGCAGGACATTTAGATCATTAATCTGGTGCTTTGCCTTCCACGTGACAGGGAGGAACAAGGCTGGACCTTTATTCCCTAATCCCTACCATGTGGAGAAGCTCTAAACTCAAATGCCACATCTCTCCTAATCAGTATTCTTCTGAATAGTGGATATTAAATTGCATTCAGAGGAGTTGTTACAATGACAACACAGAGAAGAGGAAGAGGTACTCACATCCTATATGTGCGATACATTATTCTGCTCCAAAAGGAAGGCAGGCAGAACAGAGAGAGGAGGAGATCACACAGGAAAAAAAGATGAAGGGTTAAGAGATAGATGGGCAGAAGACAGGCAGCAAACAACCAACTGGCAACCCTCCAGCAACCAGCCGGCCAGAGACACACTGAGGTTGGTTTCACAGACAGCTGAGAATTTATGATTTTATGAGCCAATTTTCTCTTTAAATTTAAATAAGTGTCTGTGAGAGCAACCCAACATGCAATGACTGAGTAAAACAGAGTGAGAAGAGAAGGACACATTAGTTGAGAGCAGGATGCAAACATTAAAAAGATTTATGGAACAAATATGACTACAGTCCATAGCAAGAACAAGTACAAGTCTCTGATGGCTCTGACAGATTTAAGAGGTGGGTGGTTGATGAGTAACATGCTGATGAAAAACAACTGGAAAAGTTGGGGTTTAATATGATGAAGACATTTCACAGACCATCTGCTTAAATCTGGTGTTTTCTAATGTCTAAGGTAAAAAATTATAAAGCCCAAAGGAGTATTAAGTAAAATACTAATTTACACTGTGTTCATTATGTTTCCTACATTTCTGTCCAAACTGTTAAGTTCATGTTTTCTTTTGTTAAAGTTTAAAGTTATTAATAATAATAATAATTTTTCATCAATTGTTATTAATAATTATCACAATGAATGGTCAAATTATTTCTTTCAGATTTTAAGGCTGATATTTTAGTGAAGCTGACAGTTAACTGTGGATTTAAACTTTTCTCTATAGTTAGGACATAGTGAACACTTTTCTACACTGAGGCAGAAAAACTATTAGAATGATAAAATCTAAACTAACTAATTTAAAACCTAACTTGAACAATGCAATTTGTTATATTTCTATGACGGAAAATTATATCATCATTTTATATCTTCATTAAATTATAATGATAATTGTATTGTTTTATCATCCAACCCAGGTTAAAACTGACAAATAAACTGCCTTTATCTGTTACAGAAACTGAAGAGGGCTTGCAAAGAGATTTGTTTTCATTTTAACAAAGTCTTTCTCTTCATCACCGTCAGTGAGTTATTATGTCAATTGGACAAATATTTAGAAAGCTTGCTATACACTTATTGTCTGGGGAATGTTTTAAGCGATTTAATGAAGCAACATTTACTCATTTTACTTTATTAATCCATCCTAATGTTTGCCCAGAAACTGCTGATGAAAATTTGCAGTCCCTGGGCAGGTTGATGTTTTATAATATAAACACTACACTAAATGAATTATGCTGATTTGTTGCCTCACTTTAGAATTTAACTGTCATATTTTCAGCAATGTTCTGTGGAAATCAATGTGTCGCTCATACACTGACTGTTCCTCAGTATTAAATATTTTGTGGTGAGCATGTGTCATTGGTCTCCTCATAGGTTTAGATTCACATGTCATCCCATAGGGCTGAATCAGAGGTGACCTACTTGAGTTTGTTGGGGTCCTCCTGTGCAGGCTTACGGAGGAAGGTGGCGTTGGGGTTGGTCGTGTGCTCTCTCTGAGACCTCTCAGGCGCACTCTGCTTGGCCGGAGCTGCCGGAGTTTTCTTGGCTGAACGCTTGATCCTCTCCTCTAGCATGCTCATGTCTTTCTCTGACAACTGGAAATGATGGAAGAAGTGAAGTGAAGAACAGTGAAGAACTCTACACAGTAGGTTTTGGGGTTGAGTAAAGACAATGGGATTATTTCTGTCTTACATTTCCTATTAGTTTGTAAACCTGGTCCCCACAGACATTATAGACAGCCACCACAGTGTTAAGGGCGGCATTACGGACAGATGTGTCTCTGTCACCGATGTGAACAGCAATCTCCTTCAGAGACTTAGCTGGAGTTGGTTGGCAAACATTCATCCCATAGCCCTCTATCAAACAGCCCAACTCCTCCAGACACTCTGAGGATGAGAAGGAAACCACAGGAACACATTACAAAACTTCTCCTCCAATATGTTTTCTTACAATGGAACAGTAATGGGTACAGCTTTAGCCAGATAGCTTGTTGTCTATAGAGATGTACCAGCTCTCTGTTTGGAGTTCTTGGACTTGGTTCCATCCATGAGGAAAGGGAAGACCTTGGATGCTGGGTAAACCTTACACAGCATGGTCAGTATGGCCCGCACATCTTTGCGGACCACATCCTTTGACTCTCCAACCTGAAGAAGAGATGAAACTAAGTAAAGAGGAGCTTTACAGAGGCTGGTTTCATTACTCTGAGAGATGAAGGTGTGCTCACCTTGAGTATAAGGTAGGGGACAAAAGAGTTGGCCTCATACTCCAGTCAGATGGTAGTTCTCTCTGTTCAGCATGGCAAACAGCAGCTTCAGATACTCCAGCACCTTCATCAGGACTGTGGTGTTGGTGTCAAAGAAACGTAGCGTGAACCACTTCAGAATCAGGTCTAGACAGCTGATAGTGGCTTCACTCTCACTCTCCAACCTCTGTTGCATACAAACACACGTACACTTTATTACCAGAACAAATCTTCATCTAAAACATGACCTCTCAGAGAGAAGACCAATCATTACCTCAATCATGACTCCTATGGCCTTGACATGTCTCTGGAAGTCAAAGTGAAACAGCTCATCCTGCAGCCACTTAGCAAAGCAGGTGGACATCTGAGTTTTCAGCTGCTCCACATATTCATCTCGAGGAGTGATGAAGTTCCACTTCAAAATCTAAAAGAAACATTTTGACTTTAATTGACAGTTCTGGTTAGCTCTGTGTGATGGACATCCTCAGTAAGGGCCAACTATTTTTTCAGTTGTCAGTCAGTCAGTCTACTTTGACTACACCATACTGGACTGTTCCTGTTAGTGTTAGTTAAACTGCTGCTGCACACAGGGATCATGACATGTTTTACAGCTGGTCAGGTACCTTCAGCTGCTTCTCCTCCTTGATTCTCTGTTCCTTAGCATTGGGGATGAGGATGAAGATCGGCCCTGATTTATCTTCATCATCCTTCAGGCCTTTGGCAGGAGGTTTTTTAGCAGCAGCACCCTGAGGGGGGAGGAGACACCACAACGAGTCAGCAATCACTGTGCACTAATCATCATGAGTCATCATGTTGTTCATGAGGTGTGTGGAAGTGACCGGAAGTCAGAGTAGAAACATGAGACAGAGGTGTTACGCTGAAAAGGCCTCAGTGCAGGTTAACACAAACTGTGAGGAAACACGGAGATTATTCCATAACATGAAACTAAGACATTCAGACACATTCATGCAGTGAGTGACCTGAAATACTGATGTGACCTCTCAGTTTGTGCTCCACTCCTGTAAGCATGCATAAATCACACTTTAATTCTCTCCTGTCCACAGGCCAGTACATGTTAAAGCTCAAAACATATTTCACTCACAGCTGTGCGTCTATGTGCATTTGATTATACTGTTTTATTTCCGTGGCAGTATTAGTGATTCAAGAAAGACAGTATTAGACTGAGCCGAGATCGGACCAGGTCAAGGTAGAGAGAAGCCGGCCGGGGGTTAACGACAGTCAAGTGTCCATTGAGACACTCTGGATGCCTGTTACACATCTACCTGTTGACTGCCAGCAGCAGCCTTCCCTTTGCTGGGGAGCTTTTTACTACCATTACTGTCCTTGTCCTTGGAGGGAGGGGGAGGGACAGGTTCCTCGGGAGGGGAGGGAGGCTGGGTGAATAGAAAAACCATAGTGTTTACACTTCACTGACATGAAATGAGTCAGAAAAACCAAAAGGTGTGCACACAGACAAAAAAGGAAACCATATCAGATGTACAGGCTTGATGTGCACAACCACTGACAGGACTAACAACAACAACTGAAGTACAAATGGTGCTGTGTGAATATTTACCCAGCTGCACATTTTCAGTGTCTAAAAATGTAATACCATAAAGATTAGTGGGGTAAGGCTGGATTTGCTCTGTTCATTGTTGAAATGAATGGGGAGCGAAATCCAGTCTTTTCTGTCCCAGTCTGGATAGAAAGCCATTAAAAGATTTATTAGGCAGCACAGAGTAACACAATATCCAAAGTTCTGTGTTCCTGTGCCACACTGAAAAAGACAAACAGGACAGACATACCTTCTTAGCAGCCACTCCTCCTCTGACCTTCTTCACTTCAGGTTTACTGTCAACAACATCCTCACTGGCTGCCTGAGACCTGGAGGCTGTAGGGGACAAGCACAGGTCAAGTCTTCTCAAACAGCATCGACTATCAGAAGTCAATCCCAGACTTTATATTATGGCTCAAACCACCACACAGCAGTACAGATATGGTTTGACATTGAGAAATCTGTCTTAGTGTGAGACTCATTGTGTCATCATACAAACCTGAAGCAGCTCTGCTCAGCTCTGCAGAGCCTTTTCCCCCTCCACTTTTGGCAGGAGCAGCAGGTTTGGCTGGCATCACTGCTCTGGCCTTTTCTAACATGGCCATCACCTGATCCTTAGAGGCCGGCTGGAGGGAGATGAGGACGGACACATTAATAGTTGCAGACAAGACAGATGAATCATTGGTAACTGATAAAATGCACAATGTTATTTTTTATCCACAGCACAATATGTCAGTTCAGTACTTTGAGTTTCCCAGTAGCCTTGGTCATTTTGTCGTAACCCAGGTGCATCATGAAGGTGGGCAAGGCGTCCTGAGCTTTCTTCCTCACATCTCCATTTCTGTCCTCCAGGCAGGCATAAAGCTGAGGGACACACAGCATCAGATCCCCAGGTACTGTCCTCAGGGTGGGCAGCTTCTCTGCTAACCAGCCAAGCATCTGTGTGAAGAAGGCAGTTTTATGAATCATATCAAGAGTTTCTGCTCTCCTGAAAACAGGATTCTCATCTTCAAAGACACAGTGAGTGTGTATCTGTGTGTACCTCCTGTCGTAAGAAAGGGTTTTCTCTCTTCAGCTCCTCTGACAGGTCCTCTCCCTCCAGCCATTCCTTCATCCCAGTCTGCTCCACCCAGGCCTGCAGAGTGGTCATGGCAGCTGTCCTTACATTAGGCTGCAGAGGAACAGGGAGATATGTCCATCAGCACCACACGGTCAGGTTTGTGACACTGTCCCCAGATCAACAGGTCTTCATCTTCTCATGCCTCTGCTGATTTCAAAACAGGCTTCTCCATCTTTTGTAGCACAAAACATCTAAATCAGGTGGTTCTCAGCCAGAGAACACCAAATGTTCAGAGGACAAAGGGGACTGGAGCCCACAGTTTAGAGCCTCTAACTGTGAAAACAGACTCATTTTTCAACCTTCACTGTGGACAAGGACGTGAGGCAAACAGACCTACAGTCAACCTAGTCTAGGTCTGTTCCCATTTCTTGTCACTGGTTAACTAGTTGAACAGGCTTTCACATTCACTGGATAATGAATCCCAGGGTTTCCAAGTACCACACCTTTAACACCACCTCAAAAACTAAAGAACATAGACCTCACTTAAAGTTACACTGTAATATGAGATGTAAGGATGTATAATATGTGTTAATTTTTTGGATACTTGGATTACAGTCAACATGTGGGTCACATGTCTGAAAATGAGCGGTTACTCACTGTTAATGATGTTCTGCCTGGAACACTCAGGCTGTATATGTATGAATGTAATGCTGTTATGTTCAGTATGAACTTCATGTATTTCAGCAGCAGCCTCAGTGGAAATCTGAACCTGGTTGAAATATAAACATTGTATAAAGGGGTGCACATTCGTATTTCCCATCATTAATGCTGCATGTTTTAGTATGTAGTCTACAATTACAACAGCCTGTCGCATTACATTGCCTTTTGGGACAATAATTCCCCCCACCCCCATTTAAATGATTATTCAAATCGCTATTCAAAACACTAAGCCTAGTAACACCGGTAACACTTAGTTAACCACGAACACAAAATGCTCGGAGCAGTTTAGAAATGCCGCGGAAATTCCTAAATTTTTTAAAATTACCCTGATAAGCCAGTAACATCACTTCTTAGTACAGGCCTCAGATCTCTGGTGATGTGACTCTGATGGTTGAACATGTCATTAAACAGGCAGCATGTCTCGAACATGACTCTTACATTTGTCACTTTAGATGAGGTCTGTGTTGTTTTGTTTCTGACCTGGTGTTAGAGGTGTGGTACTTGGACACCCACTTTTGGATTCATTATCTAATATATCTGAAACCCTGTTTGACCAGTTCTCCAATGTAACTGTTTGCTTCATTCCTTAGTCCACTTCCACTCTGACAAAGACACAACAGTATTTAAACGTTGGTCTGTGAATTAACCTGGTCCCTTCTGTCCTCTTTGGATTAATTTTATTCTTTTCATCATATAAACTCTGTAAGTGTCCAAAATAAACATTACAGTACATTACTGTATTAACTGTACATTACTGCTTTCTTTTTAAACAGGATATTTTACTGTATTTTTCAGTCAATTATTTTGTATTAGTATGTTCTACTTCTAAGTTTTCTTCTGTTGATATTTACAGTATAATCTGTATTGATGGTTCTCAGTGTTTCTGAAAAAACCATCAACTTCACTTCTGTCCTACAGACTGTATTGTCATTGCTGTTGAGTGTGGAAACACAGATGTATTACTGCTGGTGGAGTGTATGTTCCCAGTACCTTGCTGTCTCCCAGTACAGTGATAACAGGGATTCCAAGTGTTTTAACATGGTGTTTCAGTCCAGGTCCGATGGCTGTAGCCAGCTGCTGCAGGATGGTCAGGGTCTGTTGGACCTGGAGACCATAAACATTGATGATCATATCCTGTTAGTGTGAAAAACAGTTCTTCAATCCTTCTCCAGTTAAATTTAAAATATCTTTATCACTTTAAAAACTGGCTGTTTCCTAATTAGGGCAAAAAAATCACATAGGACAGGCTTGCTAATCTTTTTCTCAAAACAGCCCTTGAAAGTTACATTTGTGTGATCATTTTCAGTATTCAGCTGTGTATTAACTACAGTAAGATAAAACAATAACTAACGATAAAGTATGGCCCATATTTAAAACCTCAAAGCAGAGCCAGCTCTCTTTACATTATTCCTTTCATATTTAGGCCTAAATCTAAAGCCAATGTGAATTTAGATGAAAGATATATGAGCAGCCATGATCTTTGCTTTTTATTTAGTGTAGGAGTGGGCCTTTTTCCAAACATGTCTCTGATATGTTCATAGAAATGTCAGCACAAGGTTTCAGCCAAGTGAACTGACCAGTCTCAATCAAATGAAACAAAAAAGTGTTGTACAAACCTAGAGCTTTGAATCTTAATAGACAGGACAGGCCTGCTCTCTTACTAACCAGGATCTTGTTGGAATCACCGAGTCGTCCCTTCAGGCTCAGAGGCAGTTCTCCAATGTTGGCTGTGATGAACTTGGCATCTGATATGATGGCTGCAACCTCATCTAGACCCTCCTTCCTGATCTTCCAGTTCTTATCCCCAATTTTAGACACCAGATCAGATGTGATCTTGTCACTTAAATACAGGAGGGAAGAGAGAGAGACGTGAGAGGAGAGAGAATAGGCAACATTTTGGACAGAGTCCGTTAGGGCTGTCCCTCTGTCAGGTTAATGTTCTGAGTAAATATCTAATGTGTAAGTGTATATATGGTGGTGTAACATTATATTAGATCTTATCAAGATATTTGGTCAGTCACACTGATACACAAACAAATACCCTGATCAGCCACAGCATTAAAACAACCTGCCTAATACTGTGGGGATCAGACCTGGACTCCACAGACCTCTGAAGTGTCCTCTGGTATCAGGCACCAGGACCTCAGCAGCAGATCTTTTAAGTCCTGCAAGTTGTGAGGTGGAGCCTACATGGATCAGACTTATTTTTCTACCACATCCACAGAGGCTCGAGCAGACTGAGGGTAAATTGCCATAACAACTTATGCTGAACGGCTAACCTGCTCCAGAGCAAGTTAACTTCAAAGGATCAAATCAAAACCTGTCAACAGCCCAACTACTGACCGATCAGCTCACTGCAAAACCACCATCATCATTTCAGCAGGATCCCGACAGGGACAAAAGAATTTACAATAAAATGACAAATAATAGAGATTGATAGATATTTCTACAGATCAGTGGAATTGTTTAAGCTGTTCCAATCTTTCCATACATCCACAACAGAGCTTCTAACAAACAGAGAGAGTTCATCACAGTAAACGATAAGATGCTTACTGTTAGAACTTCATTTTAACTGAACAAAGATGCTTTTTTATCCACAAACTGTTGAATATTTCCTACGATTAAAAACAAACATTACAGTCAGATTGAGCTCTGACGTTGACTCTTTCCTCTCCGCTTTGGCAGACATTGCTGTCACTTTTTATCTGCATCACATATTCACAATAACTCAGAATAAAATCACCAGACAAAAGAATAAAAATGCACACTCAGAGCGAGAGAGAGAGGAAAAAAAAAAATTGTACTTATTTACAATAAATCCTCAGCCTGACTTTTAAGACATCCTGAGTATGTTGAATTTGCTTCATAGTACAGGCCTCTGGAGAATCTGAATACCAAGTCAACACCTTGAACTTGGATCAGCATTCAGTAAATAAAATAAAAAAATAAAAAATAAAAAAAAATCAATAAAAATAAGATGTATTCATCAATTATTGTATTTATGTTCATATATTCATGACCAGTATAGGTCAAATGAGAGGCTTTGTATTACACCATCTGTGTTGGTTACCTGATGTCTGTTCTGGGCAGTAGGTCCATGATGTCCTGTCCTCCTCCTCCTCCTCCTCCATCCTCTTCCTGCTCCTCTCCATCATCACCCTCCTCCTCTGCCGCTGCCTTCTTGGTGAATCGGATGGGAGGTGGTGGAGACTGGCCCTGCATCTGTGAGAGTGATACACATACAGATGGATCTCTTATTTTCCCTGAGGAGAACTAGTTGCCAAGATGACTATAAAGTTAAAGTCTCTGTGTTCATACCTTTTCAAACTCGGCGTCAATCTGTGCGAGGAGTGCAGGTTTCTCATCTTCAAAAAACATGCGTAGAGGAGCGCCCATGTAGAGGTACATGACTCCCAGCAGGGTGATGGCTGCCGTCCGAACGGCAGGGTTAGTTGCTCCCAGAGCTGTCTTCACGTTGTTGATAAAACCCTTCACATTGATACTGGAGAGAGAAGGTCAATAGGTCAACCAATGTCCTTATGGCCCTGTAACATCTTTTGTCTGTCTTCTTCAGCCAAAACATTAACTTTACTTTTTTAATGCTTTGATATAATGAGTTTTAAAACAAGTACTGGAAATTACCCTGCAAAGCCAAATTCCTTCATGGCATTAGCCAGCCAGTTGAGGGTCTCTGCCTGGTTTTTGGGGTTCTTCTGTGCAAACGCCATAGAGACAACCTGACAAATAAAATACACACCATGTAAATGCAGTAAGTCCGTCTATCATCATCATCATCTACTGAACCCTTTGGATCTTAGGGATAAAAAACATCTCCTGTCAAGTTGTGTGTAGGAAAACTTTAAAAATTAAGTTTTCTTCTGTTCAGAGAAATGTTCTAAAAACCTGTTCTGCAGTCCACGGCAGTGAGCAGGCCTCTCCGATGGCCGTCAGTCCCTCCTTTGCGTTTCCACCACATTTGATGTCTCCAACCTTATCCACCAAGCCATCTAAAACCACAGAGGCTGAGGTCTTTGAAAACGTTCCTCTCTGGGCTATAAGAGCCACAATGTGCAGCTTCATCTGCATCACCTGCACAGGGAGAGAGAAGACCAGACATTAGACCAGGTACATCTCAGTCCTTATTGATCACTCCTCCCCTGACCTGGAAATCACTGTGGTCTGCCATCACAAAGGCTGCTCCAGTGGTTTCATTTCTACTCTGAAGAGCTTGGACAGATCAATTTATCAAACATCCCTTACTTAACATCTGTTAGTCATTGGACAAATCATAGAACCAACTCAAGTGTATTAAACCCAACTCTTATTCACTATCTGCTTAAAAACCGTGAAACTGCAGCCACTGTAGGTGTGATCAATAAAGGAAACAACTGTCTTGTTTCTGTTTCGATCGGTTTTCCTCCTGGATAATGTTAGATTGTGGGACAGAATGATGTTGTTCAGTAATTAACACATTTTAATCATCATTTCTGTTCACAGAGAAAATCCTTGTGCGTAAGGTAGAAAACAGTGATAATCATTATCAATTCCCCTACATTTGGCCCAATAAATAATATTACAAATTCCAAGACCTCATCATGACCTGGAGTATTGAATAATAATCCACAAACAGAATCAATACATTCAGATACAAATAACAACTGGAGGGAAAAGAAAAAAATGACGTTTCCTCCAGTAGGACCGGTTCATGTGCATTAAGCACTGAAATCCTTAGTAGTAGCCTTATGATTTGTACATGTCCTCAGGACGTCACTATAGGCTAATTGAAGTTAAAGCTTTCTGACTGATGATCCAGCTGAACTGTGTCATCAGAAACTGATGCTGCTTCAGAGAAATGTTCAGAAGAAAGATTCACACTGAATTCTCATTCTACTGAGTAGGAAGAGCATGAAGCCATATATTTCTGAGTCAATAATACACACAACATAACAAAAAGCCAAACCCAGTCAAAATTGGAGGGAATGTTACTTTCCAAGTCCAAGCTGTTGCCACGTTGTTTCAGGAACAGTTTCATTCAGGTGCAGGAACACAGGCACTTACCTGAAAGTTGGTCTCCTTCCAGCCTGGTTTCTTGGCCAACATCCTGACTAAGGCCTGGCAGGGCATCCCCGCTTTATCCATGGTCTCAACAGCCTAGAGGAAAATGTCAATCTATGAATTAATGTTTCTTCATATTTTTTTGGTAGCGACACACCAGCCTGTAATGTTGAGTTTCATGTCTTCTGCATTGAAAACATAATAATCATAATAATAATCATAATAATGTTTTTCAAACAGCATGAGTTTCTTTGACATCCACATTTTACAACAAAAACTTTCAATATTTACTTCAGTACAAAGTTGGCCTACAACTACAGATCTTATCAATTAATTATTTTGTCTATTGAATGTGACAACATGGAGAGAAATGTCAATTGTAATATCTGACAGCCCAGAGTGATGGATTCAAATGGTTTGTTTTATCTGAATGACAGTAAAAAAGAAAAGAAAAGACATTGACTTTACTGTTAGATATATATATATATATATATATAAAGCATCAAATCCTCACATTTAAGAAGCTAGAATTAATCTAATTATCAAAATATCTGCCAACTAATTTTCTGTCAGTGACTCAACCAACTAATGATTGTATTTACCCTCTGGAACTCCTCCATACTGGCCAGTCTCTCCTTCCAGTTGGCTGAGTCCAGCTGCTGCAGGCAGGAAGCAGGAAGTACACCTGCTGCCAGCTCCTCACACACCTCCACCTGACATAACAAACACACACACTTCAGTGATGATCAGAGATTTTAACAGTAATACTGTGACACCAGACAATCAGGGATGAGACATCCAACTAAAGCAAAACTGAACCTGTCATGTTCTATTATATCCCTTAATATTATGTTTGAAAAATAATTTATTCACTCGCATCAGCAGATATTTTTTATGGATGGTGTGAGAACCAGCTCCTCTGTTAAAACGAAATTGTCAGTGCTCCACGAAGACAAATAGTGCTCCAAAAAATTATCTACAATAAGAAATACAAAATGTACACAAATAATACAAAAATGTGCCCTAATTTTACACAATTTACATACACACAGTACACGACTGTGCAAGAAACAGACTAGGACACTTTAAGGTGTGAGGTGGATGGATAGTGTCCTTGGTTCTGTGTGTGTGTGTGTGTGTGTGTGTGTGTGTGTGTGTGTGTGTGTGTGTGTGTGTGTGTGTGTGTGTGTGGTGCGGTGTGGTGAGGTGAGTGGGTGGGGGGTATGGTCAGTGTTTGTTTGCGGTCCAAATGGCCCAGGGGAAGAAGCTGTTGGTGAGTCTGGTGGTGTGGGACTTGATTGACCTGAAGCGCCGTCTGGAGGGCAACAGGTTTTCCCAAGGCAGCAGGATCTGGATATTTTCTCCAGGGAGGGCAGAGGGCAGCCGATGATTTTTTGGGCAGGGTTGATGACCTTCTGCACAGCTTTCCTGTCCTCAGCTGTGCAGCCTGTGTACCACACACTCAGGCAGTATGTTAGTACACTCTCCACAAAGGAGTGATAGAAGGCCAACAGCAGCTTCTTGTCCAGATTGTTTTTCCTGAGCACACGCAGGAAACGCAGCCGCTGCTGAGCCAGGGTTGTGAGGAAGGCAGTATTTTCTGGTGTGTGGTGGAAGTTGTTAAGTTCCTCTGCCAGTGTGCTGCTGCTGTTGCTGGAGGATGTGGGCCTGGCCTCTGTAGTTGGTTAAGGTCTGGATGCCCCTCCACATCTGTCGTGGGTTGTTGTCCATCAGATAGCCCTCTGTCTTCTTCCTGTAGGCCTCCTTTATCTGTTGGATGCCTCTCCTCAGGTTGGCTCTGGCAGTGAGCTGTCCCTCATCCTGAAGGCTGAGTTACGCACCCTGATCAGGGCCTGGACTTCACTTGTCATCCAGGGTTTCCTGTTTGGAAAGACCCGGATGCATTTGTTGACTGTCACGTTTTCTACACAGCACTTGATGTAGAAGAGGACAGTCTGTGTGTGTGTCTCAAGGTCCTGATGTTCAAAGATGTTCCATTCTGTGCACGCAAAGCAGTCCTGTAGCTGTAGGAGAGCATCTTCAGGCCAGGTTTTGATGGTTTGGGTGCTTGGGTTTTGATTGCTTTCTGAGGTGGGTGTAGGCCGGGATGAGGAGCAGGGAGAGATGGTCGGATTGTCCTAGGTGGGGGAGGGGGGGGTCGCTCTATAAGCATGCTTAATGTTGATCATGTCCTTTCCCCCCCTGGTTGGACATTTGACATGCTGGTGGAATTTGGGGAGTACAGTCCTTAAGCATGCTTGGTTAAAATCCCCTGAGATGATGTGGACGCCGTCAGGATGATTCCTCTGTTGTTTGTTTATGATGTCTTGAAGGTGGCTTAGCGCTGAGCTAATGTTAGCATCCAGTGGGATGTAGACAGCGGTAACAATGACCACTGTGAGCTCCCGGGGCAGGTGGAATGGTCTACACTGGACAGACATGGCCTCGAGGTCTGGAGAGCAGTGGCTGTCTGTTATTCTGCTGTTTATGCACCAGTCTTCAAGCACATAAACACAGTCCCCCTCCCCTACTTTTCCCAGAGGCTTTGTTGCGGTCATGGTGATGAATGGCCTGCTAGTTCCACCGTAGCATCTGGAATTTGCGGGTGCAGCCAGGATTCCGTTATGATCAACAGACAACACGCACGGATGAGGCAGTTGTAGGCTATCTGTGATTGAAGCTTGTCCGTCTTGTTTACAAGGGATCTGGCGTTTGAGAGGAACATGGATGGTAGCGGAGGTTTGTGGTTTTGTCTCCGTAGCTGAGCTAGCAGACCCGCTCTGCATCCTCGTTTTTGCTTCCTCTCTCTGCGCCGCCTCCATCATCTGTAGGCCCCGACAACAATCCATGGAGCTCCCGGTGGTCTGGCTCTCTCTCATGGGATTTTGTGTGTCCACGTGAAAGCACCTGTAACTTCAGTTTTGAACTGAAGTCCAATTAGTTTCTTCAAGTTCACTCTTTGAGCCTTAAATTTGTTACTGAGGCTCAGTGTAACCAACAGGATTTTCTGAAGCCTCATCATGTAATTTCTTCTGCTGACAGAGGAAATAAACTCTTCATAGGGAAAATGAGTCTCTTATTATGTACACAAACCCTCAGAGACCCACACAGACACATTTCAATTTTTTTTTTTTTTTTTTTACTTTTGTGTCTTGTCATATTATGTTGCCTTTTATAACGGGGGTGGGGGGGGGTGGGGGGGGGCGGGGGGCGGGGACGGGGACGGGGCGGCTGTGGCTCAGGAGGTAGAGCAGTCGCCCACCAATCCGAAGGTCGGTGGTTCGATTCCTGGCTCCTCCAGTCCACATGGCGAAGTATCCTTGGGCAAGATACTGAACCCCAAGTTGCCTCTGATGTGTGAATGTGTGTGTCTGTGCTAGAAAGCACTATTGTATAGAGGTGATGTATGAATGTGTGTCAATGGGGTGAATGTGATTTGTAGTGTGAAGCGCTTTGAGTGGTCGAAAAGACTAGAAAAGCGCTATATAAGTACAGTCCATTCAGTCCATAACATAGGTTATAAAAGACAACATAATGTGCGTGTGTGTGTGTGTATATATATATATATATATATATATATATTAGTGATAGACCAATATGTTTTTTTCGGGCCGATACCGATTCCAATTATTAGTAGTCAAGGAGGCTGATAACCGACATTTGGTGCCGATATTCATTTGCAGTAAAAATGAAAATATTGGTGTCAAAATTTTGAATAATACAAACTCCAACACTTAACTTTGTTTAAATGCCTTTAAGCATATGTTTATCAAACAGTTTCTCCAGATTTGCAACATGTTAAAGGTTCTTTTTTATCTTAGGCAATAGACATCTTTGTTTTAAAATTCTAACAAAAAGTGCAGGGAGCTCCTAGGCTCAGCAGCAAATAAATAGCTCCCTAAAGTTTTCTACAGTAAATAAAGTTTTCCAAAATTTCAATATAACTGAAATGTTATGTTATCTTTCACTTATCTTTGTTTTAAGTTCAAACAAAAACAAAAAGTGCAGGGAGTTCCCAGGGTCAGCAGCATCTCTTATAAAGTTAACTGAAATTTTAAATAAATAAATAAATATTTTCTGAATATATCTGAAGTTTTATAAAGTAAATAAAACAAAGTTAAATAAAATTTGCACAGAAATGTGAATCTCAAATCAATTAGTTGTTCCAATTGAACAGCACCAGATTGTGGTGCAAAAAGCACACTGGCTGTTGTTCAGTGTGTGTAAGCACAGCTTTCACTGCTGATTGGCTGTTGCGTGGCTCTGTGTGTAACCAATCAGATGGTGCTGTGGGCAGGACGATGCTGGAGACAGAGTAGTGACTGACTGCAGACAGAGGGGCGCAGCTGCATCAAAGCCAAAATAACCGCGTTTTAAATTGATCTCTTATCGGCCGTCGGATTTAAAAAAACGGCCGATGCCGATATGCGTCAAAATGCCGAATATCGGTCTATCCCTAGTGTGTGTGTGTGTGTGTGTGTGTGTGTGTTTCACTTTAATGAGGGAAAACCCTCTGAGGATGTGAACCATGTTCTCTTTGGGCTGATATTGGGTATTGTGACACAGCTTTTGTCAAAAGCTTTGACTGAAAGGTGTGTGTGAGTGCACACAGACTTACCGACAGTTCACTCTCTGTGATTTCTTTACTGTCTGACATCTTCTTGCTTTTTCCTCCACCTGCAGAGGGTGGTTTGCCTTTCTTTGCTGGACCTGCTGACGGCTGAGAGACACAGAACACTTCAATTGTAGATTGATAATGCCACTTATATAAATTGGGTCATACTGTCTGTGACCCAGAAACCAGGTGACAAAATCTACTTCTTCTATTTAATCTACTGTAATTTTCTTCATATGCATTGCTCAGAGCATACCTTGCTGGCAGCAGCAGTCTGGGTCTTCTTGGTTGGGGCAGAGGATTTGGGTAGAGCTTCAGCAGGGGGAGGAGCTTTAGCTGCAGACTTTTTGTCCCCCACTCCTCCACTTCCTCCTCCTGCACCCTTCCTCCCTCCAGGGAGCTCCACTTTATCAGCACACTCCTTTATCTTTTAACATATGAACCAAAGGTCAGTGCTCTGCAGTTACTAACAGTAAAAACAGGACCTTTCTACTGTTTTGAATTCATCCCTCATCCTTCCATCCCATCCCTGATCCTCACCTTATCCAGTTTCAGTTTATCCAAGTCAGCCAGGAAAGGGTTCACAGCTTTCTCTCCCACCACTTTCATTGCTGTCCCCAAAGCTTCAAAGGCAGCGTCACGCACCTCTGGAGCAGAGTCATTCACTTGCTGAGATGGTTCAAGAGAAAAGTACAGGTGTAGTACAGTACAGGTAACACACAACTGGAGAATATGATTTATAATATCAGGTGTGACACATTTTACCTTCATCAACAATGCAACATGCAGCTCCTGTGATTTGGATATTACACTTGACCCTACTGTGATTTTAATAATTCTGATAAACTGTTCAACCTTAACTCTAACACGGTATACATTTAAATGGTAGTATTGGTGCTTTACTTATTACTCTGTGGCAGCAGTACTTGTCCACTTTTTCCCCAGTATTTTCACTTAATTTCAGTCTGAGATTGAGATAGTGTAGGACAATAAACAGATACTGTTATTTATGAAATAATCCTGTTGATGCATCTCCACCCAGGGTGTGTATGTACCTTAATGAGAGCAGCACAGAAGGGTTTGAGGATGCTCTTGGGCAGAGTGGCCTGCGTACAGTGTCTGAAAGAGCGGGCCAGAAACAAAGAGGCCTGCTGCTTAATGGAAGGGTTTTTATTGTCCATCACGGCTAGGATGTCCTCTGAAAGGTTCTGCAGAGTGGTCTGAAAAAAAAGATACATCATAGTAAATATGACATTAGATAAACTACAAAAAACAAAACAAAAAAAAACAATCCATTCAGCATAGATAAGGGCATCCTCACAAATGCATTAGAGGCTTGTCTGCAGAGTCAGTAAAGTGCTCTATAAAAAACAGCAGTCAAGTTAAATTATGACTCAATAGATGAAGGTTTGCAGCGTCCCTTTACTTTAATGAACAATGAAGGGAATTTCACTGCTGGAGAAGGGGCCTTCCAGCTCAGTACTTCTGCAGTAGACATATGCACTTATTGTTGAAATTGAAGCCTTTTAGCCAGAGACAAATTTGTATATTTCCTATGAGCAGAAAACCCTACAACAAACTGAATGTTTTGTGTGCAGTGGCTGCCATGCTGCTCCCAGGACACTCTTTTATAGGTACTTTCCACAGAGCTTCTGCTGCTGGTGTGTTTATAGAACACAGGCAACATGATGGCACTGACCAGTATTTCATGTCTTTACTGAGGCCTTTGTTTTCTCCCACTCATCATTAACTCTTGTTGTGTCCTACATGTGTAGGAGCAGGAGCACTACGGTGGACAGTCATAAACCTTAGTGTCTGCACTGTCCATTTCAGTTTGGTACTGGAGGTGATGGTGGAGGGTGGAGGGATTGAGTTGTGACACATTATCTTATCAAAAAACTGCAGCTTCTATGATTTGGATATTGCACTTGACCATACTGTGATGTTAATAAGGGTGGAAATTACAAGTTTTGTCATGATACAATATTCTATCGATTCAATGGACACAGGAGCTTTCTATTTTTCAGTGTTTGCCAATATTGCAAAGTCTGCTATGATACAATTTCAATTCGATTCAATTCAGGAGCCAGCGATAAATATGAGACGATATCTTATGCTGATTTAACAGAATCACTTCCAATCATATCAAATCACAAAAAGGTACTAAAATATCATGACATTTTTATTCCTGAGCTCAACCAGACATTTAAATGAAAAACAATCATCTCTTAATAAAAATAGACCTGTTCACTATAAAGTGCCACATTCTGATATATTGAGTAGGGGTGCAACAATACATCGATCCTTATGGATACATCAATTCAGTGATCAACAATCCAATAGAATCGATCCAAAATGAAAACATTGATCAGACATCATGCATATTGTAGTGTCCCTCACTAAGCAAGTGCAGAGACATCAGCTAGTTTCATCAACTTTTATTAAGCACAAAAACACAGTGGGCTACTGTGCAGCCAACGCCAACAAAAATAACAAAAACCCAGAACTTTTTCTCTTTGCTAGACACTACCTAAATTGACTTACTTTTAGCCCCTCTTTCTGTGGAAAGACCATTTCCATACCCGGCTCCAAGCCAGTCACAGGCAACTGACGTGACAAACAGACTTCACTGCCTCTAAGCTGGCAACACGTTCATTAACCCTGGAATAACTGTACTTCAACTTAACAGTCTGAACAGTATTTCTTTGCTAACCAACACTAACATAATGCATATCATCACAGTACATCCTAATACATACCTTTATTTTGAAAATCCCCGGCATTCCACAGCAATGCCTTGACATCAAAGAATATTTGATAACTTATTAATTAAGAGTATCCTGACCAAGTTTGAGGTTGATATGATAACATCTGTAGGAGGAGTTCAATCAAATACAACGTTCCCAAATGACAAAAAATGGACAAAAATGAGCTAAATTTTCATATTTAAATTAAAATGGCCGACTTCCTGTAGGCTTGAAGCCATGATGTCAAGAGAGATCTCGGCATGTTACAGATGCAGTCCGAATATCTTTTACCTAAGGACAAACCAAGCCAAACCAAATTTTGGGGGTTGCTAGAGCCATTATGCAGCACCCATACATGAGACCCCTAAAATATGTACTTTTTTGCCAGGTCTGACACATGTACAAAGTTTTGAGAGTTTTTGAGCATGTTTAGGCCCTGAAAAAGGAGATTTACCTATGCTACTAATAATCATCTGAGCAATTCCAATAGGGCGTTTGCACACTTCGTGCCTGAGCCCTAATAAATACAAAAGATTACATCAAATGAAAGATTCTACTTGATTATAAAATGTTCCTCATGGGCTGTGTCCAAAATAATGTTACCGGTTAACGTTAAAGGAAAAACAGTAGTAAATTGGTCGACCTGACCAATAAACCAGTATTATAACACAACATTTCTCCACCTGAGCGCACACACCTCCAAACAAAATGCAAGTGTTAATCTGATGAGAAAAATGTAGCCTATATCCGAAGGTGTAGTATGTAGCTATGTTACAGGAAGACTGTACTACTTTGACTATTATTACTAAGTTGTAAAAATATTTAGTTTGAGACTAAGGTACACAAATCCTGCTTAATGTACAATATGAATTTAATGTTCTCTCTTTCTTGTCTTTTCATTTAAATGTCTGGTTGAGCTCAGGAATAAAAATGTCAAATGATATTTTAGTACTTTTTGCGATTTGATTTGAATGGAAGTGATAGTGTTAAATCAGCATAGGATATCGTCTCATATCGATTGCTGGTTCCTGAATCGAATTGAATCCAAATTGTATCATAGCAGACTTTGTGATATCGGCAAACACTGAATTGTTGTCCACTGTAAGATAGAATATCATATCATGATAAAACCTAATTATCGTATATCATGCCATCACTTCATTCTCAGCTGAGTCATCAACTTTGATCCAACTAGAGTCACAGCTCCGCAGTTGTTTGTAGATATAAAAGGTCATCACTTAATCCTATGACACACTGGAGGGAAATTTTGTCATAATTAACATGTGAATTTTTGAGTTACAGACAAAAACGTGCTCTGTGATATCAGTGACCTTTGAGCTCCAAATTCTACTCGATGTAATAAAATTGCCTCAAGGTGTTTCTGAGATATCCGTCACAAGAATGGGACAGACGTGAAGTTAGAGTGACCTTTGACCACCAAAATGTAATGAGATAATCCTTAATAATAATAATAATAATAATAATAATATCATGCTGATATATTTACTAAAATGTGATGGACAGACAACCCGAAAACATGATGAATGAATGAAAATGAATGAATAAAAAAAAGAAACTGAGCACAGTGAAGTTTGTTGCAAGGAGCAATGTCAGTTTTGTCTCTATTGGTATTGATCTTTTACAGGGACATCCCACCAGACATCACTGGTTGCTACAGATGGCAGCAGCTGTCACAAAGCTCATACAACCAACTCCTGGTACCTCTCAGATTTATATAAGAATTATATGATTATAAGAATTACATCAAGCCTTTGTCTTGTTGCCGTAAAATCAGATGATTTAATATTGATGTGGTCATTATCTTGATAGGCCATCTACATTCATCCATATAAGACACGTAGCAGGTTTCTTCCACTGAATTTAACTGCCATTTATCGCTATATTTAGACTTACAGTGAGGAAGATGGCGTCAATAGCCTCTTGCAGGGCCTGGACAACCTGAGGCTTCTTTTCCTTGAACTTTTCCAGTATAGTTGGAACCACCTAAATACACACAAAGGGTGACATCCAGCCTTAAAAAAAAGTTGTGAAAACATCTGATGGCCACTGTGGCTATTTAAAGTCAAATTACTAAAAGTAAATCTTTAGTCATTTGTGCCAAGACACAGACACAAAAACAAATTTTCAGGTGCTACTACAAATGATTAATTTGAGAATTTAGAAAAAAGAAAAAAAAACTGTGATCATAATGTCGAGATTCCTTCAACTTACTTGTCCTGCATATGTTCCAAATTTCTTCCTAAGACCTGTGGCCAGTCCAGCCAGACATTTAGCTGCCATTGACACCAGCATCACATTGGCATCTTTTCCCACAACCTGGAACAGAGAACCAGTGAGTCTCATTGGTACACGCCAAAAGATAATCAAGGTCGATTATCGTCCCAAATCCCCCCTCCCGATCAATGTCAGCTATGGCCCAATTATCAGTTTGTTGCAACAATTATCTTGCCAGATTCTCCTGTTGTGCGAGGTGTGTTAAGAATGATTTTAAACCCCCCACCCCACCCCAATCTGCTCTGAAAACAAACAAGACAAACATGAGACATCACCATCTGCCATGTTTATTTACTCTAAAGTCTCACTTGACTGCAAGATTTCGAGTTTTGAGAGTCCAGACTCTGGTTGTCCGTGGACAGCATCTGTTTGTGTGAGGTGTGCTGTGTTGGTGTTTTTGTTGCACACCACACACTATAAGAACAAAACTGTGAAATCTGCTGTTTTGTCATTGTGTGTTCTCATGTTTTCTACATCGGATAAGATTTAAAAAATTTTGACCAGATTTCATTTATGACTTCTGATCACTGATCTGTCATCTCCCCAGGGAGTTTCCTTTAGCTACTTCCAGATAGACCACCTCAGTATGTCAGTCTTTACCTTCTTCATTGCTCTGACCAGGTCTCCATAGTCTCCATTCTCCAATTTGGGGTTCTTGGTCAGAGCTTCTACAGCCTCCAGAGCTTCCTTCCTTTCCTGCCACTTTTTAGCTTCCTGTAGAAACAAGCAGAGCAGGGTCACATATTGCAACATGTAGAGTTTCATTCACACACATTCATCCTTTGGCTACATCCATTTATCCTTGAGGTTAGCAAAGGGGCTGGATCCAGTCCCAGCTGACACTGGACAAGTCCCAGGGCAGACATGTTTTAAAACGGTCTCAATCCTTCACATGACCAGTAACATACACTGGACATGTGCGTGCCGGTGTAAACAGGAAGTAGATTGGCTACTCTGCAGGTGGTCGTTTAGGTGCAGAAAATACTACAAATTAAATTTGTATCTGCTAACAAAGACACATGAATAACAAGCGTTAATAAGGCTTGTAATTCATTATCCATGTGGGTCACGTGATTAGAACATGACCAGTCAGGGAAGGATATGCTGTGTCTAAAAACCAATAAGGAAGTGAACATGGACATTAGCATCATTGTTTCTTGAAGCCTCCATTTCTATCTATCCAGACTAAAACAGCCCCAGAGTTTTCAAAGTAAAACAGAGCCAGCAGCATTTCCACAAATCTGTTTTAGTGGCTCGAAAACTCAGAGGTGTGGACAGCAGGTGTAACCATAGCAACGGAGAGGAGTATTAAAGCTAAAATGTTTTGATTAGGAAGTAGCCTTAGAGTTGCTAGTTACCCAAACCCACATGACTTTGTACTGTGGGAGGAAACCAGAGAAAAACAGAAAAAAATGCCAACACAGAAAAGCTTCAGCTTAATCACACAGTCATGTTTTGAACATGTGTAAACTTCCAGTTGAGGGTGTTTTAATACTAAGAGGCGATCCGAGTTAACAGACTTTTGCAGAAGTTTTTGAGTCGTCTACATAGTTAGGTAAACTTACTATTTTCTCATAGAAGTCTTTGGGCATCTTGGACAGAATTTCCACAGCTTCCAGTAGTTCATAAGGATCCACTGCTGTCACTGTTTCTGCCACATCTTCTTCTGAAAGAGGAGGAGATGCAGCACACCGTGACTCAATAATTCCTCAAAAATCAGAGCAACATTTTCTGTTTGCTGCCTTCTTAAACCTACCATCAGACTGAGCTCCTCCTTGGGCTTGTTGCTGTTCAAACTTTGCTTTCAGGTCCTGCTGCGAGCGCAAGAACCTGGTCTGCTTGGGAGGAGATAAAGGCAGCTTAACCCACTCTTCCTCCAGCTCCTTCAGCTGCAGAGACAGAACAAGAAGCACTGCTTAGTTTGACTTGACTCACAGTTGAACATGAAGGAGGGTGAGTATGTGCAATAAGTGTGCCCCACCTGTACAGAGTTAATGTTCTGCAGTGACGGTCTCAGAGCATCTCTGATCCATTTGTAGATCTCTACAGCAAGCAGCTTAGCTTCATCTCTCACCGCCTTCTCTCTAGACTCAAACTGTTTAGGTAAAACCTTCACTACTGGCTTCAACGTTACTATCTTCGATCCAAACTCACTGGGGGAAGATGATGACAGACATAGTGTTAATGTCACAGTCAGAAGACAGAACAGCATGATATACATCTTTGTCCAGCAGAGCTCACTTTCATATTAAACAACAGTTTAAATAAATACATTTAGCAAAGTAAAAGACTATTTCTACATGTATTCATTTATTTCCTTATTTCCACTATTCTGTATTTCTTTATTTCTGTGTTAATTAGGTTGGCGAGCTCTAGCCATCTCCAGGGCTAACTTCATAGAGAAATCAAGAGAGCCATCTTATCTGGATTAACACATTTTAGTCAACATACTGTGTACCATATTTTCAGCCAGTCCCCTTTGTGTTAAAATAGGTTAGTTAGTGTGGTCATTCTAGCCCAGTAAGTCACACTGACCTGAGAGCCTTCCGGACCGTCTCTATGCAGGCCACCACTATCTTGGGGTTCTTGTTGTCCAGGCCTTTCAGGAGCTCTTCCTGAACTACCTCAGCCTTCTCGATCTCCATGTACATCAGACAGATGTCTGTGCCCAGCTCCTTGGCCCGGGCTTTTGGCTGGTTGAACACTTTGGTCACCACGCCCGACACTACCTCACCTGTTGTCCTAAAGCAGAAAGCAGAGATACAAACACAGGTGTGTCAGAAAACACTAGATATACTGCTGGACACAGTCTGATGAACACACAAGTGTCACTTATGAGGTGGTTCTTACACAGTAATACAGTTCAGATTTATCAAATTCATCTACACACATACCTGCAGCTAACCTTGGCAACACACAAGTAGACGTAATGATGAATGAAAATTTAAGTCTTTGCATGTGGATGGAGTCACTTAAAAATAAATAAAATAAAAAATAACCACAACACAACAAACCACAGAGATTCATGTAGAAGCTACAAAAATCTTATACTGTAGAGAGTCTAAACCAGCTGAGTGCCCTGAGATAACTTCTGTTATGATTAGACAAATAAAACAGACTTGACAACAGTACTGAGAACACAGATACCCCTTTATCACGAACACAGGAAAGGCTCCGTTCTAAATTTTTCATTTTGAACCATTTGGAGCATTTTGATCAAAAATAAACTGGTTCAGAGCTGAAAAGTTCATTTCCAGCTGGAGCCAAAAAACAGCAGGTTTTCATGTGTGAACTGTAACAACATCAGTGGGTGTGTCCTATTTTCCAGATTGGAATGAGTTCCATTGTACAACGCCCTCCACTGATGAAACATCCTTTGGTTCAGCTTTAAAACAGGTGAACAGTGTGAAATCAGGAAGAGTAAATAAACAGCAGCACAGATCATTGTTTTATAGTTATATATCGTTATATTGTTTCTGGACGAGACAGTGGGCAAAATCCTGCAGGACATATGGTACCAAACTGGACGGAATAACGTCTAGGTTGGTGTTTCCCCACAGGTTGAGAATTTACTTGTGGTGGGTAGTAGAACATGTGTGCATGCAGAAACTCATGCAATTTAGAAGGGGGGGAAATGAACCCTGGTTATTCTCTGTAGCTAGAACAACCAGTGTTACCTTAACGCCTCAAATGCAGGCCTCACATGCAGGCTGTGCAGAGAAACTTCTGTTCCACACTCAGTCACTGCAGCTCACTCAACTCAGGTGTGAGGCCAAAAATACTTTAGTTTGAAAGGGTGAGGTGTTCTTAAGAGTTATCAAAGATGAAACCAGTGATTTTATCTACCTGTACAGATCTTAATCTTAATCTACCTGGTCTGGCCACCCAAGTGAAGCCATGTATTGTAATGTACTGTAACAGCTACAGGATTACTACTCAGACTGACTCGTTGTTCTCATAGAGCTTTCTCACGGCAGATATTTTAACTGGACAAAACAGTTATAACCAAAATAACAATAGCTAGCTCTGATTTAGGTTCATCGGCTATGTACCTGGGATGAAAAAGACCTATTGTCCTGTAGGGGTTGTGGTTTTGAGCACCTGGGCCTAGTGTTCCAGGTACCAGAGCTTCTCCTCCCTCAGACAGACTGAGTATGTCCTGGGTTTTTGTTTCTTTGTCCTTCTACTCTGCAGCACTGTCACACCCCATTCCTCTGACATACACTCACCTAACTACCGAGTTATCAAATGGTTACCCCATCATCTCTTAACTGTTACAGTGGTTGGGTCAGACAGTGGCAGTAACAGCTTCCAAGCTCATCATACTGCAGAACCATCCCTGTTTTTCTGATTATTTATTCAGTGAACAGAGAACATCTCAGTGCTCAGTCAAATGACTTGCCAAAAACAACCTGGTGTCCTGAAAGCCATACAGTAGGCCTACCATAAAGATCAGCTGTCAGGCCTCTCACTGGGGCTGAATGATTAGGAAAACATGCAATATGACTGTTGAATATTGCGATAATGATATGACTTGTGATGAATTAGCAAATACTTCAGTAAACATTGTTAATGTCTTTCTGGTGAATTGAACTGAACAGTGAATAGGCTTTGCTGACACTGAAAAAATTAGATGCATTACAGAGGATGACTTTAAGTTATATCCTTTCAAGATCACTGATCACCACTGTAACCACTGGCTCAGGAACATTACTTTTAATTTGACAAATAATCCTTAATGAAGAAAATGGTTCTGCTGCCACTCTCTGCCTCTTCACACAACTTGTGTGAGGCACTGTTCTCATGTTGGTAAAAGCCTGTGCAACACTCTGCTATCTGATCCTTGAAGAGTGGAGAATCAAAACAATAACCAAATGCTTATGAGAATAATTATTATGTACTTCCTGCTTGCCGACCACTGTCAGCAGACAGTATGTTTAACCAGCCCAGCATTGTGATTGTGCTACCATAGCTACAATACTCTAGCAGATCTCCTGATTGATGTACGCATCAGAAATGATAACATGTCATTCCTACACTGTGTGAGCATTTTGCTGTGACACTTCGCTAGCAGCTAGCTAGCTCGCTAGCTTTTGACCGGTATCATTATTTTGGACTTACTTCAATGTTGACAAGTTTACCGTTGCTGTGGACACAGCTATTGATGGTTTCTGGGTTCACTGTTGATCAGTACTGCACAGACTCCAAAGACATCTGTCCCTATCAGTTATTTACACCTTAAAACATAAACCAAGTTAAAAATAACAGAGTTATCCCTTTTTACACATAACATATCCAGCAAAAGTTTGTTCTTACCTCCGCTGTTTCACTCAGTGTTTGATCATGTGACTTGCCTTGACTTGCATATTAACATTTAGCACGATTTCGACATGTCTAAGCAGACATCCCTGGGGGATTTCAGTCGTCCTGATTATTTTAAATAATTAATATTTGTTGGATCATAACGTTTGTGCTTTATTGTTGTTTAATGTAGGCTGTTTTATGGCTGTTTAAAACATATGTCCGGTAGTTGTTCCATATGGCCGTAATTCCTAAATATTAACGGACATGTTGACGGTCAGAAAAAAGTCAAGCGTAATCTCTGCACACTACCTAACTCTCCTAACTCTCCTTCTACCTCAGTTTATAGCATCTACACAGGGGGTGGCAGAACGGCAGATTGGCCAAACATATTGACAAGAAAAGCATGAATGCAGAGAACATGGAAGTATACCATTTATTGCAGTTCAAGCAGTCTTTGTGATATGCATATCGTGCACGTTGCTATCACGATATCTGTTGTGCAGCCCTACCTCTCACCATAACTATCAGCCAGGCATCACATTACTCTGCTGTAAATGCAAAGAAGAGCTCTACAATCAGTTACACAGCAGAGTTAACTGTCTCGTGGTTGGTGACTCTGCCAACCAGTCAAGTTGCCTTTTACATCCATGTCTGTCTATACAAGTGCTTTTGCAGAACATTATGATGTCACAGTAAATCTGAACTTTGACCTTTTTTTATATAAAATGTTATCATTTCATTCCATGAGACATCTGTGTTAATTCATTAGTGTATGAAGTCTTGAGTTTGTTTTTGTGAGATCAGTGAACTTTAACCTCCAAAATCTGATCAGTTCATTCCTGAGTCCAAGTGAATGTAATGAAAGACATCATGTTCAGGACAAAACATAATGCCTCTGACCACAGCTTCATTGGTACAGAGGTAAAAAACAGGGAAATATACCTGATTAACCTTTGTTCTTTTAAAGTCAGAATAACACCATTTTCAACGGACTGAAGCCCAGTGTGAAAAAGTCCAGTGGTGTAGAGGGGAACACTGGGACATTTGGAAAACAATACAAAGTCTGCTGCTGTTGTGCAGTGCAACATTATCCAGAGAGAAGCTGACATATGATTACTCTGTATGGTGAACAGTATTCTGTTTCCCAACTGTTGTGACGAAGAATGAAATAGTTGACACAATAAAAAAAAAAGTAAAAACTTTCCAGCCTTTAAATTACTGTCCAGGTTGCAAATTGCTGTGCTGTGTTCAGGTGTCTGAGCCTTTACATGAATAATGTGTCACTCAAACTGAACTGTATCTGACTGTCTCCCTGGTCCTGAGTTAATATAATGCATGGGGCTTTTCAACAGAACTACAGATTAAATTCTTGTCGCAGCTCTTACTTACTTGCCAGCTACATGGGCGTTCTCGATGAAGGCCAGAGCAGCTTCCAAGCCTTTAAGCTGAGCAACAGCATTAGAGTCAGTGACAAACTTCTTTATCAGTCCAAGGTACTTCCCCCATTCTTGACTCTTCTCATCTTCTATCCTCTGAAACAACTTCAGAGCCTCTTCATAACCATTCAGACGGGCTTTCCACACCTGAAGATGAGTCACAGAGAAGAGGGTAAGGAACATAAAGACAAAATTAAATCAAGATCACCTGGAGTTTGTCAAATCCACTCAGTCAAGGAAAAAGTTTAAGTTTGGCCTTGAAAATTTTTCAAGGCAAATTATCCAGGATTCTTAGCACTAGAGAGCAGGACTGTTGAGATTCACTGTTGTTACCAGCTGGCTTCCATCTTCCCTTTGACATTAACACCTAGTTTTAACACTTCAAAGCCAGCAATAATAAGGCTGATAACTTTAATCCCTGATCAGGCTTGTTATTTTTGCTCTGGTTCCTGCTCAACAACAATTCATATCTGATTGATTAACTCTAGCACTTAGGCTCAGGAAGAAGAGTATATATTTTTTAATCTGATCTGTCAAAATAATTATTTCTATACACTTGTGGTAGAAATAAAAATGAGGCACTCTACATATTTAAAATGGTATCTCATGCAATAAACCTATATGCCTTTTTTTTAACTTGCTCATGTATATAGAGGTGTAAATTGGGAGAATTTAAAGCCAGTTAAAGTCAATTCAAAATGAAACTGACCTAATGTGCAGATTATAAAATCATTTTTTTCATCTTTGTACCCTTTAGCTCCTGCAGTTGTTATTATAGTCAGTTGACAGTTTAGTCCGTACACCTAGCTAAACCTACTGCAGTCTAATGAAGGTTGATTTATCATGGCAGGGCTCTTGTATCAGACTGCTTTAGTTTTAGCCTGATGTGTTTGATAAACTTAGTGTATTTTGTAGTAATGATTCAACAAAGAGAGTTTCATGTCGATCCAAGCTGCAGAAGAGCTCCAATACTGTCTATGGATGACATAAGTGGGAGTTTTCTATACATTCCTCAATTAATATTTGAAAAAATGACACTGGTGTCATTTTACATTTCTTATCATCTTGTGAAAAGACTAAATGACTAAATGTTACCCTGTCTCTAATACTTCTGTGCCACTCAGCCCGAAGCTCGCTGGTTCCTACTGAAGACTATATTGCTGTAATTTTCTGGAACACTGTTCGTCCGAACTATTTCAGCAGTGGATTCATTCACATTAGGTGCTGCATTTATTTATTTTCTAAAATACAGACACACCTTACTGTTTATGCTGAGTTGTAGGGCTGCACGATTAATCAGAATAAAATTGTGATCTTGATTCAGAGCTCTATGTGATCTCATTTCTAAATGCTGACGATTCTGGTGCGTTTTAATCAGGGACTCCAGTTTCCACAAAACAAACCCTCCTATCATTAGTATACCTGACTTCCATAGCTCTCATAGACACAAGGAAATTACACACTCAGTCAACTACCACTTTAGCCAAACACTCAATTCAATTCAATTTTATTTATATAACACCAAATCACAACAGAAGTTATCTCAAGGCACTTTTCATGTCATATATGAATTGGAAAAGCTTTAAAAGTTAACATCTGAGAGGCTACAACTAAATGCTTGACACTTGTGATTGAAAATAGTGCTGCACAATTAATGGTATTAAAATCGCAATCTCGATTCAGAGCTCTATGCGATCTCACTTCTAAATGTTGATGATTCCGCTGCGTTTTCATCAAGGACACCAGATTCCACAAAACAAACACTCCTATCTTCTCCCTCAGCAAATGACAAAGCACTGGTACATCACATGATAAAGAGCAGCAGAAACTCATAAAAAATGAACCCAGTGACCAGCGAGTAAGTGACACTGGCTACTGACAGTGTGAGGCCAAAAGTTGTGTTGGGACAAATAAAATCAGCAAAATGAATCCAGGAGAAAACACAGTTGATGGTGGTATGATCCACCCTGTTGTGCTTTTGCCGAAAAAGGATTAGCTAGTTCAAGCTAACATTTTCTTTTTCCCCTTTTCTCATTTTCTGGTCGTTTCAAGATCAGACTGGAAAGTTTACAGCCACACTGTTGCTCCTGCAGTGCTCTCTGTCCCAATTCTGAGGCAGCTAAACAAAGTGTAACAATGTCAACTGGCATTCTGTGAGCCAAATCAGGGTCTTCCCTACTGATGCACTGAATAGTCAACATTTAGGGGGCAGCTCCAGAACCTTACACAGTTTATCACCATACCCGTTAAGCTCCCATAGGCAAAAGGAAATCACCAAACACTTAGATAACTAAGATATGGCCTGTCCTATATCAGGCACCATTATGTTTTGTGTTCCGTTTCCTTGTGTATCAGGTAAATAAGCACAAAATAAATAAATAAAAGAATTTTTAAAAAGTTGAAAAAAAAAATCAGAGAGAATTGTGAACTCAGTTCTAAGAAAAAAAAAAATCATGATTCTCATTTTTCTACAACCGTGCAGCCCTACTTGAAAAGTGACTAAAACATTATCAAAATATCTGCTAGATAATCATATAAAGTAAAAACACTCCCTGTCATCACTCTCTCACAGAGGACTGAAGGAAACATTAGGAAAATCACTCACCTTGTGTTCACATTTTTGGTCAATGGGAAGCTTCATCCACTCACTGTCATCCCCCATGATGGCCACTCGAGGGGCAGGCTTCCCCAAAAGTACTCAACTGGAAAACAACAACAGAAACAGGATTGCTGACACAACATCACATTTGTTGCATTTCATCTTTACTGCTACTGTGGCTGGAGGAAAAAGTAAATCCCTTAAAATCCTCACAGACACCCTGGTGTTGATGGAGCACTGTTTTCAAACAACAACACAAGGACGCATATGACCAAGTTACTAACCAGTGTTCTGTTACAGATAAAATTGGACCTGCAGTTACTGAAATTAAACAGGTAAATAGTTCCAAAATACTGTTTTTAATCACTTTACAGTTCACTCATTCACACACACACACACACACACACACACACTGGCCTGACCACTGGGATTAATTTGGGATTCACGTCAATTTACTGCTCTGCAACATTTCTTTACATATCTGTCAACATACACAGCAGATATAGCAGATCAGTCTGGTTCATATATTCCACTTTAAATCCCATCTCATAACATTTTCAGAGCTTTACAATGTTTTAACTGCAGTCCTGTAGTGTCATGAAACTGAGAAAATGTTTTAACAAAGTTTGGAAAACACTGTTGGACTAGAGCAGATATCTCAGGAAATGAGTAAAAGTCTACATCGGCCTCAGGATACTGAGAAAAATCTAAATGTTACACAAAACATACTTTAGGAATAACAGAGACTGTCTTCAGTTGCAATACGTATCAGTCACTTACTTCCACTTGAAAGCATTAGCATGTTATAGTCTAAAGCACATTCAGGGAGTGGCTATGGGTTCAGATTTCATATTGATCCAACCCAGTCTAGTAAACAGGCTAAAGACAGTAAAATACTGTCAGATACAACAGTATCTTTAAAAATGTACTCCACAAAAACTACAGCAGAGCTGTGGATGAGAGGGCACCAAACTCCATTAAAGAAAACTGTTAATTAAACTTGTCCTTGGTTGTTCAGTACACGAGTTCAAACACAGAGAACAAACCCTTCATCTGGTCTCAATGGAAGATTCTGCTTGTTCCTAAACCACAAGCACTATGTAATTTATAACACTATATTAACACTTTTATTGTCGCTTACACCTCTGACAGTTCAGATGAAACAAACTTGTCGTATGTCAACGTATGTCTTTAACCAGAGATGTGGTGTTGGGGTATGAGTAGGAAAAAAATCCTCAGACTGTAGAGCTGTGTCTTACTCATAAAACTAATATTTCTGTATGTAATAACTGGCTGTTGACAGTGTTGCTATTCAAATGGTTATCATGATTGCATACATTGTATAAACAATGGACTCTGGATGAAACTAATTAGTTATGCGAATATAGTGATCAAACAGGCACAAGTATTTAATGTTCACTCCTAACACTACATGGATTCAGATGTTTATCAGATGTTTATTACTGTAATGAAGCCCAACACCAATGAAAAACTACATTTATGTCGATTACACAAACAATCAGTGGGGAAGACCTGCCACATAGACTGATACATCAGTGTACCATCCAGCTGTATCCTCAGCTAAACGTTGTTTCACAGGTGTGACAGGTATGAGAATGTGCACGAGGGAGGAGGCAGTAGCATAAATCAATTTAGACCTGGCTACGAAAATAAACACATGAGGGCCTGAATGATCAGTGAATTTAGAGCCCATATACAGCGCCCTCCGTGCTCTCAGAAACTAAACTGCACCCTCAAAGCCAGTCATAATCAATGAGGTTAGCAGGCGTTAGTAAGCCATGCTATCACCTGACCAGCTCTCTGGTTGTCACTGATGTTATTTCCAGTTTTCTCTGACTGGGAGTGGTCAGCATCTTAACTAGCTGTCGTTAGTGACTAGTCAGATGAGCGCCATTGAGTAGCTAACTTAGCAACAACAATGACAGTTGCTACGTGCACGTTAACCCGCTCATTCTGGTTAACGCCGCTTCTGCACAAATACAAGCACCTCACGTTGACGACAAATGTCTAGCTTCTTAGCATGTGTGGTATAAACTTATAAGGTCAGAAAACGTTGATAGTGAGACCTTATTGTTTGTTAGCGGTTGGTAGCCGCCGTTAGCTTCTCAGAAACAAGGCTATGAGCTAATCTTCCATCCGCGCCAACACAGCCAGGCCTAACAACGCAGTTCACAACGACAGCTGCACAAACACAACATCCAAGCATACCACTGTCGAGTCAGATACCAGTTTAAATTTATGTGAGAAAATCATTTTATATCGCTAGGATACCTGCTTGCGTCTCTGGGAGACAATACGGCGTTGTCTGTCCGGTTAGATGGGGATGATAATGGGATCAGTACGGATTAGCCCAGCCGAGCTTTATACAAGCGTTCCCAGAGCTGTCTACAACACACAGCACAACTTCCGTTTCAAAATAAAGCTCACACATACAACCTTTCTCCTCAATACAAACTATCCAATTAATTAACATTTATTATATACTGAGGAACATATTCAGTAAATTCACATAATGGAATGCAGTTTTATCTATTTCTGATTCTTATTGTGTGACTGGACTATTTCTCACTCTTATTTTTAGTACACACTAACACGGATTTCCGGTTCTGTCGTTGCTGCCTGTGTCCAACTTGTTTGCAGGTTTTTAAAATGCCTCCAAGGGCGGAGAGACGGAGGAAGGGCGGATACAGAGGACCGCCTTGAGTCTACATCTTTTATGTTGAATCAGTCTTTAAATACGGTCTGGCTGCATAAAAAATATAATACAGACTAAAAAACATCAGCACAGACACATAACGTTGGATTCAAATCTGACACGTTTACATTTACTCATCAGAGTATAACTGGCTTCCTTATTTGTCGCTAGACAAAGCCAGTGATTGGTTCCATTTGAAATATGACCCGCCCACAACATCTGAGATTTCTTTGCTGATTGGGCCATAGCCTAAATTGCTTATCCTGAAAAGAGATGTGATTGGCTGCTCTGAATTCAACCTCAGCCTATGAAAATCTTTTCGATAGTGGCGTTCAATTTCGATTTCCACTGACTTCATGTCATTGTGAACAGTTGGTGCCTGCTAGCTGGATTGGGTGAAAGTATTTCATGCATGGTCACCACATTTGTGGATCGTTAACTCCATTTTGAGTTAGTTTATCGTGATTAGTATAAGTTCCATTGCAATATTACAACGGTAGTTACTTATCTTCCAAAATGATTTGATTGCTGACACCTTCAAGATGCTTTAAGCATCTGTGCAAAATAGAAGTCAGCTCAGTATAAAAATATGATTCTGCACAGGAAACTGTGATGAATGTGTGTGTTTTGCAAACCTACACTTAGAGTAAAATGTAGTCTTTATACCTCAAAAACTAACTGTCTGTATATGTGGATCATGCAACAGTGGGCACAGATTACATTAAGTCTCGTTTGTGTGACCTGTTATTATATCTATTGTATTGTTATTTAAATTGAATATTAGAATTAAACAAAGAACACAACACACATATCAATAACAATGATCATACAGAATTACACATTACTTCATAAAATTCCAACTTTAGACATGCATGCAAACTAAGTCTATCCAGTCTATCACAGGGCTGGCATATAGAGACAAACAACCATTCACACTCACATTCACACCTATGGGCAATTTAGAGTCACCAATTAACGTGCATGTCTTTGGATTGTGGGAGGAATGTGGAGAGAGCCCACACAGGCATAGGTGTAAACTATAAAAAGTGGGGTTCGAACCTGAATCCTTCTTTCTGTGAGGTGACAGTGCCAACTACTGAACCACTGTGCTGTCCCTATTGCACAAATTGAATAATAAAAACCATCCTTTAAAAAATCTTGGTAATTTTTTATCATAATTCAGACATGAAAAGGCAGACACACTCTATTTGCTTTTGCATGCACATCACTGTCACTGAAGTGTTCCCCTGCTTTAAAACAGCTACCATCATCCATGTACCTTACCATCATCCTGCTCTGAAGTCAAAGGCTTCAGAGCAGTGTCCTTACACTTTAAAAAAGTAATTCAGGGGACCTGTTACAACCACTTAATTAAATGCATGGTTGCGACATTAAAAATTATAATTTACTGATTTAGATAAACCTTCTAAGTTGCAAACATTATTTTGATAAGTTGTGTTGAAACAATACTGTTGGCGATTATATCAACCTAAAATTGTATGTAATTAAAATTCAAATTGCTGCATTAAGTTATTTGAAACAAATTTTTAGTTGTAACTTGAAATCCTGAACCAAGGTGGAGAAAAATTAAGTTGTCAAGCCAATTTTTTAAAGTTCCCTCCTCCACTTACTTAACATGCCTGAAAGACAGACAGACAGTTAAGACTGTGTGTTAGAGGATCTGTAAGCTGAACATATATTTTCAACGTGACTATCATTTCATTTATAAATGAATTGTACTAAAGCAATGAATATGAGCATATTCTCATTTGTGATATGGCCAATAGTGGACTCATATACAAGGCTACAGTAACTAATACAGTTGATGGAATATGTTGTTCTACTCCACATAGCTAGCACTAGCAATACTTAGCAATATAAGCTGGCTATCATACCCTTTATCACAGTGATGGGTAAGAATGATAAAGTTACAGTTGACAAATCTGCTCAACCTATTAGGTCTTTTCATTTGTGCTATGGAGAGTAAAATAATGATTAAATTTTTTGCATATGTGATTCTGTCAGTATTACTCAGACCTACATGTATCTATCTGACACTAAAACTACAGTGCTAAAAGAACAATAGTTAATTCAATGATACTATGTCATTCTATGCTGATTCGTGTTTTGCTAAGTTGGCCCATATCTAAAAACAAATTGGGCTCGGGCTGCAAAATGTGTACATTTGAAACCTTTACAATGCTGCTAAAACATTACACACTACACCATGGTCATGGTGGGCAACCTCTGCCATGTTCCTTCAAGACATGGGATATCCTTAGATCACAATTATCAACACATTTGCTGAAAGTCGTTGTGATACCAACCCTTTGACCTCTGAGTAGTGGCGGCCTACTTTCTTCTGCCTACAAGATGTGGGCTTAGTTTGCTCAGTTTGAAGTTTGCTGTGGTGGAGTGTGTACTCAGTACAGAAGAAGATAGAAGCTTCCAGTATGTCCCTGTTCTGCAGTCATTGCTTCAGGTTTTGAGTCAGAGAATTAATCCAGGATTTGATCTTGTGTGAGAGGAGACCAAGGCAATGGTCAAAGTCAGTACATTGCATTTACTGATTTATTGATTTATTATAAATAAAATGAGTTGTTTTCTGGAGTTGATACTACTTGTATATAGGTATCATTCTCTATGTTGTTGACTTTAAGATATGCAATAATTAGGAGCAACTTAAAATTAAGTGTGATCAACTTAAAAACCTAAGTAAGTTGAAATTAAAAATATATTTAATTGTAGAGGAAAAGCTAATTCCCCTAACTCAATGTAGTTTGTTGAATGAAGATAATTTCAGTAGAAGTGTCATAAAAATGATGAAATCATTTCATGCCTGAAATTCATTTTAACAACAAGGGAGTATTAGAACACTAGTCACTTCTGTCCCTCTGGACCAGTTAACACAAAAATCACATCATATAGTTCAACTCCAGAACTCTTCTCACATACCTGTCTGAGGCTGTCAGAATTGCCCAGCAGCATGCCACCAAAGAGCAAGAGCATAAGGCTCGCCAGTATAATTAGAAAGTTAAGACACAGACTGTTCCTGTCATTGACCGTGACATACATCAGACCTCTGGTCATCAGCATGTCGGGCCACAGTTAGACTTACCCACAATCCTGACCAAGTTACAGTTCAGGGCAGAGTAGTCACTAAGGCGGGGAGGGTAGTCAAGTCAGCCAATAGACACATAGAAAACATGGTCCAGAGACCCATTGAATGGGGTCTGTTACCACCACAGAAGGCTTAGCATAGAAGTTTTCACTTCATAATGTATTTTGCATGTGTGTTTTGTTGAAACAGTGTCAGACATACACGATCAGCCATTACATTAAACTGGTGAAGTGAATAAAATTCGTCAATCTGACCCAGCATCTGTGGGAAGATCCAGAACAAGTCAGAGTCATAGAGGCCCATTCCTGAAACCCACAGGACCCAAAGGATCTGCTGCCAATGTCTCAGTGCCAGATCTTCAGAGATCCCATGTACAACTCCAACAGGTCAGAGCTGTTTTGCCAGTATGAGGGGGACCTATGCAAAATTAAGGAGGTCCAACAGGTACTGAATCAGATTGGGATCTGGATGAGTTGGAGCCCAGGTCAACAGCTTTGGCTCTTTGTCATGTTCCTCAAGACATTTCTAAGCAGTTTTTGTGGTGTGGTGGAAACATTATCCTGCTGGGGGAGGCCCATGACATTGGGGAGTGTTGTTGACATTGGAAGGGTGTATTCTACGTGACAAAGTAATTTCCAGATAAATGCCAGGACTAAAGGTTCCTCAGCAGAACATTATGTTGTAGGATGAAATCTTGGCCACCCTTTGTATTTGTTTATAAGCATGAAGCTTGGGCTTTGTCAGTATATGAGTGAGTGGGTTATAGTCAGTCCACAATGAGAAGACATGGCCTTTCAACCAATGACTGAAATTCTCAGATGCTCCACTTCAGGGCCATGAACTTGAGATGATGGGCAAGATATCTCTGCTGTGACTTGCTGAGGGGTTTACTAGCAAAGGTGATGGGGCATGCTCTATCCTTCCCAGCTGGCAGTTGTGATAACATAACTCCAAGGCTATTTAGAGATGCATCTACTGAGAGGATGAAAGGTCTTTGGGATGCCCTTTCTATACTGTACACTAGCCTGTCCTCGAGGACTCAAGAAACAATTTGCATCATTTATGCAGTCATATTACTTATATTTATTAAAAGAAAGTATAATGATGTTACAATAATAATTAAAGCTGCAAGCAGTGTTAAACGGGCCCTCACACCCCATGCCTGTTGGGGGACTGGCAGCCGCAGGGTCATAGGAGGTCGTACAACATGGTTTTGAAATTGCATGACCATTGGACACAGAACTAATGAGTTAAAAATCACATAGTGTGCCCCTCAGTTGGATATTTGCATCATGCATGAAGGCAGCCACTTCTGCAGATAGAGCCCAAGAGCAGCTTATTCATCTGTCCTTTTGCCCTCAGACTTGACAAGTACGTCTTGGCTGGTTTTAACTGGAATAAGTGTCTCTGACCTAATGTGAAATGGATATTTGTCAACCTACAAGTCATACGACATAGTTCAGAAATTGCATGACTGTTGGATACAGAACAAATTAGTTAAATATCACTAACTGTGTTCATCAGTTGCACATTTGTATTGTTCATGAAGGCAGCCCTGTGCACAGACAGACCCTTAGAGGTGCTTAATCCTCTTTCCTTTTGCCCTCAGACTTGACAAGTATGCTCTTAGCTCATTGTAACTTTAACAGGCGATTTCTGACCTCATGTGAAATAGATCTTTATCAGCCTACTTGAGGAATACATTGATGTATAATACACAATGTTTCTGGTTGCCAGTAGGTGGCGCTATGAGTATGGTTGAATGTTGGCATGTAGATGTGTTCAGTCCAAGACTCTTATCAAACAAGTGAAATTCGGAGCAGATTGGATAATGTATATGTGAATTACAATAAATTTACCATGCTGCCATGGCAAAGGTGTTTAAAGAAGACTCACGGTCTTCACAGTAAAACATAAATATAGTCTTAATCCTTGTCTGACCACATTTGAGGTGAATTTGATCAATCCATTTAGTGAAGAATCATCTTTGATCAGGATATGTCCTTTAACTCACATATAAAACAAACTTCTAGGACTGCCTTCTTTCATCTGCATAATATCACCAAAATTAGACATTTTCTGTCTAAAAAAGATGCAGAAAAACTAGTCCATGCATTTGTTACTTCTAGGCTGGACTACTGTAATTCATTATTATCAGGCTGCCCCAACAAGTCTCTAAAGACTCTGCAGCTGATCCAAAATGCTGCAGCACGATTACTGACAGGAACTAGGAAAAGAGACCATATTTCTCCTGTGCTAGCCTCTCTACATTGGCTCCCAGTCAAATCCAGAGTAGAATTCAAAATCCTCCTCCTCACATACAAAGCCCTTAATGGTCAGGCTCCATCTTACCTTAAAGATCTCATAGTCCCCTACAATCCCACTAGGACTCTGTGCTCCCAGAATGCTGGTTTACTGGTGGTTCCCAGAGTTTCTAAGAGTTGAATGGGAGGCAGAGCTTTCAGCTAACAGGCTCCCCTACTGTGGAACCTTCTCCCAGTTTCAGTCCAGGAGGCAGACACCCTCTGTACCTTTAAGAGTAGGCTTAAAACTTTCCTCTTTGATAAAGCTTATAATTAGGGTTGGCTCAGGTTTGAACCATCCCTTAGTTGTGCTGCTATAGGCCTAGACTGCTGAGAAATCTCCCATGATGCGCTGAGCTTCTCTCTCTCTCTCTCTATGGATTCATATCACATAAACATGTTACTAACTCAATATCTCCCCTTTCCTGTAGTATTGTGCTCTTCCGTCTCTCTCTCCTCTTCTGTCTCTTTCTGCAGGTATTTCTGCCTGTGGAGCTGTAGAGTCTGATCTGTGATGACAAGTCTCCTGCTGCTCCTACAACTCCACTCAACTCCTGCTGCTAGAATTAGAAATTACTTATACTGCTATTAGTTGTATTGCTATGCTAGCAGTTAATACTTTAATTATCTCTACTATCATTACTACTGCTGTATTACTGGCATCACCTTACATTTTATATGGAACCCGTGTTATGCTATGTTCTTCTCTTGCTATTCTCTACCCCCTCTCCCCCCACCCCCTGTCCTTCTTAAACCAACCGGTCGAGGCAGAAGGCTGCCCACCCTGAGTCCAGTTCTGCTCGAGGTTTCTGCCTCTTAAAAGGAAGTTTTTCCTTGCCACTGTCGCCTAGTGCTTGCTCTTGGTGGGATTTGTTGGGTGTCTCTCTGTAATTACCTATTTTAAAGAATATGGTCTAGACCTACTCTATATGGAAAGTGCCTTGAGATGACTTTTGTTGTGATAGGGCGCTATATAAATAAAATTGAATTGAATTGAATTGAAAACTGAATAGAATATAATACTCATAAAAGACCTTTTAAAAGAGTTCTGCTCCATCTTGATCATGGCTGCTTACGTTCCACCGTGGGCTAAAGCTAAATTAGCACTGGAGGAGCTGTACTGCCTGATCAGCAGGCAGATGAATGCTAATCCAGAAGCGACTGTGATTGTGGCTGGGGACCATGTGGAACTAAAAGTTTCCCAAGTTTCATAATTCATAATGTTCTACCCACAAAGGCCATCAGGATTTTCCCAAATCAGAAACCGTGGATGGATGACACAGTGAGAACCCTGCTCACAGCTGCTGCCTACAGGTTAGGTGATAGGCTTGCTTATAGCAAAGGAAAGAACTGAAAAAGAATCAGAATCAGAATCAGAATAGACTTTATTGCCAAGTAAGTTTGCACATACAAGGAATTTGTCTTGGTATATTGGTGCTAAGGATAGTTATAGTAAAAGAAAAGAGTGAAGAGCAAGAAGCAAGAACTATATTTACAGGGAACATAAATATACATAATTAAAAAGTAAAGTGTAAAGTGTAGAGTGCAAAAATGTTAGAAAGTGGCAGTGATTGTCTGGATGTGCGTTAATATAACGCATAGATGTACGTTAATGTAATGTGTAGTGGGGGGTAGGGGGATTATAGTCTGTGACAGTCTCCGTGTGTGTGTTTGGGGGTGGGGGGTGGGTGTTCTTGTTGAGAAGCCCAGTTGCAGACGGGAAGAAACTGTTCTTGTGGCGTGAGGTCTTGGTTTTGGGGAAACCGCAACCTCCTGCCAGAAGGGAGTGTCCTGAAGAGTTTGTGTCCAGGGTGAGAGGGATCGGCCATGATCTTTCCTGCCCGCCTCAGGGTCCTGGAGGTGTACAGGTCCTGGAGAGAAGGCAGGTTACAGTTAATCACCTTCTCAGCAGACCCGATGACACATTGCAGTCTGCCTCTGTCCCTGGCACTAGCAGTAGTGTACCAGATGGTGATGGAGGAGGTGAGGATGGACTCAATGATGGAGGTGTAGAAGTGCACCATCATAGTCCTTTGCAGGTTGAACTTCTTCAGCTGCCGCAGGAAGTACATCCTCTGCTGGGCCTTCTTGATCAGAGAGCTGATGTTTAGCTCCCACTTGAGGTCCTGGGTGATGATGGTCCCCAGGAAATGGAAGGACTCCACAGTTCTGACTGGGGAGTCACACAGGATGATGGGGGAGGGTGAAGCTGTGTTCTTCCTGAAGTCTACAACTATCTCCACTGTCTTCACAGCGTTGAGCTCCAGGTTGTTTTCAAAAAGGGCATGCAGCTGACAAAACACAGGTACAAACAGCGCATTGAGGAGCACTTTGATGACAACAACCCACGAAATATGTGGAGAGGCATCAGAACAAATAAGGGTCTACAAGTGCAGTGACCAGCAGGTCAGCCATGATCCCACTCTGCCTGACACCTTGAACAGTTTCTTTGCATGGTTTGGCACATCAAGCAGCAGAGAGACTGTGCATCTTCCCTGGCTGGAGGAGCAACATCAGCCCCTTGTCCTGCAGCTGCACCAAATGAGTTCTACCCTGAGGAAGATCAACACCAGCAGAGCTGCAGGACCAGATAAGGTGTCAGACTGGATTCTGAAACTATGTGCTGGCCAAGTGGCAGGGGTTTTTCTGGACATTTTCAACCTGTCTCTGCAGTCCCTGTGGTCCCCGTCTGCCTCAAGTCCACCATCACTGTGCCTGTGCCTAAAAAATCAGCCATCACCTGCCTCAATGATTACCACCCTGTCGCTCTAACCCCGGTAATCATGATGTGTTTTTAGAGGATATTCCTAAAGCACATCAAGGACATCATCCCCACTGTTTGGACAGCCTTCAGTTTGCCCACAGGGGGAACCGATCAACAGACGATGCGGTCTCATTAGTGCTTCACACAGCCCTCACCCATCCTAACACTTATGTTAGGATGCTATTTGTTGACTTCAGTTCAGCATTTAATACTGTAATCCCGGACAAGATGGTACTGAAGCTCCATAACCTGGGACTGTCCACATTGCTGTGTTCCTGTATCAGGGACTTTCTCACTAACAGGCCTTAGGTGGTGAGAATAGGGGACTGTACATCGTCCACACTGGTCCTGAACACAGGTATGCTGCAGGGTTGTGTGCTCAGCCCAGCCTTCTTCACACTGTTTACACATGACTGTCTCGCCATCCACTCCACAAACATGGTTGTGAAGTTTACGGACGACACCACTGTGGTAGGTCTCATATCGGACAATGATGAGATCCACTACAGAGAGGAGATCCAGCACCTGTCACAATGGTGCTCAGCCAACAACTTCGTCCTGAACACCAGCAAGACCAAGGAGGTCACTGTGGATTACTGGATGTCCAGGAAGACCTTATACACAGGGAGGTGGTGGAATGTGTGGATAACATCAAGTTCCTGGGTATCCACATCACATCTGATCTCACTTGGTCTCTAAACACATCCCACCTGGTGAAGAAAGCCCAACAAAGGCTCTTCTTTCTTAGGAAGTTGAAACAGGCTGGACTCTCCTCTCAGCTGCTTGCAAACTTCTATAGCCACAATAGAAAGCATCCTCCGTCTGTGTGACATTGTGGTACGGCAGCTGCACAGCACAGAACAGAAAGGCTGGCCCGGGTGGTGAGAACAGCACAGGGGATCTTGGGATGCCCGCTCCCAGATCTGGCCTCAATATACACTGGACAGGTCCAGAAATAGGCCAGATGTATCGCTGCAGATCCCACCCACCCAGGCAACAGACTGCTTGTACCGCTTCCTTCTGGGAGACGGTACAGAAACATAAAAACACGCACCACCAGACTGAAAGACAGCTTCTTCCCCAGAGCTGTGAAATCCATCTCCCCCCTGCGGACACACACACACACACACACACACACACAGACCACTGGACCCCTGCAGGCACACTCACACTCATTCACTGTGCCTTAAAAGACTGGAACTTGCACTGTGCTGCACTTTCCCACATTCCTCTGCTGCTAAGATCCATTGCACATTTCATTCTATTCATTGCACATTTTATTCTGTTTATTTTATTTTATTCTATTTTATTCTATTCTTATCTCACCTTTTTTATTTTAATGTACATATGTATCGTGTGTCTATAGTTGGTTTTCTGTCTGTATATTTTAAAGTATTGTGTCTTTGCCTTTTTCTTAAGCTGAAACCTAACAAACAAAATTTTGTTATGTGTATGCATAATGTCAATAAAGAATTACTAATTCTTCATTCTTGATTTAACAATGACAGTCAACTAATGTCCTATGAGGTGTTTCTTCAGAAAGAAACATTTCTGGTCAAACCCAGGGAATATATGATAGGTTTTAATGAACAGCATGACTCTTAACCCTCAACAGACACTTTACATAAATGAAATTCAGTTTATGAGTTACAAATATACCAATAAACATATTAGGGTATGCCTTTACAACAAAAGAAAAATAACACCTCGTGGAAAGATTTATTGGAATTCTCAATTTAAAGACATAAATTGGCGCAGAGCATGGCTTGTCCCATTTAAATTTTTAATATCTAATAAAATTAGAGAACTACATCTTAAATTGTTACACAACTTCTATCCAACAAATATGTACGTTTCTAAATTTTCTGAGACTGATGATAAATGCACTTTCTGTAAAATTAAAACCAAAAATATCATCCATTTATTTTATAAATGTTCATTTTGTGTTACCCTTTGGAAAGATGTAGAAAGATTTTTGTTTGACAAAACTACAGTTAAGTTTAAAACGTTATTTTGTTTTTTCTCTCAAGTTAATAAACACAGCATTGTTCACCTTTTAGACTTAGACTAGACTAGACTTTATTGATCCCTTGGGATGACTCCCTCAGGGAAATTAAGTTTCCAGCAGCTTATTCAGACAGAAGCAGCACACAGGACAGTTTGCAAACAACAACAGCAACTGCTTGCAAACAGGTATAGAGAATAGAATTTAAAAAAAAACAAAACAATAAACAGTAAACTCTTAACTAAATATACAAACTATAAATAGAATAAAATAAGAATGAGATAGGATAAATAAATATGGAGAACTGTATATGGCCTGTGGTTAAATTAAATTATTGCACTGTGGCAGAGGATGAGGTTATTGAGTGTCCGGGTGAGTTATTGCACATTAAGTGGCTACCACTCCTTCCCTTCTGTCCTCTGTACTCTATCGCCTCCTCCCCAAGTGAGGAGTTGTAGAGCGTGATGGCATGGTGGACAAAGGAGTTCTTAAGTCTGTTAGTCCTACACTTGGGCAGGAGCAGTCTTTCACTGAACAGGCTCCTCTGGTTGCTGATGACAGTGTGCAGAGGGTGGCTGGCATTGTCCATAATATCCAGCAGTTTGTCCAGTGTCCTCATCTCTGCCACTATCACCAGAGAGTCCAGCTTCATGCTGACCACAGAGCCGGCCTGCCTGATCAGTTTATGTATCCTGATGTGTCCTTCTTGGATATGCTGCCCCCCAGCACACCACAGTGTAAAAAAGGACGCTGGCAACTACAGACTAGTAAAACATCCACAGCAGTTTGCTGCAGACACTGAAAGACTGCAGTCTCCATAGGAAGTACAGCCTGCTTTGTGTCTTCCCATACAGGTGGCTGGTGTGTGTTGTCCAGTCCAGTTTATTATCCAGCCACAGCCCGAGGTATTTGTAGGAGTCCACAGCCTCCACCTCAGCTCCCTCTAACAGGACTGGTCGCGGTCTTGGTCTGGACCTCCCAAAGTCAATGACCAGCTCCTTCGTCTTAGAGGTGTTGAGGTGTAGGTGGTTAGTGTGGCACCATGCAGCATAGTCCTCCACCAGTCTCCAATACTCCTCCTCTCTGTCATCCCTGATGCACCCAACGATGGCTGTGTTATCAGTGTACTTCTGTATGTGACACAGCTCTGAGTTGTAACAGAAGTCCAAGGTGTACAGGGTGAAGAGAAGAGGGGCCAGCACTGGATCCCCAGGGCACAGCACTGTGCCCTGGGGGATCCAGTGCTGCTGACCACAGTGTCAGACGTGATGTCCTTCAGCCTGACGTACAGTGCGGAGGTATTTTATTGGTTAAATTTCATATTCATAAAGCCAAGATGTCCAAAACAACCCCATTATTTAAGTTATTTTTAATTGAACTGAAACTTTATTTTGATTCTCTTGCCTTTGTTGATCATAATTTTTTTTTTTTTTTTTTAAATGGCAGCAACTCGGTCCTATTGGAGTTGCTTGCTTTTTTCTATTATTAAGCAATTGAAAATACAAATTCTCAAAGAGGACAATAACAATATTACACTTGATAAATCAGTGCAGTATAAAAGTGCGAAAATATAACATTAGGGGATTCATGGAGCAAAAAAAGAACAGAACAAAACAAAAGATAAACAACGCCAAAACAGTAGCAGATAGGATAAGGTGCGAAAAATGCATTTTAACAGGCATCTTTTGAGTTTTCATTGAAGGGGCGTACCGATTCTGGCCCCTCAAAGTTCGATCACTCACCACGGAACCAGTAGTTGTATTAAACTTGCTGTAATTCAGCCATACTTTGTCCAAACTGCATCAAAGTTTACACTATTGTTAATGGTCCCTATCTTGTAATTGTTGTAGTGCCACCTATTGAGAACAGGAAATGACATATTTCATAGTGTGATGTGCAGTTACAAGCAGGGTGACCGGATTCACTTCAAATGTTATCAGGACCTCCATAAGGCCTTTACGATGAATTCCAGTGAAAATTGTGAGTTTTTGTTGAAGCGTGTGCCTGTTCTGGCCTGTCAAAGTTCGAAAGTTTGACAGCTGTGAGAGCTGTCATTTTTTAGAGTAATTCACTACTTTATCCTATAGATGGAGCCATTGTATTGCTCTCTGATGGGTTTTTGGGAGGGGGTATCTGTGTGTGTGTGTGTGTGTGTGTGTGTGTGTGTGTGTGTGTGTGTGTGTGTGTGTGTGTGTGTTTAAAGGGGGAAGGGAGGAGGAGTTGATCAGCATGCGCTGATGCCACAGGGAGAATACAGTCAAAACAGCCAAGACTTACAGCTGTCACAGATGATGAGCTCTGAAAAATATTGTCACAGAAAATAATTAGCATAAAAGCTTTTATTTGAAATCTTTTGTTGCCACAAATTCCAGTTTCTTGCAGTGTTTTCCTTATTGAATACTAAATTCTACCTCAAATGTATCAATAAAAATCTTCTTTTGCAGTTAATGTCACCAGTTTATAGTTTAGTTTTAATAGCATTCCCTGTCACTGATGTGCCTTTAATTATCGGTTCTATCAGCGTTCATTTATGTGTTTATCTTACGGGGGTGAGCCACCTCACAGGTTGGTTATATTACCTGTTGACCTCAGCTCAGTGAACTAAGACAATGTTTAATGCAGTGTTTTTTCTGATATGAAAATTTACATTATTCAGCACACCTAGCCTCAGCAGGCCCCTCTTCAGAAACTCATATCTGCAGATGTCAATGCTGGCTTGGAAATATAAACTGGCTTTAAATTAATTTGAAGGAATTGTAGGTTATTTTGAACTCATGTAATCTTACTCCATCACCCTTTCTGTTTCTTTTCATCTCTCTTCTCCATATGTCTCCCATATGTCTCCCCTTGACTAAAGCTGAGCGTGGATTGATGCTGTCTTTACAGTTTGGTTTGGATCAGTTAAGAAATTTCACACGTTGTTCACAGTCTCATGACATGTTTAACACAAAGCACAGCACGCTGGTTAAGCTTGTTACTAACAGCTAAAATGAAAGCTTGTCTGTATGTAGTCTGAGTAGTTTGACACTAATCTCCAAATTTTGCAAATTGCTGTAAACTTCACTCTCTTAGACAAACAAGCCCACCAACATTTTAGATTTCTGTCCAGTGAGATATTGAGTTTACTGTGATTTTACTGTTGCTGTTCTAGAAACAATATTTAGTTGTACTTAATATATAACTCAATTCTTCTCGTGTCCTGAATTTATTCTTTAAATTAAAAAATCAGTAACAGTCTGAGCCGGACTGATAGGGGTCTGTATGGATAAAGATAAAATCCCAATGATACCCATCCCTACAGCTGGTTAGTGACTTCACCCTGACTTTAGGCAGATGAGCAATTCACTGTTCAAATCACTTCATTATAAGCCTTGTTTAAGCATAAATTATTTTTATATGCATGCAATAACAGAACTATTAAAAAAAACAAAAATTTTTCTCAAAACTTGTAAACTCAAAAAAAACTAAAACTGAGTTTTATCTCCCAATTTACATGCAGTATAAAAACTTCAGTAAAGATTTGAGCTGTCACTTGAGAAAGCATCATGCCAAAAACAAAAGAAATCACTGTAGACTTGAAAAAAAGAATTGTTGATGCTCAGGAAGCAGGAGAACGATATACAAAGTTATCACAGCATTTCCAAGGGTCAAGAACTCAAATGAGAAGTGTCACCGAGAAATTCAAAGAGAGCCACACTATGCAGAACAAGCCTGGCAGAGGTAGGAAGCGAAAGATTTCAATGACCCTGGAAAGAAAACCAGCGAGAGACCTGTCTTAAGACCCCATAAACACTTCCAAGACATTAGTGAATGACTTAGCTAATTCAGGAACTGTAGCATCAAAGAAGACAATTACTTCCTCGTTATGGAGCCCACTGAATATGCGCAGTAGTATTACTCCCATCATTCTTCTGGGTTACGAGAACGAGCGAACAGCGTCCTGGGCCCGGCGCGGTTCGTTCGTGAGTGCTATGCTAACGGACTTCATAGATGTATAATAAAACTTAACGGGACTCACCCGGCTTTAAACCATGGATGTTTTGTGCATATTCAATTCAATTCAATTCAATTTTATTTATATAGCGCCAAATCACAACAAAGAGAAATTCCAAATTAAAACTCTACATCTACATCTATACCTAGATATGATTACATATCTTACAAGTTTGAGATACTGTAAAAACAAATTGCGCCATAATTTCTGGCAATGCTTGATAGGTATAACTTTAGGACATCTCTGACTACTCACCTACTGAAAATCATTCATTTTTACTGTACAGTTTAAGAGAATATTCAAAATATAAGTCCCACATCTGTACTTTAATATGGTTACAATGGTTACATTTCTTAAGTTTGAGATATTTTAAAAAACAAATTGCTCCTTAATTTCTGGCAATGCCTGATATTTCTGAGTAAAGACATCTCTGACGACTCACAATCTGAACTTTGACTCTATCAATTTAGATAAATTTCATATTAAATGTCCTAAATCTGTACCTAAATCTAGCTCCGTTTTTTATCTCCATAGTTACATTTTGCACAGTTTATGTTGTATTTTCATATGCTGCCTTTATAATATTATAATTGCTTTTATTGTGTAATTATTACTTATATTTTTACTAGTTTATATTATTTAACTATTTAATATTATATTATATTTACGTTGATTTTATATTGTTTGGCATTCATTATGGGCAGCAAAGAAGAAATTTCATTGTCCAAGGAAAAATGTTTCCGTACTGTGTATATGACAATAAACTTTGAATGGACATTCACACATCCAGGGCAATGAGGAAAAGCAATCGAGTGCAGAGTGCACAACTCCTTTACGGCCATTGATCACCATTTCTCATTTATTACCAACTTCATGATTCGACTTTCCTCGTACTCCCACTGAGCCATGGGGTAGTGTTAATATATCACTGTGAATTATACATGTTGAAGAAGCGTCATTTTACCCTCTTCAGCCGTGCCTATGATAGGCTATTCACTCGTCTGCTGGCCGCTAACAATTAGTTTAGTCCATGATGCTAACCAGTGCTACGAACTTGACGGAGCCGGGAGGAGAGCGACTCAGCCTCGGCGCTCACGTTGTTCCCGGTCGTCGCAGCGACCGGAGGATAAGTTAATGTGACACATCAAAGCATGTGATAAATGTTGATAAACGGCCGTAAAGGAGTTGTGCACTCTACACTCGATTGCCTTTCCTCAATGCCCCGGATGTGCAAGAGAGAAAACTGAACTGAAATTGAAATGTGAGAACAGAATGTAGAAACGATGTAGAGAACTGAATTTACATACAGTTCCAAATTATGGCATTCAAAATCAGTTTCTTAAAGCAATTATTCAAATGGAAAAAGCAATTTCAAAATATGTAATTCAATTTCAGTTTCTATTGATACATTTTTCAGCCCATAGAAATAGAAGGAACCTTTGTTCACGGTGTTGTCCCGGGGTATTTGATTATTGTAACTCACAACATTCCGTTGTTTCCATGGAAGCCACCATGTCAGAACAGTTACAATTAGCTTAAGGCTACATAATGACGTAGTTAAATTGAAAACATCTGCAGGCAGTTTGTCGGTTTCATCAGGTTCACATCGCAGCCTCAGCTCCCTGAAGAGACCGACACAATGAACCGGTTTAACTCCACCGTCCCTGTGGACCAGTATCTCGGTACGGCAGAGTTAGCACGTTAACTGTAGCTGCGCTGCTGATCTTCATCTCACTTTCCTGAGCTGTTTGTTCATCTGTTTCAGACTCAGCATTGTCAGTGAATTACTGAGACCGTGGACTAACTGTTAGACTCGCACGTGTGTCTCTCTGTGTGTCTTTGTGTGTCTCACAGCGGAAAGTAACGTGTTGTTCTACCTGAGCGACGCAGTGACCCAGCTGCTGGAGCATAAGGAGGAGTACACCCAGTTCGGGGTGATCCGCTATTTCGCTGAGTAGTATGTTACTCTAATTCACATTCAGTCACCTACAGCTGTGTGTAAGAGAGGCCTCCTCTGAGGGTGAGGACAGCAGAACTAAGGGAGGACTCTGACTGATGCAGACCAGAAAATAATGAGACTGAATACTCACTACACAGCAGCATGTTTTTTCATATGTAACCTCAGATGGATGTTTGTACACTGCCAGTGTTGTACATAGGCCTGTCCCTCTCCTGTGATGAATGTACATATATATACTGTATACACCACTCAGCCATAGCATTATGACCACTGGTGGATGAAATGAAAGATATTGATCATCTCGTTATAACACAATGTTCTTCTGAGGAACCTTTGGTCCTGGGTAGTTTGGAGCCCAGGTCAACAGCTTTGGCTCTTTGTTGTGTTCCTCAAGACATCTCTGAGCAGTTTTTGTGGTGTGGTGGGAGCATTATCCTGCTGGGGGAGACCCCTGACATTGGGGACTGCTGCTGCCATTGGAGGGGTGTGTGCTTGGTTTGTGACAAAATTTAGCCAGGTAGTACGTGACAAAGTAACGTCCAAATGAATGTCAAGACTAAAGGTTCCTCAGCAGAACATTGTGTTATAACGAGATGATTGATGTTAATCACTTTATCCACCAGTGGTCATAATGTCAAGTCAAGTCAAATTTTATTTATATAGCGCCAATTCACAACAGAAGTTATCTCGAACGCACTGTACATATAGACCAGGTCTAGACCATACACTTTATCTTATAAAATTTACAGAGAGAGACCCAACAGAAAGACAACATTGCAGATAACACAGACTAAGTCAAAATGTAAGTAATAGTAATAATAATAATAATTATTATTATTATTATAGCTAAAGGAATAATAATGAGGACTAACACTATCACTAACACTAATAAATGTTGCATCATCAGTTGAGCTGGGAGCAGCAGGAGACTCTACAGCTCTGGAGGCACAACCCTGCAGTAAGAGACAGTAAGAAGAGAGAGAGAGAAGCACAGCCTGGGCACTAATGTGCTTGGGGGAAGAAACAGAGTGATGCAGCGATATTAAGACGGTTTATAGTAATCTCGTCGGCAGGACATCATGGACAACATTTAATAACTACTAAGCTTAACTGATGCATTGACCCAACCTGCAAAGGAAAGTGTAACCTGAAATAAGAATCAGAATAAAGTGCTGATTGAAAGTTAAGGCATAGAGATGAGTATTTAGTTTGGATTTAAAAGCTTCAACTGAGTCAGTCCTGTCTAATATCAATAGGGAGGTTGTTCCAGAGGAAGGGGGCCTGATAGGAGAAGGCCCTGCAGCCTGCTGACTTCTTTTTGACTCTGGGGACAGACAGCAGCCCTGCACTCTGAGAACGCAGTGCATGGAGGAATATAAGGGTTAAGAAGCTTCAGATAGGTATGAGAGGGCTAGCCCATTTAGAATTCATTAGAAGTCATTAGGAGCACTTTAAAGTCTGATCTGACATGAATAGGGAGCCAATGAAGGGAGGCTAAAATTGGAGGAATAATGTTATGGCTGATCGGTGTATCTAGGTGATGTAATGTTAACAGCGAGATGTCTCAAAAACTAGATTTTTCTGTTAAAAAAGTAACACCGTCATGTTAACTCAGACAGTTGAGATAATAAACATTGTTTAGTTTATCTTGTGTTCAGCTAACTGATGAGGTATGTGTGTTTTGTGTGTATATATAGCTTCAGCAGTGTAAAGAACAGTAACCACATCCTCTTCAGAGAGTACAGCTACATCAAGGCCACTCCTCATAATAGAGCCTCCTTCATCAGAGTCTTTTGGAGATGTTACAGACAGATCGGCAAGAGTGGAGGTGAGAAATATTTACAGAGGTTTTCAGATGTGATGAGAGTTATATGATGGTTGTATCAGACTGTTATTGTCCAACATATAGTATATATGTATCTTAAACTTGCATCTCTGGTCAACAACATATTTGTTATTTTGAAGTAAATGTAAGTAAACTCACCTCCTGGAGCAAACATATTAAAATGAGCCTTGATTAAGTTAAATTATCAGCTGATGATAAATTCTCTGACTGGTTTCTCAACAACCATGAGCACTACAACACCTGGATAAGGATTTGGAGGTGAGTGCTGTGGATAGATGAAGTTAAATCTCAGCTCTTATCAACTAAGATGTGTTTGGAGACAAAAAGAAGCAGCAGGTCACTAAATACTGACTGGGGAGGACCCAAGCTCTTGTACATGCCACAGTTAGTATTGCTACATACTGTTTCTGTCTCTGTTTCAGGTTGATTGTTGATGTTATAACATAAGATTCAGATTGTAAGTCCTTGTTATTACAAAGTGCTTCAGTGAATTAATGATTGTAATTAATGTCATATAAACAGCAGTGTTCTGTCATCAGTTGCTAAGTATTAATTAACTAACCAGTCAAATCCACTTGGCTTCAGCATCTGGTTTGACTGTCTTTAACATTTCAGTGAGTGAGTCACTATCGTTGTGTTGTGTAACTAAAATGAGTTTGTTGTCTTGTTGTATTGCAGACTTACTGTCCATGCTGGAGTACAGGTCTCTGCTGCAGTTACTGTGTCCAGACTTCCCTGTGGAGATGGTGCAGAGTGCAGCCAGGTCAGTACAAACACCACACTCTCACTTCTCAGTGCTTTTCATAACTTCAACAACTTCTGGCCAGGATTTCTCTGTACTGTTGTTCACAGATCCAAAGACACAAAGTTAACACTACCTGCTGTAAATACTGTATGAAGTACATGTTGTATTGCAGTCATATGGCTCTGTGGCAGAATCTTCTCTCTCATTCTGCCCTTCTCTTTTAATGGAAAATATTTTAAAGTCTCCCTCCAGAAATGTTTTAAACTTTGTACAAATTGATTACTTTTTTGCTTAACATTGTTCTCCCACATAAAAAGTAAAAAAATAAAACTCTCAAATTGGTCTGTCATTAGTCAACCTCATACAGCGGTCAGAGCAGTGAGCATCAAGATGATGTGTGTTAGAGGAAACACCGGAGAGACTCAGTCATACCCAGACTCAGATCAGGAGTCTAGACTCACATTAGTGAATAGCACATGTATCAGAATAATGAGCGAAGTTAGCATCTTTCATTTGTTTATGTTGTTTGTTAGCTTGGAACTGACAGTGGACACTGTGTTAGCGGTTGTGCGATTGCAAACTTTCACTCTCTGTACTGATGAGTCTACTCTGTGCTGGAGGTGTCTGGTTTCTTTTGCCCCACCTCCCAAGTTGATGGTTGATGACCCAGACTGTCTGAATCTATGTTTTTGAGACTGTTCTTGGTTCACTGCTGTTCTAGGGTGGATTATTTAACTCATTGCTTGTATCATACAAAAAACATCAGGGACAACAAGATTAAAACTTTTTAATTGGAGTTGTTTTGATTGGAGGATGTCTTTAACATTTATTTTCATCCTATCACTGCAGAGACAGTTATGTGATCCTTAATGAGCAGGTCATCATTGGGCTTAACTCACTGACAGTAAACTGATATAAACTGTTATTATCTTCTTTTTTTTCCTGTCCTGTAGAATTGTTCTGATGGATGACGCCATAGATTGTCTGATGTCTTTCTCTGACTTCCTGTTTGCCTTCCAGCTGCAGTTCTACTACCAAGGTACAGCACACACTACTGTTTCATATTGGCTCTGCACAGTGTGTTTACTCAGGTAGACTGTACCTCTTGGCTAAAACTCTCCAAGACAGAGAGAAGACATTTAACCACACTGGAGTTATTTCTGTGGTCACGTATCTGATATGAAAATAATAATAGCCATCCAGGGCTCCAGAGTGTTAACAAACACCTGTCAAGTGGGACTGAACTTTTTCAGGTGGTACTGGTGTGTAGAGTCATCGGAGGAGGTAACCACCCCTCCACCTGTTTCCACTGACCCAGTAAGATACCTAAGCCCTTGCTGGGCGACCTGCGTTTAGGGAACATCAGTAAATTGCAGCATCTACCTCTAGTATTCATGTGAGGCATTTAGGGAACATCTTGAAATTGTAGCTACAGAAAATAAGTTTCACCAGTGCAACCACTGTAAGTTAGTGCTGTGCCCTGTTATTAACCAGCAGTAGAGAGGGAGGAATCATCAGATCATAACTGGACCATATGGAGTTATATCTAATATGTATGAAAAGCACTGTTGGTAATCTAATCTCATTTCAGAGAGCTGAGAAACAGAGAGCTGAAGAAAACTGACTTTAACCCCTGTTAACTGTGTGCAGAGTTCCTGGACAGCGTGCTGTTGATCTACCAGGATCTGTTAGCAGGGAAGAGTCCTAACACTGTCATCGTCCCCACCTCCACCTCCATCGAGCAGCTCCCCTCTGTGACTGCAGAGGAGAACGACAAGGAGCAGCAGCAGCAGGACGGGGTGGAGCCTTCCACTCTGGCTCAGTGTGTAGATGCCCTCTGTGACAGGTTTAAACACAGGTAAAACACACCTGTACACTCACTCACTGGGACCAGACACCCAGTAGAAACATGCTCTTTAATGTCAGAGTGCATTTCAAGCCATGACAGATGCAATATGGAGGAGCAGAGAGAACAGATGATGGTCATCTGAAGTCGCATGTTGTTTGCATGTTGACAACACGTTTTTGATGAGTCTTTAACATGAACACTTGATGCATTAATAACGAAAAAACCATGTTAAGAATATGTTGCCACTTTTAGTTGATGCAGGTTCACTAATCTCTAAAACTAACCATCATCAGAAAACAGTGTAGAAAACACTGAGCTGCAGCTTCTCACTTTAGCTGCTGCTGATCGTCACGTCATCTCTTATAAATTAATGTTAATTCTGCTGGTGACAGTCATAAATTAGACTTTGATGTTGATTTTGTTTGTGTTTTCTGCACAGAAAGATAGTTTTCTGAGTGAGTGAGTATATATATAAGTATATAAGTGTTTCTTTAACTGATAAAAACTTGCACCTCAGATATTTGGTTTTAAATAAAAGCTACAGTGACCTGAGAGTTAAACAATAACTGTAAATCCACTGTGAAGAAACACAGAGCAGATGTCTGAGCTCCCTCAGCTTTTTAACTTAACTCCTCCTGTTAAAGACTTGACCTGTAGATGTTCACTGTGTGATTTGTGTGACAGACAGGTGTGGTATTACTGAACTCTGACTGTGGCACAGTTTGTTGTGATGTGTGTGTTTCAGCTGACAGTGTGTGTGTCTGTGTGTAGTCATCCTCCCAGGTCCTGTATGAAGGAGGTGCTGGAAGAAACTGACAAAGTGTGTTACTACAGTTTCCTCATGAGCCTGGCCAAACACGAGACCATCAACCAGACTATTGGTAGGTTTAACAGTACACAGTGCACACAGTGCATACAGTACACAGAGTAAACAGTACACACATTACATGTTACATACAGTGCACATTACTCTCCTCCTCCTCCTGTTTGGAATTGACAACTTGAGGAAAACATTGAATGTACTGTAATGTGCAGACTGTAATGTTCCTGTTGCTGTACTTCTGTTGTTACACAAATATGATCTGCTCCTTTTTATACTTTTTTACCTTTAAATACATACACACATAATTACACTCACACATACAGACACACAACAGACTGCAAAGCTTCAGCAGATTTACTGGTTTCTTTATCATAAAAGACCAAACAAATCTATTATCTTTTTAAAAGATGCATTAATTCATCTTTCAGCCTCTTGGGGGCATCACAACAAGTTGAAAATACATTATCCAACATGGCTATTATGATGAACAGCAAATACATCCAGGAGACACAGAGCAACAGTACAGGTCATGTTTGTCTCCACCTGAAGGATGTTCTGCTGTCTCTGCAGGAGTGCTGCCCAGCAAAGCAGAGTTACTCATTGACCCAGAGATGGACCAGGAACTGGACAAACTGTGAGAGCTTGCGCACGCGCATACACACACACACACACACACACACACACACACACACAGACACACAGACTCCCCTGTCGGCTCATGTCTCTTCTCGTCGCTCTTGGTCCAGGATCGCTCAGATCTCAGTGAGTCCTGGCAGTAACAGCAGTGGCAGTGCAGTGGGGGGGCTGAAGGAGCTGCAGCGGAAAGCTTCCCCCAGGAGGAACATCCACCACAGGAGGAAGATGGAGGTGGAGAGCGATGGCTCCACAGAGGAGACGGACTCATCTGAGAACTGACCTCTGACCTTTCAAAACCTGAACACACACTGGCTGTATGGTACACATCAGACTCTCCTGCCCATTACTTTCTATGTAAACCCACACACATCAGTCCAGCAGAAGCCCCCACCCTGTGACAGAACAGGTCACTGTCTCTGTGTCCAGAACAGCAGCCACAGCCACAGTAAACCTGAACTCTAGATTCACTGTCATTGCTACATACTGTTGTTCATGTGTGATGTCATGGTGGCCATGTGACATACCACTGCTGTGCAGCTGCAATCTCTCCAAACTAAATGTTTGTGTTCCCATCGTTACTGGGCGTAGTAATGTTATTTCTTTAATGTGTAATGAGAAACATAACACTCAGTGAGAGGCCTCTGGACAATAACCCATCATGAAACTCCACAACTCTCCCTTGACGTGTCATATCTGAGTGGGAATTATTGACTGTAAATACTTCATTTTTCATAAAAAGCTGTTCTTGGTGTTAGTAAACTATCATCACACTATGTAGCTCCAATAAAACCTTCTGTTTAAGCTGTGACGACAGCACCAAGCATTAATAGGATTAGTTTCGGTATCCAAACGGCAGATAAAGCACTCTGTGTTTCTTAATCTTTAGTGTTGAGCATGTTGAGGAACAGACTTCTCCTGTTAATAATCTATAGTCAGCTCCAGAAACAACTGTATGTATTTATTTGTTATGATATGAAGCTTGATGTGAATGTAATATTACACAGATACTTGTTCACACTGTGGATAATAAAGATGTATCCGATGCCTGGTGGTCTCTGCAGACTCAGATCTGACTCTGAGATTTTGTTCTATTGTTCTATCATATAATGGAGGGGGAACATGACCCAATAATCTAAGCTCTATTTAAAGGCCGTGTCCACCTGTACAGGTGTTTCCACTGACTCTGGCTGATTGTCAGGGTGAGGTTCAGTGGAGCTTCCTGAGTGATAGAGGAGCAGTGTTTCCCACAGAAACTAACAGCAGGGCCAGAGAGATGTCAGTCCAGTCCAGTCTGTACTCACCAACATAGGTTTAGGTTTGACATGATCTTTTTGTTTTGCTATAAAACATCTGATCTCTGTGGACAGATTGACTCACCTTTATATTCTGACAAATGAAATCATCACCTCTGTGACTTTAAAACATGGTGACAGTTGTTGCAGTGGATGTCAAGCAGCTGGTCTTGGACCTGGTCTGTTCAGGACAGCTCTGCTGGATCTTCACTCTGCAGGACTTAGATCATAGGATGTAGAACCAGAGCTAACAAGATTATAAAGGATCCTAACCTCAAAAACATGATGAAATCTGTCCTGAGTACCTGTCTCTGAGAGTCTACACCTTTTAAAAATCATACAGTCTGTCTATATAAATATGAAAATAAGCACATTTTAATACTCATATTACAATAATTTACAGTTTTATCTTTGAGGATTTATATATATTTTTTCTCAAATCATTCTTTTTTGTTTGTTTGTTACTGTTATTATTATTGCACATTAGCCTTTTAGCACATTTACCACATAGGAATATGACACCTCCACATTTCACTGCATACACTGAAAATAAGTGACAAATAAATGTTAGAATTTTAATTAAAACTGTCTGGACTCAATTCAGTCCTCCAGCTGATTCATGCACTTGTAAATCTAAGTCACAGGTTTATATTGTGTAAAAAGATGTATTTGAAGTACAGTTGTCAATCGATAAATGTGATTTATTGACAAGAATAATCACCATCACTATCACCAGTCTGTGCATCTTGCCTTCATTTTACAACATCAATATCATGCGGTGTTACACCCAGGTTTTAGTTATACCAACAGTAGAACTCCTATACATACATACATACATACATAAAGTATACAGGATGTTTCTATATTGATGAGTAAAGTACAGTAGACCCCCATGGTGTGTAGTACATAGAAAGGACACTTTCAGGTGGATCAGAACAACATCCCATGGTGCTCTCCAGATGGCTGCCATGGAAATGAATGGTTTTCCATGTTTTTGGAGACCAGTAATATGCTGCTAATGCCTAACAATGAATTATATTCACACATAAAATCACCAAAATGTTGCATTAAATTCATCTTAGTTTAACAGCTTCCCACACAGAGGTGGTGTAATGTTGACCAGTGCTACAGTAAATCAGTCTGACACCAGTTCCACCAGTTCCACACCTGTCGGCCTCTGCTCAGTCCCATGGCAGCCATCCTAGGTGTACTGAGTCATATCCAGGTACAGGACTACTCATCTGAATGAGACTCTCTGTTGTATCTGTTTAAACTCTGTGACTGGGGACACCTGAAGTCAACAGGTAATTATTTACGAGGACAGTTATTAGCACTGCACAAAAAAAAAAGGCACTGTTTTTTCAAAACATTTCAGGCTTCATTTCCATTGACTTTACCTGCTCAAATATCATGTAGTTCACCTGCCTGTGCAGCTGCATTCTCATTGGCCGGAATTCAGAGTCCAAAAGTTAAAATGTTGGATCTCATAGAATTATTTGTTTTGTTTGTTTGCCATTGACATAGTTTTACGTGTCAGAGAGCTGTGTGTGTTCGTACGTCCAGCAGACACAGAGCAACATTAGCATTATTCTGAGTCAAGTTTCAGATGAATGAGATGAAATGAGATGGAAGTTTAATATTCATTTAGCTCTGTTCTGGTCTCCACCACCTCCTGGGAAAAATCTCTTGCTCTTTTGCTGCTAATCGCTCCACTATGGTCAGCAGCTAGCTGTCAGTCTGTGTCTGTCTGCTGCTGGGTAGTGGGCCAGTGTCAGACAGTGGGTTTAACAGAACTGCTGCTGCTGAAAGAGACAGGGCTGATGAGAGAGACCTCTGTGGGCTGGAGAACCAGAATAATGGGGTAACACTGGTTGACTGGTGCAGCTTTAAATCTGGAGCTTATCTTCCAATAGCTGCAAAAACAAGGAGGAAGTGCCAGGAAAGTGAATTTGTGAACTGAGAACAAATCTGACGTCTGATGAGAGATGAGTACCTCCACTGTGACTTGGCTCCTACTTTGGTCCCAGATTTGAGCAGGTAATGCAAAAGAAGTCTAAGCTGAAGTAATAAGGACAGACTTGGACATGACTGTACAGTGATCCCACCATCACACCAATCTGTTCTGTTGCATACATCATAAATTGCACAGCGTCATTTGGCCATTGTTCTAACACAGAGTTAAAGGAAACATACATCATTGCTCAGCCAGAGAAAGGGTCTGTAGTCAGAACCACATGTGGCAGAAAAGGAAAATGGAAGGAGCAAACAGATTGTCAAGTCTGGGGTTTATCAGATACAGAATTACACATCAGTCTCTCCTCATCTATACAAAGAAACCATCAGGTGCATTAATTCAGTGTGTATCCGTTCAGAGCTTTGAGAATACAGGGGGAACTTCTTGTTGTTAAGTAGTCCTTCTTTACTGTTGAGTCAACGGTGAAGCAAATTTAAAGACAGAAGACTGACCTCCTTTCAGAAACATGTAGCATGGCTTTGTTCTTAAATCTGAAGTGCGTGCCTGTGGTTAGTGAGACATGAGACTCAGAGAGATGTCTGAGGTTCAAACTCAGCGGCAGATCTGTAACTGGAATTCTAGTTTGTTAACTTCAACACCCCATAGCTACTTGATCAGTATTGACTGATCAATGAAAAGGATGAATGTAGCTAAGTGAGGGAGAAGTTTTTTCATGCACTCCCCCTTCATCATGTAGACTAGGTACAATACATAATCTTACATTAGTTACATTTTGCTACTTTTCCTGCTCCATCAATTCATGAAATGATTTCATGTAAAAATGTGAAAAGTCTTAATGTTTCCTGTTAGACAACATACTTACTAACTCACATATTCACTGGTCTGCAAACATGAATTAAACATCCAGATGTGACTGTCAGCCTGAGCACAAACCAGTCACTACAGGTAAAAATGGGCTGTGATGAAGTCTGTCAAATGTCTGCAAACTAGATCTCAGGCTACAGATACACATTATCTTTATTCAGGTGCATCCATCATGTTGTATTGTTAAGTATCACTATCAGTTTTGATCTTTTTGATCTTTTGTTCTCAGAGCCCAGGGAGATTAAAACTTCTGTCTAACAGTCCAAACACACAAACATGTTCAGAGAAAATCATCTCATTTTAGAAGCTGGAACCATTTCATTTTTAGCACTGGTTTTAGTCACGTTAGCTGTGTGCCTACAGATGTAACTGTCAGACATTCATGGACCCCAGAGGATGAATCCTGATGACTTTGGTGATCGCAGGTGGAAATCTTTATTTTAGAGTGAGATGTCTGAGGAGCTACAGTACAGGACAGATTCCCACGTTACAGACACTTGTGTTCCCAGGATCTGGTTTGGTTTATTGTTTAATACCATCAAACACTCATGTTTTCTGATATGTGACTCAAAAGGTTAATCAACTACTAAAACTATAACTGATTAACGATCATTATTTCTTATTTATTTCAGCACCAGCTCCAAGTTTAGAAACTGCTGATGAAAACATTCTGTCAGTAAATTGACTCCATATTTCTGAAGGCTGTCTATATGGTCTAACATCTGGTTACATACAGCATACGTACTGTTAGCCTATAAAATATATCAATATTAGATATCTGTGTATGGGTTTGGATAGATTTTTGTTACTTTTGGTCTCACTGTATGGGACATCTCCTGTGATCCTACCCATCCATAGAGGTATTTATATGGTGACATGGCCAAAGGAAGAAGAAGCTTGCTGTATCTGCAGCTAAGAAAAGAAAATCCACCATGCAAGATGAAGATATATCAGTGGTCCAGTCTGTGGTGTAAGACCAGGCTCACATGCACATAGTGAGTATTCAGTACATAGGATGGAGGACAGGTGTTATTATTCAATGAAGATGTCCTCAGTGGGACAGGAGTAGCCAATGTGCTCCTTGTAATACTGCTGGAAGGCCCTCCTGTGGGACACCACAGAGGAGGGTTAGAGACAGATGACACACACTGTTTTCACTATAACTGCTTTCTATTAAATAAACAGCCCCTGTTATTAACACTCCTGTGGATCTGTGTCTAATGTGTAATAATATAAAATGTACATAAACAGATTCCACTCAGAGAATATGTACAGAATATTAATTGTAATAAAATACAGAATAGAACAGAATAGGTCTCACCCCACGGACTCAGCCAGAGGATGTAATGTTGTATCTGACATCATCACATGACAGGCAAAGCGCTGTTGATCAGGATGTTTGGTGATGAAACCAAAATACCTGCAATGCAATAATAAGCATTACTGAGAGGTTCAGTTATAAATACTCACTAAGGCTGAACTAAAGCACAGAGCTTACATCTGTTAATACATCAACACACTGTGAGAAAAACTACAATAGAGTTTAATAGATTCCTCATGCAAGTGTGGAAATGAACACTTGTATTTCCACTCACTTGCTGTGTTTTGGATGACAACCACAGAATGAGATGTTCTTCAACTGGAAAAAATGGAAACACTGGTCACCCTGGAAGAGACAGAGTGAAAGAAAGAAGAAATGTAAAGTTTGAATGGTTAAAGTTTGTCTTGTGTGAAGCTGCTCACAGAACTAAACCTGATTAAATCCTGGAATATTTAACCAGAGGAACATCACTGTCACATTTTCTGAGCAACTTGTAATTACTTCTTACTGCCACTGTAGAGCACTGTACATCCAGCTACTACTACAGTGTCCTTTTCACAACACCACAGACACTCACAGAGGAGGGAAGACAGATAGAAGGGAAGAGGGAAGGAAGGAAAGTGCTCCTACCCTGTGAGCAGAGTGACACTGGTCCTGAACGTTGATTTTCACACCCCTCACACTGACCTCCAGCACACAAGCTGAGGGAGGCTGACCTGCTAACCGCCTGTTACATGCTACCTGTTAATACAGACAGTCAGTCAGTACACACACTGGGACAAAGGTAAACAGAAGAGGTGCACTACAAACCAAACTAATCTGTCCATATATCTGTCCAATACAACTTACTCTTACTTTAGTAAAAGTGTGTAAGTTTTATCAGCAAAATGTACGTCAAGTATGAGAAGTAAAAATACTGACTGTGCAGTAGAAGAGTCTCTGTCAAAGCTTTACTTTTATAAATGGTGTTTTTGGATCAATATTACAGCTGTATTTATGTGTATGTCATATTTTACAGTAGATGTTTTAGGGGGTGTCAAAGTTCTGTCTTCCTGTAAAACAAAACAAGATGGTGGATGTTTGTATCATGCTTTCAGAAACACACCTATCTGTTAGCAGTTTACTGGTTGTCTTTATTTTCCACTGATAATGATGGTGTGGTCCTGTTGGACAGGATCTGTATTCATGTACCTTCTGCATCGCAGCACACAGCACGTCGTTGCCTTTGTGGATGGGGACCTGAACTGAACCCAGGAATCGCACCAGGAACTGCTCCATCCAACCATCTTTCTGGACTGAGGAGAAAAGAGAGGCAGACATCTTGAATGAGCAGTGCTGCTGATGATGGTGATAATGTGTTTTTACAGTCCAGGTCTTTACAGTGTACCTTGGTTAATATCTTTGGCCACCTTGACAGTGTAGAAGGCAGGGAAAATGCCTGTAGCTCCAGTCCTCATGTTGTAACCCTGACACCACAGGTCCTCAGACTGGTTCAGCATCAACACTGGATCATCTGTCTCCAGGTAGAGCTCATCTGCATGACGAGGGACAAACCTAAAATCAGGCATAGGAAACATACAGACTTCAGTCAAATGTGTTGATGTGGACACGTCACAGTGAGTTAGTATTTGTTGATGTGTATTGACCTGTAGACAGCTCTGTGGCTCTGCTGTTTCTCCACTCCATCCAAAACACAGGAGAACACACCAAACGACTCAGCACCTGAGCGATACAGCATTGACGTTACACTCAAAGTCAAAACCTCACAGTTTGAGTCATATTCATTCTTTAAAGAAAAAACACAAAATTAAGTGATCAGACTTTACTGAGGAATGGATTTTAATGTAAAATTATGACATTATTAACCAAAATCATCTTTAGCATCACAGTACAGCAGGAGGCTAACACCGTGAAACAGCACAGAGCCCTGATGTGTTAGATTTAGAAAATCTTGACTTTGCCGACTCCTGGTGGTCATATGACAAAATACACTGAGGCCAACACCGATGCACTCACACCCTTTCAACCATGAAACCTTGATAATGATTATTTTTTAACCAAGACTGTCTGAACTACCAGAATAATTTGAAAGATGTTATAATCTCATAAGAATTCAGTGCATGGTGACTGACACTTTAGTGTCACTGATGGTTACTGGATGTAACCTGGTCCCATCTCAGATGTGTTTGCTGATTTAAAAAGCTCCAGTGTTGTCCTCATTACTTGCTAGAATTGGTTTGGGCAAAACAAAAAAGAAATCAGGAAACTAAACACAGTCTCAAGGCTGAATGAGGTGAAACAAAATGCTGATTCACTGTGATGATCAGGCTGCAGCAGATGGTGGCTCAGCAAACTGCCAACGTCTCTAGATTCAGGTTTGTTTTTCAAATTCATAAGAATAATAACAAAAGTCAAAATGCTGCTTGATTACAAGTATAGCCTACTATATGTATATAAAATTGAAGTTTGGTACATTTCTGTACGCTGACCAAGGCTTCAACACACTCATAAAAAGGCTGAAGGCAAACCTTTGTTGGTGATGAATCAAGTGAACTTCCAACCTACGTATGATCCCAGTCAACATGTGTTATGTGGCTTGTCAGGTAAATTGGTGCATACGCTGATAACATTAGATCATATGACCTGCCTATCTGTCTTCACTGTCTGTATGAAATACGAAATATGAAACGTAATATATAAAAGGCAGAAGTGAAATGTGATGCAGACAGACTTTTGACTTCATATCTAAACTAATATGTGGAGAATATACAAACCCGTAGCACTGTACAGGCTGCCGCTGCTGTTGGCAAACAGGTTGAGGAACTTCCTGCTTCTGGGGGCTCCCAGCCTTCCTCCAACAGTGTCCTCCTCTGAAGCTGTGACTGACATTACCTTGGACTGCTTACAGACCCTCAGCTACCACCTCCCTCCTCCTCTTCACCTCCTCCTCCCTCCTCCTCTTCACATCCTCTTCTCTCCACTTCTTTTTCTCCTCCTCCTCCTGCCTTCTGTTCTCCTCCTCTTTCCTGCCATCTTGGAGCAGAAAATAATGAAAGGTTAAACTGACTAGCAGTAAGAAGCCATGTAAACACACAGTATAGGTTTGATCTCTGCTTTAGTCTTCTCTCCTGAAGCTATACCTGCTCTGTCATCTGGCACTACAGTAGATCAGATTCAGTGGTGTTCCACAAGACCTGGGTTTGGGTCCTTTGTTCCTTTGATTTGATTTGGAGCACTTCTATTACTTAAAACTTTGAATCTACTGTAAAATAACTGTAGTTGAGACATGACATTAGTATGATTAGTATACAATATATGTATATGTCACAGAACTGAAGTGTGCATCGACCACTGAGAGAGCAGTGGTGATGGAGCCTTTGAACCATCTCAGTTATCAAGTCCATCAGCCTGAGCCCATTCACCACAGCTTCTCATGACATTTCTTGCGTGTTAGCCTCTCTACATTGGCTCCCAGTCAAATCCTCCTCCTCACATACAAAGCCCTTAATGGTCAGGCACCATCATAACTTAAAGATCTCATAGTCCCCTACAATCACACCTAGGACTCTGTGCTCCCAGAATGCTGGTTTACTGGTGGTTCCCAGAGTTTCTAAGAGTAGAATGGGAGGCAGAGCTTTCAGTTATCAGGCTCCTCTACTGTGGAACCTTCTCCCAGTTTCGGTCCGGGAGGACAGACACCCTCTGTACCTTTAAGAGTAGGCTTAAAACTTTCCTCTTTGATAAAGCTTATAGTTAGGGTTGGCTCAGGCTTGAACCATCCCTTAGTTATGCTGCTATAGGCCTAGACTGCCGGGAGGATCTCCCATGATGCACTGAGCTCCTCTCTCTCTCTCTCTCTCTCTCTCTATCAGTATGGATTCATATCCCATAAATACATGTTACTAAGTCCTGTAGTTTTGTGCTTTTTCATCTCTCTCTCTCCTCTTCTGTCTCTTTCTGCAGGTATTTCTGCCTGTGGAGCTGTAGAGTCTGATCTGTGATGACAAGTCTCCTGCTGCTCCTACAACTCCACTCAACACCTGCTGCTAGAATTAGAAATTACTTATACTGCTTCTAGTTTTATTGCTACTTTTTCAAGTACTATTTTAATTATCACTACTATCAACACTTTTACTATATTATTGGTATCACTTTACCAGTACAATTTTTTTTACATGGAATCCGTGTTATGCTATGTTCTTCTGTTGCTATTCTCTACATTTGTGGCACCAAGAGGACAAAATGAAAACTTTGTACACAAGATGTTTTATAACCAAACAGAGATTAACATGAAACTGGCTGAGAACATTCATGACCCCACAGGGATAAACCCTTTCATTTAATTTAACTTTCCCCATGAACATTCCTCCTGATCCAGTCTCAGGCAATGAATCCTTACCTTGCTTCCTTGCCCCCTCCCTCTTCTTCCTCTCTTCCTCGTACTCTGGGTCTTCATCCTCGTTGGCTGACTGATAGACTGTTTCTGCATCACTGTCATCGTTGTGCTCATTGTAAGGGTGGAAACAGTCCTTGAGGTTGACCAGCTCCAGCTGAGCGTGTTCGTCCACCACCAGAGTGTATTTGACAGAGTCATAGTTTAACCCTGCTGTAGCTTCACTCTTTGGTACAGTCCGAGCAGTCACACACTCTCCCTGAGTGAACGACTTGGTTCCAACCACCTCAGTATTACTGTCAACTTTCCCTCCCCCTGCATCCACCTCTGAGTTGGTACGGTCCATCTCTGTTTTTTCATCACCTGCCAGGAAGTGGGTCGGACCATTCTGGATGTTCAGGCAAGGGGTGGGGTCTCCCTCCCCCTCCTCCTCACTGATGTCGGGGTTGGTTCGATGGGACAGAGAGGGATGCAGAGGTCCTGGTGGGGGGCCTTCGGTGTCTGAGCTGAGGGACATTCTGTTTGACCCCCCCTCACTGCTGGACCGGGACAGAATAAGGGGGTTGTCCTGGGTCCTGTCATGGCTTTGGCCTGAGAACACAGAGTATGGACAGAGGGTAGATAATAATCTGCAAACAGCAGGTAAACAGTGCACAGAGGTGTTTCTGAACCAGAGGTTGAGGTAGGACCAGTCTAACAGCCTGTGACTGACAGGGGCCCTAACTAATTATTATAACAATAATATTACATTATACCATTATAACAGTTTCTTTTTGTTTTGTAGTATTGGTAACAGGTGAACATTCAGAGTCCTCTGTGTTAGTCTGTATTAAATCCTTTAGCTCATATCAGTGATAAATGGCTGTGGATGAAACAGTGGTCCACTGTTTGTAGGACGCTGCATGTCTGCACAGTGTTATCTGGGTTAGTGTGGTCTGCATTGGTGGGGCCCAGTGTGTATCTTGAGTGCAAAATCCCTGGCTGGACCCCTGACTACAAGATCCTGTAACCTTCATGACCACACAGTTTGAATCTTTTAAAAGCACAAGAGTCAACGTGTGTGAACACAGCTCACAACCAACAGTGAAGAGAAAGAGAAAAGTGGCCTTTTTGAGCTCACAGCATATGTGTCTGGATCACTAGGCCATCAGAACAAGACCACTTACACAAACTTCTACATACAATGATCTGTGAAACTTCACCTTTGGAAGAGGGTGAATTATTTTATGTCTTAAAGGCAGAAACAACAGACCTCACCACAGTCAACAGTCTGGATTTGAACCCAGGACTGAGTGTCTCCTCTTTTCACAACCTGAACATTAACTACTATTGGGAGGCCATAGCGAATGTCTACAATGGAAGTTTAAAAATTCACCAACATCTACATTTTATAGATGAAAACCTGAAAGAAAAATCACATGACTGTGAAGAAATGTCCTCTGAAATTTTCATGTACCAAGTGAGGACATGTTGTCTGTACAGTACATCTGATGTTAAAACATATTGTTACTGTGACCTCAGTTTGAAACAGTTCTCAGTTCACAATATTTCATCTCCAGCTAAACTCTCTGTGACTCAGGTTTGTTTGAATCTGAACAAATACTTTAGGAGTTTAAAGAGTTAATTGATCGTGTTCATTTAGAAAAAAGTGGAGTGAAGGACTTTGTAGTTGACCACTGGCTGCAGTGAAGCAACAGTTTGACACATGTTGCAAGAATATGTTACACAAACAGTGCTGTATTCCTAAATGTTTCATCACTGACTTATAAACCCCTTAGTTTCAGAGAAACTAAGACAACCTGAGCTAACTATGCGCAGAGTTAGCGTCTGAAAAGTGTTACAGATTTCTGAGTACTCACGTCAAACTGGTCTTAATAACACGATTTTATAAATCCATAAACACACAATGGAAGAGTATCAAAATAAAAAACTTAAGTGCAGTGTGTCCCAGACTTTTAAAGGTTTTATTCCTTAAGCTGCAGGTAATCAGCTGATCATAGAAGGTGACTGCTCCTTCACAGCAACATCTAAAAGAACTTTCTCTCCAGATCATGTGGTTCAGATGTCATTGGAAAAATGTGCAACAGATTATTATAGCACCTCCATCAGTGTGACTTTGTTTGAACCTAGTCCCCAACCCCTTCTCTCTCTCTCTCTCTCTCTCTCTCTCTCTCTCTCTCTCACACACACACACACACACACACACACACACACACAGCTAAAGGGGGACTGGTTACCTTGGTCCTGGGTCTTGTCCTGGTTTCTCAGTGCTACAGGTGTGCGTGGAACCACCATGGCAGTCAGGTAAACTTCCTGGTTAGACAGGATGTTATTTGGCTTGGACCCCCCTCCTCTGCTGCCCCCTTTACCACCCACTTTTCCTTTCCCATCAGCCCCCCGGCTCTTCAGTCCATTAGCTTCTCTCGCCCTCTGATGTCCATTCCTCTCTTTCTCCTTCCCCTTGGACTCAGCACACAGTCTTCCTCCTCTCCTCTCCTCTTTCCCTGCTGTCACTCCATCCTTCGCCCTAATGTCCCCTAGGCTCCTCTCCTTCATTGCTGTGGCTCCTTTTCCTCCCCCTCTCCCTCCTCCTCCTCTCCTCTGACTCCTCAAGGTACTGGAGGTCAGTGTGTGTGGAGCCCCTGATGTTTGTTTCTCCCTCAGTCGAGCTCGTGTCTCTCCGGCTGTGGCAGCAGCCTGACTCTGAGCTTTGCTGTGGGCTTCACTGGCTGTGGGGGGCTTAGGGGCGGACCGGTGCGTGCCATGCCGGACTTTGTCCTCTGCTTTGGGTTGGATATCCGGTGTTAGATCTCCTTAACACACACACACACACACAAACAAACAAAAGTATCAGATTATGTGTTAGGCAACCAGATGTATACAGAAGGATTATCAGGCTCCTGTGTGAACAGTTCAAACAGGAACACAAGAGAAACACCTTAGACAGGATTTCTACAACATTCTCAGTCTTCAGGATCCGTTTCTCTTTTCCTCTCCACACTGTTTTGTTCCAGAAATCTGTATATAACTATGTTTGCCTGTGATGATCAGCCATGTAGGAAGACCAGAATACACCAGTGCACTAAGAATTTCAGAGAGTGTCCATCCAAAAATGACTGCTGTTGCTTTAATTTCTTGTTAATTTGTTGAAAATGAAAATAAATGCCTGATCACATGAAGGTCAGTATCTGAAATCACTCATTTAGTCACTGCTCCCTGTGTGATCCTTTGAAGGTTTCCACACACTCACTGACAGGTGACAGTGGACTCACACAAGTTTTCTTTTCACAACTATAACAAGTAACTCATCGCATTGTGGGAGTACTGCACATGTGATGGACACTGAGTAATGTCATGTCCTTTTTGAGGGAACTATATAAATTTCACTCTGAATAAAAAGGCAGACGGTGCATACAATGTGAGGCAGCTCAGACATCTTAATTTGTCAAATACATGTGTAGGATGTAATTACTAATGACTGATGACTAATGATTAATGATTAATTGTCATATTACAGTGCAGTAAGTGCTGGAGCAGAGCCAACTGTGGCACTGACTCTTTTTACTTAAAGTTAAAGAAACAGTTCTGTGATCATAATGAGATTCATGTTCATGACAGATTTCTGATGTTCAGACATGTTCAGGTTCACTGTCACGTTCAGTGTAAATACAGTGGGAGGTCACTGTGACAGTGACAGTGAACCACCATGAGTGTGTTCTCAGAGCTGAGGATATCCACACATATAATCCAGAGGCAAACACCTGCAGCAGAAACCAGATGACTGAACAGACAAAGCTTGCTTTGTCCCACTGACTGACAACAACACATATTTTCAAATCACTCTATATTAATCTCCTTTGTTGTAATGTTTATTTCCATGTAAAAAAACTGAAGTTGACAGAGGATGGACATGTTGTGCTGTAATTTGTGAGTATGACAGTGACCAGATGATTGACAGGTGTTTCATCCAGTAACAGACTCTCACTGTGATCTTTGTCAGTTCAGACTATAACTGTGTCTCTGATACTTGGAAAAGGAAATGTTCAACATTTAGGATGCAAACTCTGTCACCACATTAAAGCCAACTTAATGCAAAGTAGGCAGACTCATCTCTGTGGATTATTCTTACATCAACAGAGAATTTATCTGAGTTCAAGGTTCAGAGACTTTGTCCACTTCAAACAGTCCTCATGAAGTCTGTATGTCACATTCAGAGAGGATCATGCTGCTTCTCTATCAAGTGTCAACATCCCCACTCTGCCACTGTTCTTTAACATTGTCCATCTCTACGTACAATGTAAATTTTAAACTAACTGTGTGTTTGTTGATATTGTGTTTTTTGTGTTCATACCTGTGATGTGTGGGGAAGAAGAGTGGGAGTCCTTCCAGCTGTCCTTCTTGCCCAAAGAGTTGTTGTTGATGGAGTCCTGGACGGAGTTAAGAAGACAGAGCTTGATGTTGAGATATAATCACCACTGAACATCACCATTACTATTGAAACCAAACCTTTTTAAATCCACCATCACACTTGGCTTTGGCCCTGCTAACACTGCTTCAGGTGTGCCGTGGTCTGTACTGGACTCAGTCTTCACACAACCATAACTACTTATACACAGAGCCTTGAGTCTGTTTCATGATCCATGGCTGTTGAAGAGATTTTAGGATCCTCAGCTTCACTTCATCCATGGCTGAAACACAGGACAGTGTCAGACCTGTGTTCTCCACACTACAGGTCTGTATTCCCTGTTTTACACCGTGTTCAGCCAGAAACTGGGTCACTGACACCGGCTTGGTCAAATCCAGAGTCACTATATATATATAATCCTGAACCTCTCTCTCTCTCTCTCTCTCTCTCTCTCTCTCTCTCTCTCTCTCTCTGATGACGTCATTGTCAGGAAGAGGTATGGGTGTGTGATGCCTCAGCATCACAGGAATCATGCAGAACGCTGACTCACTCACTGACATCCCTCACTCCCTGTTGCACACCACACTCTGTTACTATGGTTACTCAGTCTGTGGGTGTGTGTGTGTGTGTGTGTGTGTGTATAAAAGCATCCCTTTCCCTGATGACATCTTCCTCCAGTCTGACATTTATACACATATCTAATAGAGACAGTTATTATTATAGTTATTGACGACACACCTTTATTGAAAGACTAATTACACCATTCTCCATCATTATACAAGCCGGAAAATGCAGTTCAGAATGTATCTTTGGAATCAGGGCATTATTGATCAAGAACAGCTTTGGCTGGCAATCACTACCAGACTCCATTGAGAAAAACAGTAATTTTACCAGGCAGAACACAGGAGTTGCTGGAATACCACTGTCTCCATCTGTTAGTTTGATGGTGTTATTGTGTGACTTTCAGTGGTGGAAGAAGTATTCAGATCATACATGAGTAAAAATACCACAGAGTAACTTAATAAGCTAACAGATCGAGGGAGCGGTGTTATAGTGTGTTCTCATCAGTTAAATTACTGTTTTTATCAATGGAGTCTGGTTGAGATGGAAAGCGGTGTTTCTGGTTAATAAAAAGGCCTGTCTCTGTATGAATCCTATTCATAATATCATCAGATAATTATCTACTTCAGTACATGTACTTTGATGTGGACATGTAGCAGCAGCTGCTCACGGTGTCCGAGTACACTATTAGTGATCTATACTGCACCAATTCCAAAGACTTTTGTCCCTAGCAATTACTTACACCTAAAACCATCATCCTGATTCAAAAATAATGGGGTTATCCTTTAAACATAAAAACATATATAATGCGAAAGTTTGGTTTTACTTCCACTGTTTCATTCACAGAGTAGGCCAAGCACGACTCCAACATGTCTAAGCAGACATCTTTCAAGGAGTTTAGTAATGCACCATCAGTCATGCTTTGTTGTTTAAAACATATGTCTGCACACGTGTGCACGTGTGGAACAGATCAGTGTCGTAAAACAGGTTCAAAACTGTGCATGTGCAGAGCAAATCGTGCTTCCAGGTACAGATCGGTCACCTACCATGGGTGTATTATGGGAACTGGATATGGTACTGGAGGAGAGAGAGTCCAATGGCTGCACGGCAGCAGCATATTTCAACAAGGCAATTCAAAGACCTTTTTACATAAAACTTGAAAAGGATCAAGACAAAGTGTACATTTAAGTACAATGTAGTTATTCAGGATTTTAGAGATTAGAAAATAAAAATAAGCTAAAATACAGTGAAACAAATAGAATATAAGAGTAAAAGTTACAATGCAGAGTAAATTTATCATAAATCTAAGTCATGTTTAAGTCATGTTTCTCTGAGTGATGTCATGGCTGTGTGCGGGCACTCTACATGCGGTCATGTTGTGTCTCAGGGAACGAGGATCCTTGCTAGCCTCCAGTGGACGCTGTGTGATGTGTAAAATTAAAGGTAAAACCATAGACTGTATATAGTAAAACTGAATAAATTACTTAAAGCCAAGTCTTCATTTTCACACATTGTGATATTTAGATTTGATATTTGTGTGATATTTGTGGTTTAGCATTGCATTTATCAGTCACTTGTCAGGCTTTGTTTTTGAACGTAATGTTTTTTAAATCAATATATTAGCCTTGTAAGGATGACTGGTAAGACAATATAGGTAATTTTTCATAGCTCCTACCTGACCTACCGTAGGTTTTTTCAGGGTATTTTAAATTTACCATATATGTGATAGTAGAAGATCACGGATGGAGCTATGCTGAAGCAGGACCTGTAGTACCTCAACCTGATGCTATTATGCTGATCATCTTCTCCTCCATCGCCAAGAGGCACCAGTGGAGGACTGTTAACCTGGGACAACTAAATACATAGAATAAAAAAGTATATTTCGGACCCTTAAGCCTACTATCAGCGGGCAGTGAAGCTGCTGTAACTAACTACAGTGTACATATATGTTACAGCAGCATGCTCATTAGCTTGGTTTCCACATGTTCAGTTTGTCAGAAAACAGTCACAAATTAAAGAGCTTCACCCTCAGATATTTGCACTTACTTTTATTTTTACAATATCAAATACAATTTGCCATTTAATAGTGTAAAAAAAATGCATGCATAATATTTAATCTAATTTATCTATCCTGAATGTAACTGTGGAGAACAGTGAAACAATAGACAGAAGTATTTGTGAGGTAATGGAGGAGGGCTAGCTCCTTTAGGGATATGGCAGCAGACAAAATGGTATATTGGTCAGGATAAAGGAGAGTTTATGAGGAGATGCGGACTCTTCTGTCTTTCCATCAAATTTATTGTCACAGTTCAATATTCAGTATTGTCATCAGTCTGGAGTAACACAAAGGTGACAACATTTAGCAGTAATAAGCCACCATCAAAATCCTGACATCCTAACCCAACCAGGATACCAGTTATTGTAACATGAATAAACATACATATGCATATTTCTATATGTATACACATCACCGATTGGTATTAACCAAACTTATAAAAACATGCATATATCAGTAGACATTATAATTCTAACTTAAGTACAAGCTGTAACTTACAATGGCATATAAATGAGAATATTACATTTCACTGAATAAAAAGAAACCTCACAAATTTATCACTCCCCAGGTTAACAAAGGGACAACAGCAACACATGCTGGCTAAACAAGGTTAAGGTATGATAGCGGCCACACAGAACATTTATTTCTCCATCTTGCAGCGAGGCTTATCTTAAGCTTAACTTCTCTCCTCTGAACAACAGGAATGTATTACCCCCCAGAATCTCAGGTGGAAGGGCTAGTAACATCACCAACCAAGCAACTGGTCTGGTGTACACATGTCCTTTAATGCCCACATCTGCTGATTTGATGTGTCCATCATTGCTGTGATGAACCTTGATAACATACATACGCCACAGGGCTTGGGGTAGTTGTGGTTCCACCAACATGACCACGACCAAGTTCAGGGGGAGAGGTATGCCATTTCTGTCTGGTCTGCAGGCCAGGAAGGTATTCCTTGATGAATCTGGCCCAGAATTGGTCAGCCAGAATCTGGGAATGCTGCCAACATCTGCGGCTCAGAAACTCAGTCTTAGAATAGACCAATTTAAAAAAATATATATATTTTTGGGGGGGTTTTAGCCTTTATTTGATACCGACAGTAGAGAGAGACAGGAAACAGGGAGAGAGAGTAGGGGAGTGACACTCACCAAGGTCTACCCGGATTGGGAGTCAAACTGGGAGTACAGAGGCCCATTAGTACGTGCCCTAACCATTTGGCTATGGGATGCCCCAAGAATAAACCAATTGAGGTAATCCATCCCCCAGCCCCATGAGCATGGATCCATGGATCCAGGCCCATGAACAGGCTATTTAGTGTCACAGGGTTGATGTCTGCAATGACAGCTGATGCATAGTGGTTTTGAGTTGAGGATGGCCTCGACTTCCAAGAGCACTGTGTGAAACACTTCCTCATACACCGGTTGAGCTCCCACACACAGTCTTGACGGAACATATTGCCCGTTACCATACACTGCCAAAGTGAGGGGCTGCTGGGTAAACTGGAACGTAATTCTTTGGCAAGCTGGTTGACTAGTTGTTGCTGTAAAGCAAGTGCCATGTTGGCAAAGGCCTCTTGAAGTTCCCATTCTCCGCCTTTGAAATCGGTCCCTTGGTCTGACCACAACTCTGCAGGTGTCCCTCTCCTAGCTATGAACCGTCTCAAGGCTATCAGGTAAGTGTCAGCATCCATGCTTCTAAGGAGGTCCAAGTGTACTACCCTGGTCATCAGATGCTTGAATATAATACCCCAGCATTTCTCATGGTGCCTGCCCACCTTGACCTGCATAGGTCCGAAGCAGTCCACGCCCATGGAGTAGAATGCTGGTTAGTATAATCGGAGACGAGCTGCGGGAAGATCAGCCATTTTGGGGATGGAAGGCTGAGTTCTCCAGTGCTGATATTTGACACATGCACGCTGGTGTCTGTGGACTGCCTCTCAGCCACAGAGGATCCAGAACGACCTCCACAACTCTGCAAAGACCCACTCTGGACCAGGGTGATGCTGGTCATTTTTCTGAATATGCAGCTTTGTGATGGGATGAGAGGCATCCAGGACAACAAGGTGTAGTGTGGAGTTGTAAAGGCCTTCTAAACATTGGAGCCGCCTGCTTACCCTGATGAGGCTGGTGGACTTGTCAATTTCTGGATCTAGGGAAAGTAAATGGCTCCTGGATGATACTGATTTGCCTGCTGCCAGTAGTTTGTAGTCCTCAGGTAATGACTGGCATTGGGCTCACTGCAACAAAAATGTCTCTGCCTGACGATACTCTCCAGCATTAGGCGGAGAACTGGAAGGGTTCTGACCATGGAGTTCCTGAGCAAGTATCCATCAGCTCCTGCCAGGTGTTAGCAGCAGTGACTGCTAGTGCACAGAAGGCAGTTTTCCGGCGCTCTGCCATATCTTCAGGTAGCTCTATGACCTCTCTGGCCAGGTTTCTGAGCTCTGGAGAAGGAAGGGAGGTCCTTGTGACCATAAGCTTGCCCAGAGGTGTCTGTGAATATGTGCTGGCACCCTCTAAGCTGGTACCTGCTGGCATGTATGGCCGTGGGAAGGTTAGGAGAGGTGGGAACTTAAGCTCTCCTTCCCAACTGGACCAGGCTTGGAGGAGCTCTGTAGGTAGGTTCACTGCGTGGCTTATTCCATAGGTGCCGAACAATGATCTTTGCTCAAGTTGAGAAAGGTAACAGGTAACCCAGCTTCCTTTAAGGCTGGTATGGAGAGGCCCCCATAGGTGACTAAACTTCCTTTGAAGGGAGTGAATGGAGTAGGTATCCTGGGCTAAGCTGAGGTGACTAGCTGTGAAGGTGCCCTCGATCTTATAGGTGGTGTGAAGCTTGGCAGCTGATGAGACGCTTAAAGACACAGTATGTTTATGGAGTACCTGGATATCCTGATGGACTGTGCGCAGAGGAAGATCCTCGGGGCCTCCCTTCATGTCGAAATACTTGGCTGAAGTTGGTAACAGCATAGTTCTCTCTGACCCATCGTCAAGGATTGTGAAGGTGTCTAGGGTCCACCTCCCATAATGAATGAGGACTGGAACAACTTTTAGCATGACTCGATGGCTGACCCCTGGTCAGTCAAGGTAAAGGAGAGTTGGTTAGATAGCTCTCTTGCTTAACTGTTACATTTTTATTGGCCCTTGCGGATCTCATGTTCACCTCATTTTTTTAGCCTGGATCCAGTCTTTTAGCTGGTCTTTGGAGAGCTTGGTAACATTACTGCACTGACTGAAATAATGTTCAGTACTCTCACAATATGTGCAATAGGCTTTACTCTTGGCTTTCTTCTTCACAGAACACTTCTTATATGGCAAAGGGCCTGTCACGGAAGACTCTCCACTACCGTGCAGGACTGTAACTGTCTGTTTGCCAGGACGCCTATCATTCTTCATGTTCGGCCTTTCTTTGCTGCTTCTTGTGGTGGTTTGAAAGTCAAAACCCTGACACAATGACTCATGATGGAGCCAGTCTGACAGGTCATGTCATGTGAGCCACAGTTCAGCTCTATTTCCCCCTCATGGTCCAAGGTCTGCAACAGGCCTACTAGGGATTGGACCTGGAGGGAGAACTTCTGCAGCAGAACTGCAGTTTGAAGCTGTGCTGTTAAAGTGGCCCATTTCAGCTCTTAGTGAGCAATTAACCCTTTAATCTCACACTGTGCCTGGTTGAGTTCCTTGAGACCTGACTGGAAGGCTTGACGTTCTCGGGGCAGCTTAGTGTTCTCCTCATGAATAGCCCTAATCTCCATATGAACATGGGAGTCAAGGTGCATGCTCCCTCCTAAAGGGGTGTAGGCTCAGGTGAGGATGGATGTCTGAATCTGTCTGGGTGCAACCTGGGGCTAGCTGAGGAGTCTCATATTGAGCAGCATTCCCATGGAAGCTGCCAGAGGGAGTCCGGGGTAGCAAGAAGGGGATCATATAGACTGGACCCTCCCATGGTAAGAACTCTCTCCCCTCTGTGGTTGGAGACGGCAGGTCTCTTTGGCAATATCCCACGTCAAGTCAAGTCAAGTCAAGTCAAGTCAAGTCAATTTTATTTATGAAGCGCCAATTCACAACAGAAGTTATCTCGAGGCACTGTACATATAGAGCAGGTCTAGACTCTACTCTTTATCTTATAAAATAAGTAGTCTACTGCAAGGTGAGTAGGTCGACATGTCTGCCGCTTAGGCCTCACATCAGGCCACATCTCTCCACACGGCTTGAAGGACTGTCTTGCAGCAAGGCTAATAACTTATCTCCTCTGAACAACAGGACTGTAAACCCCCACCCACCCACCCAATTGAACACTGTAATGAGGCCAGTTTATCTTGCATCACTCTAAACTTGTACACCGTGTATTTTAAACAAACAGGTAAACAACTAAACAATGTGCAAGTAAAATTAATAAGCTAAACAAAATAAAAAAAAAAAAAAAAAAAAAAAAAAAAATAACAACAGGTAAACACTACATGGTGCGTATTCAGTGAGCCGTATATACACAGAAGTATAACACAGAAGTAAACCTGGAAGCCAGAAACATTTTTGGCGTTTGCACCAGGCGAGAAACTCTAATAGGCCATTTTGATCTGGTATCTACCCCTAATACATAATACATCCTAGTACATCCATGGCACTGACAAGCCATGCAGCTTAAGACAAAAGAACTATCTTAAGTCAGCCACCTTGCCATTGTTCTCACAGTCACACATACATATTCACACACATGTATATAGTGTTGGTAAATAAGGTTAGAGTTTGTGTTTTGTTAATTCATTTGGTATTTGTTCAAATAAATACTTTTGAATACTCAATATTTTGCTGGTCTTTTTAAATGGTGTACAAAATTGAATATTGCCAACCTCTATGTTGCAGAACTCCAAATCCTTCAAGTTTTAGTAACTATTCATATGATAATTTTTGTAGTTATTACTTAATATTATCAAGTTCCAAATTGATAATTAGTATCTTTTAAGAGACTGATTTAGTGAATTTGCTATCTGGTCCCCGGAGGAGGATTTAATGTAAATTAAATCCTATTAATTTATGTAATAATTAGTTATTTGATATTAATATTTTTAATATTAATATTTGTACTAATGTTTCATAGTAAGTAACGCCTACTTGTGCACAACAACACTGAACTAACAAAGTAGACTTAATGACCTGTTTAATACAGCATGACAGTACAGAGCCCTGAAGACAGCTGGTTACTGACATACACTATGTCTGTGGTTGAATCTATGTTGTAATGGATATACCTGTTGTAGCTGTACTGTACCTGCTCTTTACTCTTCCTGTTAACATTAATCAGGAGAGGGTCTGAGCCTGCTTCTAGAGGAACAGTCAGTACCACTACATCAGCCCACTGAATCAGAATCAGACTTTATTGCCAAGTAAGTTTGCACATACAAGGAATTTGTCTTGGTATATTGGTGCGACACACCGAGGCAGCCATCCACTGCGCCATCTTGCCAACTTCAATGACCCGAACACACTAATGTTAAGCTTATGTGAATCACAGATGTCCATTTCAATATAAAGTCTGTAGCCATCCCTATGGTCAGGTCACCGCAAATAGTTACAGGATAAATCTGAGAGCTCACAAGACGATGAACACGTTAGGAGGGAAGACAAAAACATATTCCATTAATACTGCTTTCCTCCAGTGGTTTTTATTATTAAATACTGAATCACTTTCCTTTTACAAAATCACATTATTTCACAGGCATGATATACAGAGTTTACCAGGTAACTCTAGTGATGCTCATCACATTAAACAGATTTATAAGCGACTCTGCTTTGTGAACAAATGCTGCTTGATGCTTCTTTCCTGACACACACTAATTATAGAAGCCACAATTAGCTGATTAATTTGCAGCTAAGAAGTTAATGACCACAGAGAGAGAGAGAGAGAGAGAGAGAGAGAGAGAGAGAGAGAGAGAGACACTCCAGACTTGTGCACAGTGAAAGTCAGGGCTTATACTTATACTGTCATACTGTTCATGTTAGTGAGTGCTGTCAGTCTAATCCAGCTCCTGTGCTGAGTCCAGTCCTGGCAGAGATTTACTGAAGTTTGCAACAGCTGATCACGCAGCTGATTGAATGATTGATACACACAGTGTGTTTGAACACTGATTCTGAGTGTGACTGATTGAGTCCGGGTTTCATAACTATACATGCTTTGGTGCATATTCATCCTGAGTACTTTATATGACCTTGTTGTATATAACAATATATGTTTGTAATTTAAAGATAAACTCTGTCCATATAAATATACATCAATATCTAATATTGGCAAAAAGTTCATGTTTATGTGCAGAAATATTGGTTATGGACTGAAAACCTTTACATAGAGAACAATGACTAAAACAGCTTTAGTGTCCTAACTAATAAGATTCAGAGTGAGGACGGGACAATCTGTCAATAGAAGCTGAACCAGAAGGAAGAACAATGCTTCTCTGTGGTAACATTACATCCTCTTCCTCTTCCTCCTCCTCATCTTCACCACAGTCTGAGAGAAGTCCTCCAATACTGGCACTGCACCTACAGCGTTCAACATTTACCCTCCTGCAGGACACATTTCTGACTGTTCTCCTTCTGAATATGTATATATGGACATATATTCTGAAGTATATCAATAGAACATGTTAGATTTATGTATGGAGAAGCTGTTTATGTCACACCAACCTGCTCAGTAATTTACAGGCTTGCCACAGTAAAGTCAGCAGCTCATGGCGGGACTGAACTGAAACCAAATTTATCTGCCTGTCAGCACATCATCTATTCTCTGTCTCTGAATCAATGAGCCAGGTCACCACTGATAACTAGCCACAGGAGACCTTAAGTTTAAACATATGTGGACAGTGATGTACACATCATTCAACTGATCAAAAAACTGATTTTCACCTGAGGTTACAGCATGTTACACAACAGCAACACAATCTTCTAGTCAACACACATCTAACATAGTAGCATGTAGCATGTCCTCATGGGAGATTAGCCTCTATTCCAGCTGTAGAGTACAGACATGTATGTTTCACTCTGTCTACACGTCAGTGACCTAATATTGCCTTTAGCAGCCTTTAATGAACACCATTTCCAACAAAAGATGTTTGTTGTCATCTCAAACCACAGGAGGTTAACTAAACAACTAGTTAACACCATGGTAGCTGGACTGAGACATGGTAGCTGGACTGAGACATGTTTGCTGGTTGGTTGTTGAAAAGTTTCTTAATTACAATGTTGATAATGGCAGGCCTCCTTGTTCTAAAAGTCAATTGCCAGTTTTGACCCAGTTCCCTACATTTTACAGGCTCTGAAGCTCTGGTCCAACTTTTTTTTTTTTTTTTTAATCTCTGGGTGTTTCTTTAACTACACACAAGTGACAAATGAAATGATATATAACAACTAATATCTTTGTAATGATTAAAATGAGACTTTTTGCTTTTTGTATAAGGACCTGAAGCTGTTGACAGCTGTTATTTCCATGTGTTAGATACTAGATATTTAATGCACATTTCACTCTGTATATGCTGCTGCTCTCCTAATCTTCAGGTTGGGAATATAAACTTAAGTTTCTACCCTGTCAGATAACAAAATGTGATTACAGACTGATTATGTTACAACTTCACACTTGGAAATGCAAAGTGAAACACTCTGACCATCTCTACTGTATTGTACTCAGAGCTGTAATAGACAGCTGCAGTCACAATGAGAATGATTTCAGTTCATGTCTCAGTTGAGCTCTGAGAATCTTCCTCTCTCTGCTGACTGATTCTGATGTTGATCCTGAAGGGAAACCCAGGTTAGGATGAGATGAATCTACTCTGAACCGTCACAGTAAACAGGATGTAATGGATTTAAGGAGCTACACCAGATAAACTGCTAGAGTTACTCCTAGCTCCCTCTACAGAGTACTCCCTAGTTAATATGGCCTGAGGAGCCTCACTATCATCTACACCTGTTTATATGGACATATTCCGCCTCAGACTGGGCCTTGTATTAAATCCTTTTCCTCAGTTCTCTCTCTAGAAGACACTGCTGCAGCTGACCCATCTGAAATATCCCTCTATATATTTAATGAGCTAGCAGAGCAGCTCGGAGGCTCTGGTTTTAACAGCACATCATGGTCAGCCCTCACTACAGCCTGTCCTGTCAAAGTGTCCTTGAGCAAGTCACTGTACGTCCAGCTGCTCAACTGCTAGGGCTCCACTGAGGAAAAACAAGTCAGCCACATCATATAGACTGGATTATCATCATTGATTTTCTATATATAGGATGAAATATGGTCTCCAATACACAAAACAGGAAGCTGTTTACTGAAGCACTGCAACATACAGCTATACACACACACCCCTACCTAACAGCATACACAAATAGACAGATACCTAATGCTGTCTCATTCTGAAGACAGGATCCTCCCTGGAAACATACACACACACACACACACACACACTCAGACAAACTGCAGCTCGTCTCACAAACAGGGGATCCTCCCAGTCGTCCTACCTGGGTGCCGGCTTGTGGCAGCTGTGGGAACAGAGCCAGGGTGGTTGGTCTCTTTGGTCGATATTTGTCCATGACAGCTCAGGTTGATCCCCCTCTGATGGCCAACAGCTTCTTCCCTCCCTCCTCCTCTTCCCCCTTCCTCCTCCTCTTCTCCCTTTTATTAAGCCAGTGTTAGCGCTCCTTGGCTCAGACAAGGCCTCTCCCACCCTCCTCTACCTCCCTCTCTTCCCCCTCTTCCTCCTTGCTCTCCTCAGCATCGATCAGCTCTGAGCTCAGCTCTAGGTACGCCCCTTCTGCTCCCTTCTTGTGCAATCATTGGCTGGCCACAGTGTCACATCATCATCATCATCATCATCACTACCACCATCCTGGGAAGAGCTGAGTAGAGCAGAGAGGAGATGCAGAGAGGCAGAAGGAGAGAGGAAGAGAGAAGAGAACAGGATAGGTGGGTGGGAGGTGATTAACAAAGACGGGATGAGCGAGGACTGACAGAGAGCAGGAGGCAGGGCAGAAGGAGAGAAACGTAGGTGGGGGTGGGGTAGGAAGTCAGGGCCAGCCAATCACAGCCAGGCATGACATCACCAGCTCATCTGCCTGTGGCACTTCCTATTAAGGCTAATAAACACTGTGAGTGTGTGTGTGGCTGTTTATATAAGGCAGAAAAATAAGATTATACAGTTAACAGTGATCCCACAGAGAGACAGAGGCGACACACCAGTCAGTAAACCAGTCAGGCATACAGTCATTCAGTCAACCAACAATACAGCCTGCACACCAGCAATTTAATCATTTAGTCACCAACTAACAAGCCATTCAGCCACTGATCAGTCAGTTAACAAATGAGTCAGTCTGCCAGGAAACAGACAAAAAATCATCCAGTCAATCAGTCTGCCAGCTATTTACAGTCGAACAGCTGATATTCCAGTCAGTGTAACTGTCTCAAATGATATAGATTTTGAGTCCTGATTGTAAAATAAAAAATAAAAACCTGATGCTGGTGCCTTATTAAATCTAACACATTTTGATTTAATCATGGTGCCATATTAAATTGAAATTAATATTATGTTTTCATATTTGACCAGGCTTTAGCTCTGAGTGGATAATGGATCTAACTTTATGTCAAAACCTGAGTTTGTTTATATCACTGTCCAGTGAAAAATCTTCAGGTAAGGTCTGAGTTCCACATACTGAGACTCTTTGCCTCTGTGGATGATGTCAAATTGGCCGATGCTGGTTCTTAGATTGATAGATACTTTATTGGTCCTTTGCAGGAAATTACTTTGTTACAGCAGCAATGTTTTGTCAGGCAAGCACACACATGACAGCACAAAAGCACACACTTCAACCAAAAATCAAAAGATGTAGAAGAATACAAAGAAGAAAGCCTTTAAAAACTTTGTATTGAAATACAACAAAATTTGGAATGCTACTCCCATATGGTGCCACGAGGTTGAAAAAAAGAGGGAAAAAGACAAAAATAATCTTTAAAAATAACCTAAAATAACAGAGATCAACAGATCAACTGTACTGTACATGTGTACATAAGAGGTATATGCATGCATATAATGCAATATTATTGCACATTAAATAGTCTGATGGCAGCTGACAGGAAAACCTTCCTGCATTCAGTCCTGCACCTTGCTGAAGGTGCTCTGTCCAAACACCAGGGCATGGAATGGGTGGGTGGAGCTTTCCCTCTTAATAAGTTTATTAATCCTGTTCTTGTCTGCTGTGCGGGTGCCCTTCCCCCAGCACACCACACCAAAGAAAAGAGCACTGGCCACCACAGTCTGGTAGAAGGTGCACAGAAGGGGTTCACTGATGTTAAAGGATTACAGCCTTTTTATGCATTCTTTGTCTAAAATGAAGAAAACAAAAATGAAACATTAAACATCTTCACAGACAAAATAAAACGATAAACGGTCCATTTAAATACACTGACTCCACATGAGAAAAGCCAGCTCTTAAGGTAATGAATGCATGTGCTAACCTGGATAGATGATCTGCTGTCCACCAAGGTGATAGTTACCTTTAATTTTAACAATAATGAAAATAATGTTATTGGTTTTTATCCAATTTTAACAAACCTGGGGTGGGGATGGAGGTGGGGTGGGGTACTTCTATTTCACTACATCTTCTATCAGAAAAACACTCAATTTAATATCATAACAACCTGGTCTGTTGCTGTTGAACACTAATACAACTAATAAAATGAAAAGACGTCACTCTCAGGTGTTAAAATAAAACTTTACAACAGCCATGGTTGAACACGAACATGAGCATTTTGTGATAGAAAAATCTGAAAAATATGACCAGCCCTGTTCAGCCAAAAACAAAGTTGCTAACGTGTATACTGACTCTGTGTATGCACGTGGGGTATGTCACCTATTTGGAGCACTCTTGAAGCAAAGAGGGTTTAAGAAAACAGAGGGAACCCCAATCCAGCATTTAAAGCAAATCACTGACCTTTTCAGCAACGATGCAGCCTACAAAACTTGTCATAATCAAATGTCAAGTGCACAGGCAGGGCAATGATAACATCATAAAAGGTCTGGAGGGTAAGCTGTGGAGAAAAAAACAATTTTAGTTTTAATCAGCATAAAAATCTAACTCAACAGATTTTTTTTTTTTCAAATTGTTCCCCAGTGTAAGAGATCAATTTAAAACTGGATTATTTGGGCTCTGATGCAGCCGCGCCTCTCTGTCTGCAGTCACTACTCTGTCATTTTCCCACCCACAGCACCATCTGATTGGTTAAACGCAGAGCCACGGCACGGGTAACAGTCAATCAGCAGTGAAAGCTGTGCATGCACAGTGCTCACACACACGGCGGAGAGGAGAAAAAGTTTTGCTGGATGGAGAAGCTCCATTGATGCAATATTTTCAGTTTTACTGCAAATGAATATCGGCTCCAAATATCAGTTATCAGCCTCCTAGACTACTAATAATCAGTATCCGTATCGGCCCTGAAAAAAACATATCGGTCTATCTCTAGTATGAAGCAACTAACTGCCATACGTAAGACCATCTATTTACAGGAAAAAATAGGGTTCCTGATTCCAGTCCAGATTCAGTTATCACTAGCGAAGCCTGTGTTGGCGCCTAAGGACGTCCAGACACCGACTCCACCACCACAGAGTGAAGCCAAGAGACATGAATCGGATGAGTATGATGATCTGTCACACGCAGTATCCAGTCAGTATCCAACCAATGCATATTTAACCCACACAAGAGCTTCAATTCCCAGTACTGAGATAACATGAGCCAACACAACCTTGATTAGAAGCCAAACAACTACAACCCAAGAAAATGATATAGAGGAATTGGAATATGACCAAATTGATATATATGGATGAGATGACCAATATGACCAACAAGAAAAATATAAACTGGTGCAGCAAAGTTTCAAAAGCATAGAGGACAAACTCTGGAATGAGCTAGCCACAATGGGTGTTATAAATGGGCATGGTACACTATAAGAGAGGTGACACCTAATGAATGTTTAGTCTGCGCAGAATCCCCAGCAGCACTGGCAACTGTAATCCCAGGGAAACATAATTTTGATGAATGTGCCAAAGTAAAACAAAAACAGTGTAGGAAAGGCAGATTCACTCCCTTGTCAGGAACAGCTAGGATTTTAACTCAACTCAACTTTAATTTTAACTCTTACCCACATGTGGTATCCAGTGCAGGCTAATCTGTGGCTCTCATCAAGCCCATAATTTGTTAAAACCATTTTATAAATTCCAAGAGTCGTGCAGATTTCAAGATCTCAATGTCTCAAAACAAACCCCTCACAGTCTATACAATAGATAGAACAGCAGAATATGAGTGTTTCGCTGGTGGAGGCTTTTCAGACACCAGTCAAAATTGGAATGGAATCTATGCAGTCAATGCTACAGTTAAGTGTAAAGTAACATGGGTATTATCTTGGTCTAACATGACACCTATGTTCATTACTAGACCAGTGTGGTACGAAAACCCTGTGCATGCAGTGGCAGATACTCATTGGATGTGTGTGATGACATATTGCTAAACACACTTCCATCCAGATGGATGGATTGGTCTTTGTACATTAATAATAATGAAAGTGCCAGTGAAAGTGATCTATAAAGGAGCAGAAGACATTATGTAATAGTAAATAATGTTTAGATTGCATGAAGAAATTAAAAATCATCTGGAGAATTACCACCTCACAGTTGTATCCCTCCACTAATAGCTGCAGTTAATGTATGATGTTCATAGTGAGTGAATTGTTGAGGGATGACCAAAAACAGGTTTTGTTAGGTCACTAACTTTGACCTTTGACCTTTGACCACCAAATTGGTGTCAGAAGAATATTAGTCAGAAGAATATTAACTCAGGTGTTCCTGAGATATGATGGACAACCTGAAAAAACAGGTCTAGTTCTAGTTCTAGTCAGATATAGTTCCTGTTATAGTCAGATATAGGTTTAACACTGAAAAATGAGTCGATCAGGTTAAAGCATCTGTAATACAACCAAGTACAAGTTAATCAAAAATGAGAATGGACTGCTTTTAGTGATGTAGCTTGAACAGAAAACATCATACACTCCCATTTCAATCACAATACCGTCAGCAATTTTAATGAAAATAAACTCTTTTTGTACAATACAAAAGAAATAAATATCCATCAGGCCCACAGCTCTCAGACACACCTCTGGCCCTGAGGGGCATCACACTGCTGTTAGTAGGAATGTACAGTAAAACACAAGCATCTGATCAGGGCTTGTGCTGTGTTCAGGGTAAGTGGGAATTGTGATCTTTACTGGTATAGTCTTAACAGGCTGAACTGGCCTCCTTCTTCCACTGTCTGATTTCACCTCGTAGGATTCAAACTTCACAGTTCCCACTGGTTCTGAACACCAGCAGTACAACACTTGCAGGGGCTGAGGTCTGTCTTGAAACATCTGTCATCCTTCTGTGGGGAAACTATGACCCTTCCAGGCAACGATGAGGGGGGGTTTCACAAAGTTACACTGCTCTATGGCTTCTTATTCTGCACCCAGGGCTAAAGGAGAACACATAAAATAAATAGAGAAAAAAATCACCTTTGATCTTTTTTGGCAGATCCCAGATTTGGTCTGAAGGGAGTCAAAAATGTGATTTCAAACAATATGGAGGATGAAAAAAAAACCCTTCTGATCCAATCAGAAAAATCTGTGTGGCTTCTCTAGGACTAAGACCTAGTCTGGTCTTACTGAGAAATTCCTTAATCTTTTTTTCTTTTCTTTTTTTTTCCTTTTTTGGTAAAGAATACAAATTGAGTATGAGCTACTGTCACCTAAGATCTTCCAGAGAATTAACTGAACATGTTATTGCTGAATCAATTAGTTAATTAAAGCTGCGAGCAGCGTTGAACGGGCCCTCGCACCCGGCGCCCGTCGGGGGAGCGGCGACCGCGGGACCCCGGCAACCGCGGGGTCAACGCAGGTCGCAGGGCACACGCTGGCGTAACAGTTCACACTTCCCAGATGTAAAAATTTAAAATAAAAGCTTTTATGCTAATTATTTTCTGTGATAATATTTTTCAGAGCTCATCATCTGTGACAGCTCTTGGCTCTCCTGACTGTAACCTCTCTGTGGCAGCTTCTCACAGACTCAATCAACTCCTCTTCCCCTCCCCCCTCAAACACAAACACAAACACAAACACACACACACACACAGATACCCCCTCCCAAAAGGAGATAAAACTCAGTTTTAACTTGAGTTTACAAGCTTTGAGCTTTGAGCAAAAGCATTTTTTTGCAAGTTCTGTTATTGGGTGCATATATAAATCATTTATGCTTAAACAAGGGTTATAATGAAGTTATTTGAACAGTGAATATCTCATCTGCCTAAAGTCAGGGTGAAGCCACTAACCAGCTGTAGGGATGGGTATCATTAGGATTTTATCTTTATCCATACAGACTCCTATCAGTCCAGCTCAGACTGTTACTGGTTTAAGAGAGTGAAGTTTATAGCAATTTGTAAAATTTGGAGATTAGTGACAAACTAACCAGTTAGACTACATACAGACAAGCTTTCATTTTAGCTGTTAGTAACAGTTTGCCATGAGCTTAACCAGCGTGCTGTGCTTCGTGTTAAACATGTCATGAGACTGTGGACAACGCTGAAAATATTACTTTACTAACTACTGGCCGAACAGGCGCTTTTACAAAGAAAAGGTAAAGGCCAGCAGCTTTTACTTTTCAATGCACTTGTCGTCAACTTGAGTGGCTTATATTCAGCTGGTTCACCTCGACGCCGGTGGACCTAGTGCACTTTTCCTGTCGCCGTACACTGAGTAACACGAAAAAAATCAGCTGACCCCGTGTGAAATTTCCTAACTGATCAAAACCAAACTGTAAAGACAGCATCAATCCACGCTCAGCTTTGGTCAAGGGGAGACATATGGTAAGATTACATGAATTCATGTAATCTTCTTTGAGGCTACAATTTCAGACTTAACTAAGTCATTCACTAGTGTCTTGGCAGCGTTTATGGGTTCTTTAGACAGGTCTCTCACTGGTTTTCTTTCCAGGGTCATTGAAATCTTTGGCTTCCTACCTCTGCCAGGCTTGTTCTGCACAGTGTGGCTCTCCTTGAATTTCTCGGTGACGTTTCTCATTTGAGTTCTTGACGCTTGGAAATACTGTTATAACTTTGTATATCCTTCTCCTGCTTCCTGAGCATCGACAATTCTTCAAGTCTACAGTGATTTCCTTAGTTTTTGGCATGATGCTTTCTCAAGTGACAGCTCAAATCTTAACTGAAGTTTTTATACCGCGTGTAAAGCAGCTCTTGGCTCTCCTGACTGTAACCTCTCTGTGGCAGCTTCTCACAGACTCAATCAACTCCTCTTCCCCTCCCCCCTCAAACACAAACACAAACACACACACACACACACACACACACACACAGAGACCCCCTTCCAAAAACCCATCAAAGAGTAATACAATGGCTCCATCTATAGGATAAAGTAGAGAGTCGCAACAGGAAGTTACCCCAAAATCTGAGGTTTCAAACAGGAAGTTGGGTTTCTGAACTTTGACGGGCCAGAACCGGCACACGCTTCGACCAAAACTCACAATTTTCGGAGCCAGTCTTCCAAAAAATCCTCAAGGAGGGGCTGACAACATTTGAAGTGAATCTGGTCACCCGTCTAGAAACTGGACATCACACTATAAAATATGTCATTTCCTGCTATAAATAGGTGGCGCTACAACAATTGTATGAATATTGACATATGGATGTGTGCAGATAGGTACCATTAACAATCCTGTAAAGTTTGATGCAGTTTGGACAAAGTATGGCCGAAATATAGCAAATATAAAGCAACTTCCTGTTTCGTTGCGAGTAATCGAACTTTGAGGGGCCATAACTTCCACGCCCTTCAATGAAAAGTCCGAAACTTTTGCAATTTAACATCGTCTATGTCTTAAGAACAAATTATCAAATTTTGAAGTCAATGGGATAATGCGTCTAGGACTAGTTCGCGTTCAAGCGACCCCTGGAAATGGCCAAAAACACACAATTTTTTCACCTTCCGGTCAAAATAAAAATACTTTCTGTTGGGTTTAGAATATGGCTCCAAGAGACTTTTTGGTGCGTCATGGGATGTTACATATGTGTGCAGATTTTCAGATTTTTAGGCGCAACGGGCTTGAGGGGCTGTTCCGTTTAAAAATGTAGGTGGCGCTACCGAGGCCATTTTGCCACACCCATGCTCAAGACCCCTAAATTCTTAAATTTTTCGCCGTGCCTGACGCGTCTGCAAATTTTCAGGAGTTTTGACGCATGTTAAGGCCTTCAAAAAGGCGATCAAAGAGGCGGAAAAAGAAGAAAAAAAATAATAATAATAATAATAATAATAAACCGAACGAAAACAAGAGGGTCCTTGCAACTCGTTGCATGGCCCCGTTGGGCCCACGCAACTCGTTGCTCGGGCCCTAATTAATCAGTAACTGACAGAAAATTCATATGCAAATGTTGACCGTCATTTGGGTAAGCATTCGAACTAAAGTGATTCTGTAGCGTCTCTCTGTTCTATGACAGTAAACTGACAGCAAACCATGGACTGACAGGGCTGATGATAGGCAGTTTACTGTCCACAGTTTAATTAATAGTCAGATAATCCAGAAAATAATTGGCAGGTTAAAATATTATAAAAATACTCTTCAGTCTGGTAAATGTTCAAAGACCATATGCAGAACATGATGTGTCTATTGCCTTCCAGTGGATGTTTTTATGAAGAAACATTCAGGCAGAAACAAGGCTTTATGAAATCCCCTTAATCAGACCCTTAGCAAACAGACAGGTTATGGTTTTACATATTTTATATACAAACTCTGCTGTCTTTTCTACATTCTTTCCACACAGGCAGTATTTTCAATTGCCACAGAAAAATATGGCAAAAGCAAAACCTTTATCCCCTCTGCGCCACAGCTACACTCTCTAAATTAATTTCTCATTCATTCACATTGCTTCAATGAGCAATCTACTCTACCTTCAGAGATGTGTGACCCTCCACCACAGACAGACAGGGTACTTATGACTGAGGGTGGACTATAAATTAACCTGCTGCTAGCAACATTCACACTCGGCATTTACATATTAACATCTGGTTTCAATCCTGTTCTGGTGCTGCTTTTTGTTTTAATGTGGTAACCTAGCTCATCGGGGTCACATGACCGTGGAGAACGCTCCTTTTTATGTCTGTCTTCTAGACCTCGGAGGTGGGATGCTGAATATAAGTGTCTCCTGAAGCAGGCCATGACTGCACAGTAAGAGGAGCTACAACATAAAATTATGTTTTCATACACTTCACTGAAGGTCAGTGAGTCTGTTCCTAACTGCCTCTACAGAAGAAGAGCAGGCAGTTTTCACCCTGACCAGGGCCCAGGATGATCTGGTTTAATCACTCTGGGACTCTGTTATTGCCCACAACTTCGAAAATCTCATAAAGCACAATTATACAAAATAATGACTGCAAAATGTTAAAATACACTGCTATATCAAATGACTCTTTATCTCTTCTTTCAAAGCAGAGTGTGGTGTGGAGACCGTGTGTTTGGACGGGACACATTCAGACTCCTTAATATGTAGAAGAGGACATTTATAGAAGAGGGGAAGCAGGGAGGTGCTACTGCAGACAGACACACTGTGGTGTACAGATTCATCCTGGATATGGATGTAAGAGTTTCAGTTTATGCTTATTTGTTGCATATGATGCAATGGTACAAGAGAAAAATTACTCATTGCTCTTCTTACATACATTTTAAGATTGTGACCTTCATTTCCTGAAATAAGTTCTTATTACATGAGTAAGATGCTGCTGTACTGCTTCCACATGTGTTGTATGTATGCTTATGTCTGTGCGTTGTCTGCATCATAACACTGCTTCTTGTATGTCTTTGTGTATCCAGTTGTCCATCATGGCTGTGAAGACTGTTCTCTTCAACTCCACCTGAAAGACAAAGCAGAGCGGAAAACACTGTTTTAGCCTCAGTAACAGATCAACCAGGCTGACAGAGGGAAACCTGAGCCCTCAGGTGTCAGTCAGTGTGTGACCAGGCTTTTAGAAACTTTAGCTTTTTTATTTTCTGGAACAGATGATGACTTAGAGCCTGGTCACAACATAGAATGATGGAGATGGAGATGTGGTGCCATAATAACAATGTTCAGGACTAGTAGGTGAGCCACTGTGTATGTAGCTGGTGAACTGTCCTCTCATATTTACTATGCCTGCCCATACTGGTTCTCAAAGCTGGACAGCACACTGCCAGTTAGCAAGATAGCTTTTTCACATTTCAATTAAGGTGATAAAAACAGAAACAGCAAGCTACCTTTCTGAGTTGATTCAGTTATTCCGTAAATAACACTTGATCTTTCATATGTAAAGTTGACTTAAACAACATGAACATGCAGCTCACAAGTTTTTATGTGAATAATAAACTGGAGACAATATTGGAACTAAGAAACTACTAAGAATAAGTTTCTGTTACTCTGCAGAAGTTTCCAGTTTTACCTGTAGATATTATGTTCCTGTCTCTAAGCTCACGGGTTGTCTGGCTGGTTGATGTTTCATGGCATTCTGGGTAGGAGTTTATGAAGGTTTTAAAAGGCCTCCTTCCGAGTCTTCACAGAGGAAGTGTTCTCTGAACTGTAGCTTACAGTGTGTTTAAGTCTCCATGTCATGAGTTGCTGTGTTACATTGTTTCTTAGACCTTTGATTGAATGTCTGAAACCCTGTGTATGAAACGATGATTATATGTCTGAAACAGTCCCTGTATGACATGTCTGTCTCTGCATCAACAGAGAGACTTTACGACACCTGGTGGCAGGAAAGAGAACAGCAGGTTGGATTTGATGAGGCTGGTGAAGAGTTGAAAGATACTCTGGTGGAAAAAAGTGAGACTCTGAAGTGCTGTCACTGTATGTGGTTGGTCAGGACAGCTGTTTAATCCTACCTCCAGTCTTTATGCTGACTCCAGTTCAACACAGACATAAGCTCCAAGTTAATCTTTTCATCCCACTCCCAAAAACAGACTAACTTACCATATTTCCCAAAATAGTGAACTCTCCCTTTACCATCATGTTGTTCCAGAGGCACTGAAACTGTGCCTGTGTTCTTTAAATTAGTCATATTCAAACACCATAGTCAATCACACCCTGTAGAATATGTTTCATACACTGACTGTCTTCTACATGTTTGTCTGGAAGCTCACTGTTAATAAAGACACTGTATATTGTACCTTATCTCACTGCTGATGTCCAGCCATTTTTCCAGAGGTCTCCTCTTCCATTTTCTCTTCATTCTGCTCAACATCCTCCTCCATCCTCTCCTCCTCTCCTGTGTCCTCCCTCTCCTCTTCCTTTGCTCTCCTCTCTCCTTCCCTGCAGCTCTGTTGCCCCCGCTGCCTCTGGCTGCGACGCACCTTGCGGGTGAAGCCTTTCCTCTTGTGAAAAGTCTGAGCCAGGGTTGTGGCAGGAGTGAGGGACAGGGACAAGGTGAGACACGAAGAGGAAGGGGAGGAAGGTTCAGACTTTGACAGAGGGCTCTGGACCGGTGTTGAGGCTGGGGAGGGAGGAGCTGCCGTGGACGTGGGATGGCTGGCAGATGTAGATGTTACAGCCGCAGAGGGCTGAGTCTGTGAGCCTGAGGAGGGGCAGGGTGTCTGGGATAGGTTACTGCTGGGTGTGTCCTCCAGGTCTGGATGTAGGGCACAGGTGGAGGACGCACAGACTGTGGACGAATCAGGAGCTGTTGAGCAGCCAGCTGCCTCACTGTCAATAGGACCTCTGGGAGGAGAGTCTGGGAGAATATGACAACACTAGAAGTCACTGACTGTGACATGAACCTATGTGAAATCATGTGATATTTTCTAAACCCTTGATGGGAAAATCAGAATTTTGCTTTTGTGTTTCCTCATACCAGGGCCACTGCTAGTCTGGGATTCATCGGTCATTGGTGGTTCTGCCTCCTCCTGGATCGTTGGTACTGATGCTAGGAGACCTGACAGACAGACAGACAGAGTGATTAGATATTTCTACACTGTAACTGACCTGAGCGGAGCTGTTCTTAGAAATGACAACAAAATGATGTTGCAATGTCCTCAGTTGTGTACCTCGTCGTCACTGTGATTCAGCCCTGAGACATTTCACTCAAAATCCCACAGTAACAACCACAGTAACATCAGTACCATTACTTATCAATTCACTTCAATCTTATTTATATAGCGCCATATCACAACTAAAGTCATTTCAAGGCACTTTTCATATAGAGCAGGTCTAGACCGTACTCTTTAAAATAGGTATTTACAGAGAGAGACCCAACAAATCCCACCATGAGCAGCACTAGGCGACAGTGGCAAGGAAAAACTTCCTTTAAGAGGCAGAAACCTCGAGCAGAACCGGACTCAGGGTGGGCGGCCATCTGCCTTGACCGGTTGGGTTAAGAAAAGGAGAGGGTGTCTGCCTCTCAGACCAAAATTGGGAGAAGGTTCCACAGTAGAGGAACCTGTTAGCTGAAAGCTCTGCCTCCCATTTTGCTCTTGGAAACTCTGGGAACCACCAGTAAACTGGCATTCTGGGAGCACAGAGTCCTAGTGGGATTGTAGGGGACTATGAGATCTTTAAGATAGGATGGTGTCTGACCATTAAGGGCTTTGTAAGTGAGGAGGAGGATTTTGAATTCTACTCTGGATTTGACTGGGAGCCAATGTAGAGAGGCTAACACAGGTGAAATATGATCTCTTTTCCTAGTTCCTGGCAGTAACCATGCTGCAGCATTTTGGATCAGCTGCAGAGTCTTTAGAGACTTGTTGGGGCAGCCTGATAATAAGGAATTACAGTAGTCCAACCTAGAAGTAACAAATGCATGGACTAATTTTTCTGCATCCTTTTGAGACAGAAAATGTCTAAGTTTGGTGACATTACGCAGGTGAAATGCAGTCCTAGAAGTTTGTTTTATGTGTGAGTTAAAGGACATATCCTAATCAAAGATGACTCCCAGATTCTTTACAGTGGAGCTGGGAGCCAGGGCAATGCTGTCTAATGTAACTACATCATTAGAAAATGTATTTCTGATGTGTTCAGGACCAATTATAATGACTTCAGTTTTATCAGAGTTCAGTAGTAAAAAATTGCTTGTCATCCAAGTTTTAATGTTCCTAAGACAAGCCTGGAGTTTGACAAGCTGATCGGTTTCATCATAACTCACCTGTCACCTACCACTTACAATGGCCAGAGGGAACTCTTTCGAATTACCTGCATTTATGTATAAAATTATCTTCAAGTTACAGTAATGAAAAAAAACAATCTATTTTGACTAATAACACACAAATCATTGTATTGCTCTTGTCCAGGTTGGAGAAAGTATGTGAACCCATCAGCTGATGACATCAACAAAAGATCAGGAGTTAACAAACCTGGAGTTTGGTCAATGAAACAGACTGGAGCTGTGGGTTAGAGCTGCTCTGATAAAAACACTATGACAAGAAGAATCTGCTGATGTGAACCAGGCCTCATACAAAAGATGAAGAACTGTTGATTAACATGGAGCTGAGAGAGTCACAGAATCATCTCAGAGAGTTGGGATATTCATCAGTCCACAGTTGGGGATTTAGGTGTGGGTGACTGTGTGCTACCTGTTGGTGTAGTGTAGTATTAATAATTCATGTGAACAATCAAACTGAACTTGTTTGTTCTTTCTTGTGCTTGGATCTTAACCTTCAAAGATCTGTCCCACACAAACAGTAATTCAGATTACTGAAGAGACCTGTTTCCATAAAGTCATAATTAAGATTAATAACAATCAGACTCCAAGCTGAGTTCTCGTTATGTCAGCAGGATGGGTTGGTTCCTGTTATCTCACTGGATCAATCATTCATTATTCCTCCTTCAGACCCGAGCTTCACAGATTCATACATGTGTATTTTCACAGCTGATATCTGCTCATGATGTGACTTATCAGAAAGAATCAGGGAACAGACACCTAAAAGGCTCCATCTCACTGTGGTCACAGTATCAGCATAGATACAGGATAATGACGAAAGGGCTGTCTTATTAACCCAGGTAGAAAACAATGGGGGGAGGGGGGGTTTCAGTGGATCACATTCGAGGATCAGGATCAATCTCTCTCACACTCACACACACACATATACACACACACACTCTCTCTATCTGTGCTGGATGGTAAATGGTAAATGGACTGTACTTATATAGCGCTTTTCTAGTCATATCGACCACTCAAAGCGCTTCACACTACAAGTCACCCATTCACACACACATTCATACACATTCACACACCGATGACACATCAGGGGCAAATTTGGGGTCAGTATCTTGCCCAAGGATACTTCGGCATACAGACAGGAGGAGCCGGGAATTGAATCACCGACCTGCAAATTGGTGGGCGACCACTCTACCTCCTGAGCCGCCCACAGTTCAGTCACAATCCTTGACACAGGTCAGTCCTGTCAGTTGACTTACTGAGTCCTCTGTAATGGGAGAGCTGCTGATAAACTTGTTTCATCCTCTCAATGTTGAGTCTGCTGCCCTCTGCATGGTTGATCATAGGTTTGGGATAATCTACTCCCACCACACAGTTAGCTGCCTTTTGCACCGTCTCTGGGGCGTTCCACGGCTCGTAGATGTACCGGTTGGGATAGTCCTTTAAGATGGGGATGTAACGCCTGCAGGACATGTCAAAAGAAAAGCATCTGAACTCTCCTGTTTGCTGATAACATTTAATGTCCAGTCACTTAACTGCTGACCAAGCTGCAGCAGGAAATACTGCAGGGGCAACAGTATAAATTCTACCTGATGTAGTCTCCTGATGGGTCAGTTCTCCTTCCAAAGCCGACAGGACAGTAGCAGTGGAAGAACTGCTGGAAGAAGGCACTGCAGGACAGCCACATCCAGCTCCCAGCATTTACACTCCAGTCTGCATCCAGCAGCAGCTCCTCAAACACCTGCAGGAACAGGTACACAGAGCTGACTACATGACTGACGGTATGTCATCAGTTTGTCCTAAAGAGAATCGGTGATGCTGCCAAAGCAAACAGTGTTTACTTCCCCACCTGTCAGACACCATGTTAACTGACCTTCATGCCGCTCTCCCAGCTGATCCACAGGTCTCCCCTGGTGAGGAAACAGGCCACAGCGTGTCGGGCCAAGTGGTGGATCCAACCCTCCTGTCTCAGCTGGGTCATGATGGCGTCGATCCAGGGAAACCCAGTCCGACCCTCAGCCCACTTGGCCAGTGCCTCTGGATTCTGGTCCCATGGGATCTGGAAACACGTATGACACACTGGTTTTCTTTCAGCTGTCACCTGAACAACTTCAACAATCAGTAATCAAGTTTTCTTTTATCATGGCATGAGTTCCATCACTATTGTTTTCACCAGGTCTGAGACCACAGTTTTCATCAGATTAATTTTCACTTGACCAAAAATACAGGAAATAAGGAAAGTGTTGATTCAAAAGACCACTAAGGTGTTTACTGTATGTCTACATAATGTGAGTGTAAATGAACAACCAAGACAATGACAAGATTATGATGTAACATTAATAATGACTGTAGTAACAGTGTTGACGGACAGGTGGCTAAACTGGACTGTTACTGACAGATGCTCCACAGTTCCTGACAACTTTATGACATAAAACAATTTTCGTTCATTAGCTTCCTCTCTGTTAAGTGTGAACCTCGTGTTTTGAAACTCATGGTGCAGAGGCCCACCTGGACACAGATGGGGTTTCCTTCCATGCGGTCAAAGTTTGGGTTGTTGGTGGCAGCTGTGTAGAAGAATTCCCTCCATAACAACTGGCCAAACAGGGACAGAGGAGGGCTGCAACGCTTACGGAGCTGAGGGAGGACACCAAGAGGACTGTTGTTAAAATGTTGTTATTCCCAAGTTTATGTTCAAAGAGAGCAATGAATTATCACATACAGGGGAGAGAAAACAGATGTGATATCTCTGAGGCTGAAAAGACAGCTGACCACAGTACCTTCATGTAGAGCTCTCTGAGGTTGTAATACAACACCCTGCAGGACAGGCAGCCGAAGCGCAGGTAGGGGCTGAGGCCAGTAGGACTGGCATACAGAGAGCATGTGCTGACCCGAGGGTGCTCCAGGTTGGCCACCCACACCTGTACAGACAGATACAGTGACGACACTCACATCACCATAAGAGACAACACTCAGGATGATGCTGAACTCATTAAACAGAAATATAACAGTGGAGAATGCAGAGACTCTGGCCTTGTAATGGCCTTGCAGAGACTGTTTACCTGTAAGAAAATCTCATACCTTAGTAAAAAGTCTCATTGTTTTTTAACCTGCTCCTGTTCTCCTTCAACATTTCCCACATGTATACCCGATGTCTTGATGAATTCACCTTTTCAACACGTTGTAGAAGAGATTTATTGAATATCATCCTGCCCTTAAATGACAACAACAAACCCTAACTGAAACTAAACCAGTGTTGGACAGACCAGTGATGGGCTGTGAAGGGGCTTTAACATCAGCCTCTGGTTTACCTTCTTGTCCAGATGTTTGTTGAGCCTGTCCAAAGCCTCTGATTCTCCTCCCCGCCACACAGCTGGAGGTAAACCCTCTGTCCTGAAACCTGGACAAACCACACACCTAATGAATCAAACCTTGGTTAACTGTTCGCTACAGTATGAAAGAAACATTGAGCTAACCTCCACGTCATAATATGGTATTTTAATATAACTGCAAGTGTAACAGGTGTGACCAAGAGACCTGTGTGTTTTTGTGTGCTCCAGAAGACAAACAGCAACAGGGAGATTCTGGATGAATTAATCATGTTTGTAGTATGCACAGATGTTGGTCAATAGTGCTTAGTCATACACAGTAACACACAATTATTCATCAAATCAAAGCTAACAATAAATCTAATCATGTCCTCTCTCCTAACTGCCCTCAGCACAGTTGTCATATTAATGTCTAATGATATACTGAGAAAACTGATGGATACCTAGTTCTTCTAGTGAAGGTATACTGTAGAGCTGGTCATGGTTGTCAGCTATTTTAATGTGACATTTGTCCATCTGCTGCAGGGTGACAGGAAGCAGAGGTCTCCTCGGCAACTCCAGTCGGCTCACGATGGTCTGAAACCTCTTAAAGGTCAGAGGAGGACTGTTGTTGTTCATCTCTATTATCCTGTGATCAATGCAGAGAAGACAAATAGTTAGAGCTACGGACAACAGAGTGACAGCAGTGTGTCACAGCACACACACAACATGTACACATTGCACTTTTCATATAGAGCAGGTCTAGGCCGTACTCTTTAGATTATTATAATTACAAAGAGAGAACCAACAGATAGAAGGAAAGGACAGGGCTGGATTTGTTAAAGAGTTACTTCAGAGAGTATTCAAATTACCACCAGAAATGGATACTACAACTGAGAGGGCACTCGCTCACTCAGGCCCAGGCCTAAGGATCCAACAGCTCCCCCCAGATCGATGATCATGAGATTCCTCAATGCATCGACAAAAGATGAGATCATACTGCGAGCATGGAGCCAGAGACAGGTCTTCTTTCAAGACAAACAGATCTTCTTTGATCAGGACTACTCTCCAGATCCACAAAAGAGACGAGTGAAAGTCTACGAAGTTATCAAACAGCTTAAAAAGAAAGAAATACAGGTGAAATGCCTGTACCCTGCTCAACTAAAATTAAACTGGACACTGGACAGAAGACCTTTGCAACACTAATGAACACAACATCGAACCCTAAGGAGCTGGGCATTGAGGTGAAGGAGGTGAAGGCAAGAATGGAGGAGCTACATTAAGAGAAAGAGGGACACAGTGTTGTCAAAATCAGACCTAAAGGCTCTTCTCCAAGAGAAAACTTAACTCTAAATATTAAGGTGGCTTGGAAGCTCACTTACAACTGAAAGAGAGTTGGGGACGTGAGGTGTGATGATGAGTAATGTACACACTGCTATGTTATCTATGTGAACAGTGGTGGATAAATTGTTGTCACAAGTTTATACAAGCTAAGTTAAAGGCCATAAAGTTCAGCCAGAAGCTGGGTCAAGGCTTTGTATGAGCGGAGTACATTCATCTAGACCTTTTTTGCATATTAATGTTGGTTGTGTTTGCACTATATGCATTTTTTCCCTCCAGTAAGGGGAGGTCACAACTCTCTGCCCCAATACCAACAGGGACTTGACACAGCTAGGGTTAAATTGCTGTGGTCGAGTGGTAAGGTGGAAGTTGTGTTCTGTGTTATTATGTTTTTGTTTTCCCTGACATACGTTATGGGTCAAAGTTTGCTAATGTTTATACAATTAAAGATGACATATAGGTGTATGAAGAGAGAGGCAATTACTTTGAAGCTAAATAAGAGCTATGACTTATTTGAATTTTATTACTTATAATGTTAAAGGAATTAATGCCCCAATCAAGAGGAAAAATATTCTGCAGCAACTACAGAAACTGCAATATTTGGTGGCTCTTATTCAAGAAACTCACTTGTCTGAGACAGAACATTTCAAATTTAAAAGAGTGAGTTGACCAGGTTTACAGTTCATCCTGTAGGAAAGAGAAGAAAAAAGGAGTAGCCATCCTGTTCAGCAAATCGGTGTACTATAATAATGAAAAAAAACTCTTCAAGATTAGGAAGGCCAATATGTCACGGTGAACAAGGCATTAAGATAACCATCTTAAATGTGTATGCTCCAAATGAAGATTGCCCACATTTCTTTAAAAAGATGCCAACTCTTGTGATGGACAAAGGTGAGGGGATTATAATTATAGGGGATGATTTTAATTGTATATTAAACACAAAATTGGGTAGGCTACCTGTAATGACAAGATCCCATTCTAAAATGTCTAAAGATTTAGTAAGTATGATGAAAGAATTGGGCCTAGTAGACGTTTGGCAATATCCTAATGAGAGATTTTACATTCATGTCACAGGCACATGGAAGCTAATCAAGGAAGCTATTCAAGGATAGACTTCTTTTGTATGACAAAAGAGGAAAGCATAAACGAACTAATTACTATCTCAGATCATAGCCCAGTCACTATGAAAAAAAATTTTGAACTAGATTGAATTGGTTTAAGCACTGGAGGCTCAATATTTCATTATTAACAGATAGTCATGTCAAACAAGAAATACAAGCAGCTTTATCTGAGTATTTTGCCATGATGATGGTAACACCTCTCCTGCAGTTGTATGGGATGCCAGTCAGGCTACAATGAGAGGAAATATCACTTCTATAGGATCCAGATTTAAAAAAACATGACTTACAAAACAACAAGAACTGGAAACTTAAATTAAAAGATTAAAAAAGCAACATAAACGAAATAGAAAAGAAGATACACTAAAAATGCTAAAAGAAGTTAGACAGAAACTAGATGAGGTACTAACATACAAAGCAGAGGAAGCTCTTAGGTACATCAAGAGAAAATATTATGAAATGGGAAACATAGCTAGACGGAAAGACTCAACCTAAGGTAAATATTATGAACAGCTATACAAAGGGGAGGTTGAGAAGAATTTTTGAGAGCTCTAAAAATGAGTAAAATATCAAATGATGAAGGAACAAAATTAGTGGAGCCCAAAATTATAGAAACCGAAATTTAAACAATTGCTAAAATAAAAAATAGTAAATCACCAGAGATGGGTTCTCTGGAGAATATCAGAGTTTTTGTAGATGGGTTAACTCCTGTCTTGTGCAAAGTATACAATTGTATTAAATTTAGGCAATTCTCCAATATCATGGGCGGAAGCCGTGATCACAGTTATACATGATGACAGAAACTAATACTGCAATGTACTAGTTATTGCCCAGTAAGCCTTTTATGTGTAGACTATAAAATCTTAACTGCTATCTTAGCTACTAGAGTTCAAAATTATATCATCGAAATTGATTAAACCAGATCAAACAGGATTTATATTAGGCTGTCAGGGAACAAAAAACATATGGAGTCTTAAACTTGCAGACAATAGCAAGAAGAGAGAAACAGACTTCAATGCCTCTCAGCCTAGATGCTGAGAAAGCATTTGACCGGTTATTTTTAGAGCAAACATTGATAGACATGGGCTTTGGAGAAAAATTTGTCACATGGATCAGATTATTATCCAAAGATCTCAGAACGAAAGTCAGAACCAACGGATATTGCTCTGACTTATTCAGGGTGGTGAAGGGGGTGAGACAGGGGGACTCACTATCACCTATCCTCTCTGCGATTAGTACTGAACCTCTGGCGGAAGCTATACGTCAAAATACACAGATTCAAGGTATAGAAGATGAAAGAGGATTAATCATAAGACAGCTCTCTTTGTGGACAACATTTTACCTTTTATAAAAAAAAAAAAACCACTTCTCTCCATCCCTGCGCTTATTCAGTGTTTCCACAAATATGGCTCAGTCTCAAAATACAAAATAAAGTCAGAGGTAATGATGTTATCATGGAGCTGGCCTACACAACTGAACAAAGAGGTCTCCCTCTGCTGGTCTAGGCAGGGGTTTAGATACCTGGGCATTATTCTCACGCCCAACCCTAAACATTTATTTGATGTCAATTATAACAGGCTAATTAAACAAATAAAACATTACAGGACACAATGGGAGATCCTTCCCCTTTCTTAGAATTGTAGAATCGAGATGGTAAAAATGAATCTCCCACCTCGGCTTATTTTTTATTTCAGTCCTTACCTATAAGAGTGCCCATCTCCATCTTCAATTTGTTAAATCAAACTAATTTATAGATTTAAATGGCAGAAAAAGTGACCTAGGATAAGACTAAAAACCCTACTCTTTCCAAAGGAAAAGGGGGGTTTGGGTCTGCAGCATCTCAAATATTATTGGGCTGCACAGTTAAATGCAATAGTAGCTTGGATTAGGAATGATGAAGAAACAAGATGGGTACAGATAGAACAGAGCACAGCTAAAGGTATATCTTTATCAATATTGCCTTTCACCAGCATAAATTCCATTAATAGAATCAGAATTGAAATGAATGGATAAAACACACTCTGAGGGTTTGGACAACAGTCAGAAAAATGCTTGAAGGACCATTAAAAATCTCAAGGGCCATGCCAATCTGTGTGGAACAGTGGGTTCAAAAGATGGACCAACAATGATCTTACCACAATCAATTTATTATTTAAAAGAACAGAACTGCAGAACAAGTCTTTCCCCCAACTTCAGGAACAATTTACACTTTCAACACATTACTTGTATAGGTATCTTCAAATATGTCTCATATGACACATCTCACACACACACACACACACACACATATATACACACACATAGATAGATAGAGATAGAGATAGAGATAGAGATAGAGAGAGAGAGAGAGAGAGAGAGAGAGAGAGAGAGAGAGAGAGAGAATTTGATTGGAAAATAATAATAAGGATATTTTAATACACCCTTAGGTGTTTTGGGGAAAAAAATCTAATTGCGATTTTTCTGACAGATATTGCAATTTGATTTGCAAAGTCAAGCTTCAGTCCAGGATTCACTGTATACATGTAAAACATGTGATAGGAGCAACACAATTTAAGATATCACTGACATATTAACTGCTCTGTGTGCTAACCCATGGATGAGAAGGAAAATATATGAATCCAAAATGTATTTATTCTAACAATAAATGGCATTAAACATAAACATAATGAACCATAGAACAATTCTCACAGAACAAACCAGTAGCACCACGTTCGCCTGCCTTCTCTGCAGTAACTTTAGATCGGTCATTACTGCTGCCTGTGGTGATTTTTCAAATGCTGATACACTGAGGGGGAATGACAGGAGACTGACAGGTACAGAGAGCCAGTAGAGACTGACACAGCTGATTAAAACTATACAGGATTTATCCCAGTAGAAAACACAAAATACAAATACAAACCTAACTTAATGTTAGCTAGTTCATTCTACCATTTTCTCTCTTTTTCTCCTCTCTCTCTTTCTCTCTCTCTCTCTCTCTGTCCTCCTCGGCCCCTCGGCTCTGAACATTCTGTTCTCACCTGAGAACAAATCCCAAATCTTTTAAAAAACACAACAAAGCCCTCTCCTCTTTAGAACAGTCTGTGAATAAAATGTTTCTGACCTGACAGTGGCACTAAACAAAGGTTCAGGGGTTAACAGTTCATAAGCATCTATCCTCTGGGAACCATGAATATTCACAGCAAATTTCACATTAGTCTGTCTGTTGAGATATTCCTGAACCAAAGGGACAGACTGACACATCCTGTAGTACTCTCCTGTACTGAACTGTAGCACAGTGAGACTAGAACTGATCTACACAGTCATGAGTAATCAGTAAGCTGACCCTCCTGTGTTTCAGCCTCAGCGGTTCCTCTTCAGGTTGTTTTGTCAGTGCAGCTCTGACAGTGACGCTCTGTATTTATAGTTTCTATCTTATACAACTTGTCTCTATCTGTGAGGCCACCCTGGATCCTCAGCCCATGGATTTGCAGCTGGGATAGCTTCCTATTGGTTGATTCACTGTGACCATTATGAATGAGCACAGTGAGCTGAACACATGTCCAGAACTACCAATATAAACCCTGCAGCTGATCGTGCACATGCTCACACACATGCTCTCTCTCTCTCTCTCTCTCACACACACACACACACACAAGCTTAATTCCCTCCTGCCTCAGTATTCTGACACACACAGACCAGTAAAGCTCTGTTTCATTACATAACACAGTGCTGTAACACTGTGTTGGCCTCTACACTCTCCATGTTGAAGACACAACAAGGATTGTATATGGACAGAGTCCTGTGGCACCCTTGCTCATCCTGCCACCTGTCCCAGCACATGGACAGGGGTGTGACCTGCAGTAATATGAGGTGACCCCTCGAAGGCTCTGCTATGTTCGGGAGGGGGTCTAGATTATTCAGGTCCTGAATACTGTGGATTAATTTCTAAAAAGACCAGAAACTGTCATCTGATGTGTCCTCAGTGCTCAGTTTCTACTGCACTAACCTGTAACATGACACCACAGCCTCTTACTCACTAAGGGCTATTGTACAAGAGTAACCTGCTGATTCTGCACAGTCCTGTGAGTGAGCATTTAGAGAACATTTCTGGGGCTTCTGTCTCAATCAGCTGTTGTTTTGCTTGAGAAACTTTATTAAGTTCCATACAAATCCAAACCTAAGCAGGTAAATGTTTACAACATTTACTGCCAATCAGATTATTAACATCAGTAATCCCAGACAGGGCTATTTGTTGCCTAGCAGTATGCTGACAGATTGCAAAGTAGTAAAACTCATTTCAGATTAAATAATGATTTGGTTAAAAATATCCACAGACTGAGTCAGCAATAATCTCTGAGTTATAGCAGAAGCTGAGACAGTTAGCTGGAAACAGACAGCTGTGGGTCATGGATAAATGATGACAAAGATATTGTTAATCATGACAAATATTGGTTGAGTTTAAAACTAAACTCAGCAGAGAGCACGGGTGACTATACTACTGCTAATGCAATGCTGATGCTAATGCTAGCAGAAACGACAGAGAGAGAGTGGTTCTGAATACGCTAACTGGATTTACTGAGGAGAGTCAGTGTGTCTCACTGCAGAGCAGAACATGGAGTCTGTGTGTCAACAAGACAACTATAGCCATGGTAACTGTACACAATTCATTCTACCATTTTCTCTCTCTTTCTCTTCTCGCTCTCTCTTTTTCTGCTCAACCGTATTTTTTGCAACTTTATAATACCAGAGGCAATAAGTTTCCTGCGGGCTGCCGCTACAAAATATGTATAGTGGAAACACTGCAGACAAAGTTGGCATCTTGGTCACAGCTCAGTTCTCTCTCTTGCCGGCCTGCTGACACTGTCAGGCACTTTTAACTCGTCATATCACCGGTACTGTGAGCTTTAGCTGTGTCTGTTCTCAGGACAGGCACGTAGGTAGAACTCACACTGCCTGCATTGTGCTATTGCTCTGCTCCGTTTTCATCAAGTATCTAACTCCACTGTTAGCTTTTAAGACATTTTAAGACAAGATCTGGTTGTAAAGTTTACAGCCTGCCACTCTGTTGCTCTGTTGATGTTCACTGTGACAGAAATGAATAGAAACCAATCACTGCCTGGAGGAGGAGGTAAACACTACATAAATATAAAACTGACTGACTCAATCTGAACATCTGTGACAAATGAATAATGAGTGTGTGTGTGCTACAAACCTGTCCAGGTTGTAGAGGGTGTGTGAGTTTCTGACAATGGTCTCCACTCCAAACTCCTGGGCCATCTTGATGATGGCCCCGTCCCTCTCCTTCCCATAAGGCTCTGGGTCATATTCAAATGTTAACCTGGTCACTTTCCACTCCTGCAACACAGCAGAGGAAGAAGAGCAGGAACCAAGAGAGAAACAGAGCAAAAAAGATGTTGTTAGAAAGGCAGCAAGATGGTGTTTGTTTGTGTGAAAAACTACCTGAGAGACACAACTTTATGTGAAAATGTGATTTTCTGAGGGCTCCTGATGAAGGCTGGGAGGAGAGTTACTACACTATCCTCATCATCACTGGACCACAGAGAGGAAGACAGTCCAACTTTTAGTTCTTCCTCCACTGGCTAATATCAAATGTTGTCATTAATGTTTTGATTCTGATCAAACTCTGCAGAGGCACATTTCACTTCCTGATGTGGTGTGTTAGGTTGTGTTTAGTTGGAATGAAAAGCTGCACACTCTTGTGTTTCTGTGGTAAAACAGTGAAAAAAAACAGTGTGTTATGTAACGGCTCCTGTATAGGGATGGTGAGCATCTGATTGTCTCATCGCTGCCTGGAACCAATTCAGAATCTCCTCATAAATATTAACACCATCTGCAGCTGCTTTATTATGGCTCAATGCAGTGGGAACATCTCAAATATGACAGACTCTACAGAATCTATACACTTGGTGTCAGTGGCTGTGCAGAGACATGCAGAACAATCAGATAACTGTGTGCTCACTCACAAATACCACAAAACAACATGTCTCTTGAAAATCACTGCTCTACGTCACTGTTACTGCATGTGTGGATACAGGTGCAACACATTTGTTCAGTTCTTTCTGTCCTCACTGATCCACCCAAACAACAGGAAAAGACAGATCTTCATCTTCTTTTAGTTTAATGACAGTTGAAATTATGTATTACTATCACTGTGTGGAGAAGGCCCTGGTTGGATGGACAGCTCACTCTCTAGTCTCTTGTTCTGTGCTCAGTGTTTAGATACTGGAACACAGTAGATTATACTGTTTCAACCTTAAAACTAAAACCAACCAACCTCTGAGCTTAAACAAGCTCGAACAGCTGTTTAAAGATAGATACCTCAGGTTACAGCCAAAATCACTGCCTTACACTAATTTTCTTGGCAGACTTGATCAGGCCACAGACAGATGTTACACCACTGTTTGTGCTAAAATGTAGATATTTACCAGCCTCAGTGACAAAAACCCAGATATAATGGACTAAAGACGTGGTTTATGTAACTAAGTGTTCCCTATGCTATGCTTCAATAAACATTCACTACTGACATTAACTCACTCTGCAGCAGCAGTAACAGGTTCATGTGAGTGACTGAACACCACCACATTATTTTCCTGTATGGACATCTTCCTCTGCTTCAGCACATGTTGCAGAGTGACATCTCAGAGGGTTGTTCCTTTGATGTGAACACAATCTAACAGAGGCATCTTGTTCTAGATCAAGTTTTTATCATTGTGTGAGAGCTCCTAGATAAATTAAAACGTTTACATATTTGTAATAACTGACTCTATTTTATGTAGTTTGTTGTCAGGGGGTTTGAACCTGACCACACACAGACACAGCTGATGATTTCTGTGTTTGGTGAAATTCCTCACCAGGTATGGAGATGTTGTAACAGTAGTCTATATTGTCAGTGTGTTAGGTGCATGTGAATAGTTCTGGTAAACAAAGAGACTGAGCTACATAAGTATCAGTAGGTCTATGATAAGGTATGTCTGATAAACTGAATCTGAATATCTTAAAGTAGGACTGTAAAATACTGTTAGTGTTGATTGTGTGTGGTCTGTCAGACCAGACACAGTGGAGAACCTTATGGTTACATCTGTACTGTGAGTGGAAAATATGAATTTTGCCGATATAGGGAGATTTTCTTATTCTTTTAATATGATTGATGTTCCAAGGTGGCCCAACATCCATAGCAAGGTAACATGCCTTAAACCATTCAGACAATGGATGATAGTCTCAGGCATGAGTGTGTCCCTCACACAGCTGCTGTTCTGAATGAACAGAGACAGTGGTCAGTAGTTCTGAGGCTTTGTTTCCAAAAATTATACGTGTATCAAGTGGATCCTTTGGTCAGGAATCTGTGGTGTTTGTGTGGTTTAAAATTTGGAGAACGGACAGAACGGACAGGAGGTGGGCAGGAGCACAGACCTTGAAAAGCCTTGGGAAAACATCAGTTGGCTGTCCTCTGATTACAAACAACCTGGAGTTGAGCTTCTTCAGACTGCTGTCCAGGTCATCCAGTGCCTCCAGCAGAAACCTACACAAAGACACAGATACAGTAAATGTACTTACTAAGATGTATTACCCTCCTACAAGGCAGCAGGGTGCACAGCTGCGATGGTGAGCTTCATACTGGGTGAGACTGAGTGACAGAGTCACGAAAGGAATAAAGTTACTCTGCATGCAGCACAGGAGGTTTAATGGTTTATTTAAAATGTAATACCTGTTACATCTAACAGGATCACTATGTTTAACTTTGTTTACCCAACACTATGTATGTCTACTGAACAAAAAAAGAAACTGCATGTCCATATTTTCATGTACAAGGACTTAGCATTTGTAAAGTCAGTGACTAACATCTTGTCAGAAGCTTTTAGACAATCAGCTTGAAGTCATTTTACAAACAGCTAGAACTACCACATCATGGTTGTTTCCCTCTACCAACCAGTCACACTACAGGAAATATGGTCACAGTCTCTCATCTAGTCCTGAGTTGAAGTTTTGAACAACAACCAGAGAAGAGTTTCTGTAGATTAACGACGTTTTTCTGCATGACACGAGGTAGGAAAACTATGACAGTCAGTACGCTGGATTAATTCATGCTTTCATACAGGCTGACATCAGCTACTGTACATGTATCGTATGTAATGTAAACTAATCAGCAACAACATAAAACCACTGACAGGTGAAGTGAATAACACTGATCATCTGGTTTTCATTCCAGTGTTCTGCTGGGAAACCTTGGGTCCTTTATTCATTTGGATGTTACTTCGACACATACCACCCACCTAAACATTACTAAAGACCAAACACACCCCTATGGCGACAAGGGCCTCCCCCAGCAGGACAGTTCCTCCCCTACACCACAAAAACTGCTCAGAAATGTCCAGAGGAACACAACAGAGAGCCCAAGATGTTGACCTGGCCACCAAACTCCAAAAATATCCACAGTTCCAGCTGAAGTGTGTCAGTCCTTGAACATCATGAGATCGTCTCAGACAGCGCCTGCTCAGGACCATCATGGCCCAACTGTTAGTTACAGCAACACTGGACAAGGTGCAGAGGCTCAGACAGAAAGATGACAGCTGCATCATGCTGTAGCTCAGTCATAACAGCTTCACACAAGTGCATCTGTTTGTGTGAATATAGCACCACACAGACTATATAATTATATAGATGATGCTCATGTGATGTACAGCTCAGGCTCCCAGTGTAACTGTGAGTTTTCTTGCTCCACTTTTCCCCGGATTTCTTCTCACTGAGCCTACATTTACCCAGGAAAGGTCAGAGTGGACTGAACTCTTTAGTGATGCTCACACTCTGCTCATGTCTCACCTTTAATGTGGACTCCCAGTTAGACCACCAGACCACGGGGATAACACAGCTCTCCCTGACAGCAACAACATGAACTTTAATTGATTTGATTAATTCAAATCTGTAACCTGTGAAACCTTTTGAAGATTGTGGACATAACTCAAAACAGCTGAAAATCACATGATCATAAAAGGTGGATACACCTTATAAACAGCTGCAAAATCATCCGCAGGATCCTGACACAGATAACGTTGTTTCTCATTTGTGCAGTTAAAACGATAGCAGGAAAAAATTTTAAATCATAGCGCCAGCATGAGGCCTAATGGGTAACTTGAGGTCCAACAACAATATTAATAATAATCATCATCATAATAATATTTATCATTAGAATTCCAAGAGGGTTACTAAATATGTTTTTAATAATTTCGGTGTACAGACCCTTTAGGAAAACTAACCATAAAGCCATACCAAGAAAAATATGTAGCCCTTCATGTGTCACATGTGTCAGCCATGTTGGTACATGTATTAGTTCTTGAACTGTGTACATTAACCACCACATTCACCATGTCAATATTATTAGCACAGCCACGTGATATCGTTAGCCCAAGTTATCTAAGGTGAGAGTTCATTTACTTCACTGAGAACACATCAATTAACACGGACGATGATATTACTGCTCCGGAGCGTGAAGAATATAAGGAGTGTTTATTAACCTGCTGTAACCTGAATGTATTAGATTTAACTTCCTCTGACTGTGACAGGAGACTGTTGATGTTTACGGACACTTTCACTACATCTGATCATCAGTGTCTCAATATGTGTGTGTGTGTGTGTGTGTGTGTGTGTGTGTGTGTGTGTACACATCTACACACTGTCCCTGTCGGTGTGAACATAATTCAAACTGCAAGTTATTACCACGACCTTCTTCTCTCAGCCTGCAGCAGGATAAACTGATGCACAGTGAATAGCATGGACCTCCTCTATCTCTACTTTGTGTAGTTAGATATTTAAACAGTTGCTTATCAGTTAACGTGTGAGCCGAACATATCAGTGGACAGTACTGACTGGACTGGTGATATGTGATCTTCTTATTTATGAGTAAATTGTGCAGATATACGAGGACAGCATTAAATCGCTGGTTTCACCCATGGTCATTCTCTCCATTTTAAGCTAGCGTTAGCTAACTGACGTGGAGCGGAGGCCCAGACCTCAACTCCAAGCGCTGCACATTTATGGGGTATTGAATAATACAAATGGCGACCTGATAAACTGTGTTCATGTGAAACCTCGTGTTTAATGACACTTAAGCAGTCACAGATACAGTTAGCCCTGACCTACAAACCTCCATCGATTGATTCCTACGTTAGCGG